>NW_026020289.1:88316-550490 GCF_900185275.1 Solanum verrucosum
CAGGATGAGGGGATGATGGACCGTAAGGTCCTAGCTGTTAATAAGCGACTTGACACCTTTGAGTTGCAGATCTCGAGCATCACACCGTCGACAGAACGTTCATCTGCCTTTGCAGGCTGACATAGCCAATGCTCCGGACCGACGTTGATTGTTATTCTTGCTGCAACCTTCAATTGAGACTCAGGCTGCCCCTACTGCGCTGACTGATGATACAGTGCTAGATGCTCTATTCAGTGGCATCGCCGAGGAGGGGCCTGCACCGACACATGCCAAGGGCAAGTGGCACCGCTCTCATCGCACGGAGGAAGAGAAAGCTCAGAAAAGACAGTGTCGGCAGGAGAAGGAGGCTAGGAGGGCTTCGATTGCAAACGAAGAGTTGCGCCAGCAGAGGGTGCGTGAGAGAGCTGCAGGGGCATCGAGCTCTGCCCCAGTTGCAGAGGTTCAGCCTATTGTGAGGGGCGTTGCGAGCACCACTTATGGTGCGGAGCAGTTGATAGAGAGCACTACTGAGGGTGCTGGGATTGCTGAGGTGGGCACTACTGAGGGTGCCCCCACTGATGTTCCAGAGGGCTCCGGGAAACCGGACCCCCTTGCTTGTTGATGATTCGCCGGCGCTTTGCGCCACAGGTTTGCTTCACTCAAATCCATTCACTTTTACTGTCTATGTATGCATTGTAGACAATTGATCTATTTTTGTTGGGGGTGGGGTAAATGGATCGTGAGTGATAGGGTGAAGTCTGAGTAACCCAACTCATGAATCCTCTCTTGGGTTTTCTTGCCTGTGTTCTTTTCCCCAAGAGACTGTTTAATTTTTTTTGAACCGGTATGTCTTAGGATTGTAGGTGTAGAAGCATGATACAGAATGAAGCATGATGACTTATAAAAATGATACCCGTCAGATTCTGGGTTGTATGCTAGAAGTAGGCTACGATTAATTGATTGTGTTGGCTCTGAGTATGACATAGTAACAATCGACCATATCATGACTTGACCTGAAACTTGAACTGGGTAAACTGATAATGAAACTATGTGCCAAGAGTGAGTGAGAATCATTGACTGTTCAAACGGTTTTTGTGCAAAACTAGAACTTGCCCGGTTAGTCCTGCTAAGACAATTCAATCTAGAGGATAGGAAGTGATCATAGGCCGTTGTTCTGAAAAATCCACAAATTGCCTAGAAGGATTCAACCAAATGAAATAACGGTTCCCTTTGATCCAACTTTGAGCCTAAAAATAAACCATTTTTTCTAAAACCCCGAACTCACTTTCCCATAATCTACTATGTTGGCCCCGGTCCCTCCTTGGACATGTGCACTTTGACTTAGGCCAAAAGCCTAAGTTGAGGGTGGCTAATGTAAAAAGTAACTTCAATCTTGGCCCTGACCCGACATCGGGTATTGTGCACCTCAACTAACGGAAAATCCATAAGTTGAGGGTGGCTATGAAAGAGGAAACTGAAAGAAAAATGGGTATGAAAAGAGTGAAAAAAATAAATTTTTTTTAAAAAAAAGAAGGGGAAACATGAGGAAAGGATGTGACATGTTAAAAGCGAAAGGAACAATAAAATAAAAGGAAATGAGCTACAAAGTCTAAAGTCACATCCATGGTTGAAGAAAATCAAGGGAAAGAAGGTAAAGCAATCATATGACAAAAATAGGGCAAAAAGAGGTTAAAAGCCTAGTGTAATGACAAGGAGGGCTGAAAGTCACTAAACAGTACCCAAATTACCACACCTGACCCTGAGCCTACGTTACAAGCCAATAAAGTCCTATAGTGATCCTGGAGTCTATTTTGGAGAGTCTAAGCAGTGAAAATAAGGGCAAGCTTATGGCAGTAAGCACTAACTGTATTTGAAATTACTTCTGAGCGTGAGTGTTGAATAAATCCTTGTACCATGAATGAAATTAATTTTTTGCGAAAAGAGAATTTTGTTTGAAGTAAGGGCACTAGTTACATCGTCGGAAAGTTGGTACTTGGGTGACAGTGAGAAGGTGTCTGTTGTGTGTCAGTTGGTTGGTCTGTATCATGATGTGATCCACATAAGTTGGCTTGTCGAGTCTAAGAGAACGAATGTGCACCCGAACAATGAGGAGGTAGAGAGCCATGTGATTGCTTGAGTTTAGAAATGCTTGCTTCTATACTAGTGTCGTTTAGAGTTGTAGTGCGAAGCTTGAGGACAAACAACGAATTTAAGTTGAGGGTGTTGATATACCGTGAGTTTACGGTATTTCTAATACATTTCACTTACAAGTTGTGTGTGTCTAGGGCCTTTTTATATTGGTTTTTATGTGTTTTTATCATGTTTTGTAGGAAAGGTGTTCAGGCGCGGAACTTTAGAGACAACTGAAAGAAATGCAGAAAAAGGCATCCACGGAGATGATCTACGGACCGTAGGTCCATTCACGGTCCGTAGGTTATGACCGTAGATCAGCAGGCATGGTGTTGAGGACAAATCAGGGAAATCTGACAAAGTGTGGAACCACGGTGCCCATTGATGGTCCGTAGATTGATCTACGGACCGTACTGTTGATCCGTAGAGTGAGACTGCGAGGGTTCCAGTACCTGATTTTTGAAGATTCTAAGTATGGAGCTACGGAAGGGATTGACGGACCGTAGGTCGATCTACGGTCCGTACTGCTGGTCCGTCGTTTGCTTCAGAGAAGCTGAGTTTTGGAAGCTGAAATATTTTCTAAGTCCCGAGCGACGGAAGGGACTTACGGACCGTAGATCCATCGACGGTCCGTAAGTCAGTCTCGTGGATCGAAGACGCGTACCTGAACAAAACTTTCCTTAATTTGTTTCGTTTTTTATTTAGGATTTGTTTTCTATAAATAGGACATGTAAACCTCGTTTTTGGGGGTTAGACACTATTATTCTATTTTTGCTTTGTAACTTTGGAGATTAATTTGCAACCCTAGCAATTATTGATTTCCCAAGTTCGTTTTGAAGATTTTGGCTTTGCAATTCAAGTTAATTTTCTGGGTTTATTATTCTCTTTACGTAAATGTATGACTTCTTCATCTACAATTATGAATTGTGTTCTTGCCAATATGAGTAACTAAATCCACAACTAGGGTTGTGGGAACCATGATCAATTAACAAAGTATGAATAGTAAATAAGCAATTCTTAACTAGTATTTTGCATGCATTGATAATTCTTTCGTTTAGAAGTCTTTTTAACGGTGGCCAACGTTAGAACTTGCCTTGTTACTACCTGCCGGACCAAGGAGGTAATTAACAAGAAAAGAATTATCAACATAGAATTAGTGTGATACTATCTAATAGGCTAGTGTCAATTGGTGCGAAGTAATAACTAAGCCAAACATCGATTATAATGTCTAATATGAGGTAAAGGTAAGGGTTAGTAAATTATACACACGTAGCCGGACCAAGGATTTAGAGATACCTAACTTATCACTTTGCATGTAATACACTAGAAAAGGATTGTTATTACTAGGATTACTGCGTTATGAGATTATGGGGAACACGTATACCCTAGTTATTTCTCTTATCTTGATAACAACCAAAGTTGAGTTTGATCATTGATTACTTATTAAATTCTTACTATTTGTTTCACACGAGCACAACCCCCCTTTTATTACCTGTTTCTGGAAATAATTTGACTAATTGAATATAATTGTTGGTTAAAAGTAAAGTCTAAACCATTTTCCTCGTGGGATCGATCCCAACCTACAAGTTGGGTTCTTTACTTGATAACGATCGCTTATGCTTCTAAAAAGAGGTGTAATTTGAGCGTATCAGTTTAGATCTAGAATTACATCAAATGGATGTGAAGACCGCTTTTTTCAATGGAGAATTAAACGAGGAAATCTACATGGAACAACCAGTAGATTTCATTGTTAAAGGTCAAGAAAAGAAAGTATATACATTGAGAAGATCAATTTATGGCCTAAAGCAATCTTCAAGACAGTGGTATCTAATATTTCATTAGGAGGTGATGTCATTTGATTTCACCATGATCGATGAAGACCATTGCATCTATGTGAAAAAGTATAATGGAAATTTTGTAATTCTTTCTCTTTACGTAGATGATATTTTATTAGCTGTAAATAATTTGGAGTATGTGAAAACTGTCAAGTCATGGCTTTCAAAATCGTTTGATATGAAAGATATGGGTGAAGCAGACTATATATTAGGTGTTAAGATCCAAAGAGATCGTTCTAAGAAATTTTTGAGTTTATCTCAAGAAACTTATATAAAGAAAATATTGGAACGTTTTCGAATGAATAGTTGTAAATCCATGGATACTCATGTAGCAAGGGGTGAAACTTTAAGCCTTGAAATGTGTCCAAAGACTGAAAAAGAAAAGGAAGACATGTCTAGAGTTCCTTATTCTAGTGTTGTCAGGAGTTTGATGTATGCTATGATGTGTACTCGCCCAGACATTTGTTATGTCGTAAGTCTAGTTAGTAGGTATCAATCCAATCCTAGAAGAGATCATTGGAAAGAAGTAAAGAGAATATTCTAATACCTGAAGGGAACTGCAAATCATACACTGTGTTAAAGTGGATCTGATTTATTCATAAGAGGTTATACAAATGCAGATTGGGCTGGTGACCGGGATGATAGAAAATCAACATCCGGTTGTGCTTTCTTACTAAATGATGGTGCTATTTCATGGAAAAGTAAGAAGCAAACTTGCACAACTCTTTCAACCATGGAATCTGAATTTGTGGCTTATGCATCTGTAGTACAAGAAGTTGTTTGGTTAAAGAGATTCTTTGAGCATTTGAGTATTGCAAAGAATTTTAAGGGTCCCATGATTCTATATTGTGATAGTCAAGCGGCTATTGCATACACAAAGGATCCTAAGTATCAAAGCAAGACCAAACACATCGACATCATATAACTTTGTGAGAGACATAGTGGCAAGTGGAGAAATAACTTTTCAATACATTCCTACACGTGAAATGATAGTTGATCCTTTTACGAAGGCTATCTCTAGAGAATTGTTTGAAAAAACATGTTAAGGCTCTAGGTTTGCGTAGAATATGATGATATTTCAGTATTGTAAAATAACTTGATTGTTATAATATCCTCTTCTATATAAAACTATTGAATTTATGTTCAAATGTAGTATGCATGTGATATTTTATAAAGTAATAAAGAGTGTTGAACAAGTCGCGAGATTGGATCTCTCACACGAGCAATCGCCTCTTACGTCGGGGAACGTGAAGAGATGAGTTTCACCACCATTTTATGACTTAGTTTGTGATCCAGACAAAAGTTTCTCCACGAAAATGAGTTTAAGGATCACTGAAGAGAGAAACTAGGGTTAAACATCTGGAGATGTTTAGACCAAGGTCTGTACGATGTTGAATAATTGAAAGAATGAGACACATACACCAATCTAAGGTGTAAACATCATAGCACGTGTTTCATACCACGTGTGTCAAGCAATCAATGGGTCAATGAAAGAATATTCCCTGCTTCTTCATTGTGTGAGACCTAGAAAAGTTAAAATGGCTTTTTCAATGAAATACCCTTTGACCTTTTGTTGTTTCTTGAAGTTTCAAATCGGTGTTGCTACTTTAGCATGCTACTAATAGCCATGAGTGATTCGGCAATGCAGTATATGTCTAGGAAAGCAATTGATATGGAACAGATAGATTTGAGTAGAAAGGGAAGATGAATAAATGAACAATTCAACTTGTATACATAAGCCGACTATTACACTCGAGTGTAATTGTGTATATAAAGTTAAATATGAACTCGAGTTAATATCCTTGAGAGGATGAGGGATCAAATAAGTAACTACTGAAGTAGTGAATGAAGTCTGGGGTATTGTGAGCAATAGTATCCTTAAAATAATAGTGAATTGTGTCCTTATGTAGGGCTTGTAAAACCTTAAAGGTAAACTCTTAATGCTCACAGGTCGCACGAAATATTTGTCGTAAGAATTGTGTGTCTGATTGATATAATGTTGACTTGGGTCTTGTACACCATGTGCGAAGTGGGAGATGTAAGTTTTGGGTCGTGGATCGCCCATGTGGACCGACCCGGCCCGACCCAATATGTTTCATGTCTTATCCAAATTAATTAATTGGATATATTCTTTTAAAGGATAAGGCAGAACAGTTACAAAGTAACTGTTCAACCTCTCCTTAAAAGACTCCTAGTGGAAGTGTTTTCCTAAGGGGTGTGAAACATGAAAACAGAGAGAGGAAACGTAAAAAAAATACAGAGAGGAAAAACGTTTGAAAATCAGTCAAGAAACAAAGAAGTGTGTTTCTGAGAAAAAAATCAAATCAACACATAGAAGAAGACTTCTAGTTTGTGATCAGATATTTGTTTCCTAGTGATTCAAAGACGGACTTGAGCACCAACCTATCGAAGAAGCAGATCGATGACTTCCGCTGCGAATTATAAGGTACACATCTCGTTGTTGAATAACCTTAATATTCAGAATCTTAGTTTAGTTAAGATGTGTCTCTGTGATTTCGATCATAGTATAGGGGGTACTTGTGTCTTATCCCTAATATTATATATTGGGTCATATGACTTAATTTTATGTTGTCCGTATATTTTGAAAAACTCCCAAAATTTATTTTTATTTAAAAGTTTAAAAATACAAGATCCAAGTAAAATTTGATACAAATATAATATTATTTCAACAAAAAAATAAAATTAAATAGTGATATATCATGGTTTGTTTTATCGGTGATATATCACTTAGTGGTGATGGTAGTCTATAGTAATGATTAATGGCGGTTATTGGTGGCGGCGCCTGGTAATTCTAATAGATATTAGAGATACCTAATAGTGGTATAATAAATACTTATCCGTGTTTTTATGAATAAAGCTTGAGACTTTTGAGCCTGGTTTTCATTAAAAATAGATATTACTTGTGGTTAGGCGTGGCAGAATGAGTAATTAATATGGGAATCCGTTTATATTTACCCATTTTAAATGGGTTGAGTATCCAACTCATTTAAAAATGTGTAAAAATGAATAATGCCCATATTATCCATTTAAAAGTGGATAGTTAAATGGATAAAATGGGTAAAAGATATGCATTCACATGAATAAAAAACATGGGAATCCGTTTATATTTACCCATTTTAAATGGGTTGAGTATCCAACTCATTTAAAAATGTGTAAAAATGAATAATGCCCATATTATCCATTTAAAAGTGGATAGTTAAATGGATAAAATGGGTAAAAGATATGCATTCACACGAATAAAAAACAGTGATAAAGGGTGGGGTAGTAAGAAAGTCTTTTTTTAAAAAAAAATCTATAAAAAAAATGTAACGTTTTTTTACATTTTTTTGGGATAAGGGGGTGGGGGTGGTAGGGGTGGGGGGATGGTAGGGGGGTGAGTTGGTAAAATTTTTTTAATTTGTTTTTTTAAAAAAAAATTATTAGAAAAAATTTAAAATTTTGTTAAATTTGTTTTTTTGGATGGGGTGTGGAGGGGAAGGGAGGGGTGGTAGTTTTTTATTTAAAAGAAATTAAAAATTTTAATGAAAATTTTTAGAATTTTGTTGATTTTTTTTTTGGGATGGGGTGTGAGGGGGGGGGGGGCTGGTAGGGGGTAGGGTGTGTGGGGGGTGGTAATTTCTTTTTAAAAAAAATTAAAGAAATTTTAATGAAAAAATTTAAAATTTTGTTAATTTGTTTTTTGGATGGGGTGTGGAGGGGGGAGGGCTGGTAGGGGGTAGGGGTGTGGGGGGGCTGGTAGGAGGTGGGGTGGTAATTTTTATTTTTTTTTAAATTTAAAATTTTGTTAACTTTTTTTTGGGATGGGGTGTGGAGGGAGGGTTGGTAGGGGTGGGGTGGTAATTTTATTTTTATTTTTACATTATTTTTGGGATAGAGGGGTAGGGGGCTCGTGGGGGGTGGAGTGAAGTGATAAAAAAAACTTAATTTTTATTTTTATTTTTAAAGATTTTAACAAGATTTCTATTATAATATGGATAAAATATGGTTACTCATATTATCCATTGGGTAACTCGTTTTTACCCATTTAAAATCTGAGTCGAGTCGAATAACTTATCCATTTTTATTTAACTCGTTTTTTGATTGACTCATATTCGACTCAACTCGCTCGTTTGCCACTCCTACTTGTGGTGAATGATGACGAGCTTGATGATATATAGCAATTTTTTTGTAGTAATAAGTGATTGTAATGATAGTTAATAGTGATTATTGTAAATGGTGATAATGATATGTGGTGATTAGCGGTGGTATGCTCTGATTGAAAATGGTGGTTGCTAGTTCATAATGGTGGGTGACAACAACGATTAGATTAGCTGCGAAAGTTGATGGAGTAGTGATAGAAATTCAAAAATAGATAGCTTAATGATATTAAGACTTTGTCATAGTTCTTAATCATCCAAATCTATTCAAACCCATTACTAGGTATAAAATAAGAAAATAAATACACTTATAGGTTGTTTTGTACAAAGATTAATATAACAGGAATTAGTAATGAAGGGTTTATTTTTTATCAACTGTTTGGTTCATTCCTTCCCACCTCATCTTGTGTTTGGATTAAAACTTTATAAAAAACTTATTTTCAATTATACCCTTAAATTATTATGTAATTGAGTCAAGGTAGATAATTGCAGGACAATATTTTTTTTTAATGGTCTTCTAACTAGCTTTGAGAAGAACAATTTTATTGTCATGTTAGCTATTTTCTCACTTGAATTATTTGAGGATAAATAATTGTCATCTTAATAAAGTGATCACTTACAAAACGTCAATTTTCAATTAAAAAAGATAGATCATCTACTTTTAAAATCGAAAAGACAATAAACAATAGTAAAATCTAATAAATCATCTACATTTACACAAAAAAACTTTCAAATTATACAAGTAGACACTTAAACTTGTATAAAATTATACATATAGACACACACATCCTACATGGCATCCTACGTGGCAATTTGCATCCTACGTGGTGTCCTACGTGTTTTATGTCACGTAGAACTCATGTGTCTACTTATTCGACTTTATACAAATATGAGTGTCTACTTGTGCAGAACCAAAGTTGAAGGGCATTGAAATATAAAATGAGGCAATATATATAAAGGGCCTCTTGATTATTAAACACAAGTTTCATCTAATTGATATGTCCAAATTTTAAATTTTCTACCAACTATTTGATCCAAAATATCTCACAAATTACCTTTTAATAAAACACAAAATTCAGATGTAGAACATCTGTCAGAAATGATTATGCCAATCAACATCGGTATATCCAAAGATCTACTTATAGCTTCAATCCTCGAAAAGTAGTCATTTGCTCAATGACTTTATATATCATAGAATGCGGACAACAACATCCCAATGACTATCACAAGTAGAATAGATAAACTAACACACAACACTTAGGAAGAGAAATGTCATGTCTAGTCACAATGAGATAATTCGATTTACCAACAAGCTTCATATATCTTCAAGGATTATTGAGGGACACCTTTTGTTTTCTTTCTGGCAAATTTGGCATTTACATAAAAGATTTAGACGCAACCAATTGTGACTTAGGGAAATTGTGAATCCGGTATTTCATGAAAGGAGCAAGTATATGGATATATACTAAGTTCATTATATTAGAGGTTGCATATCCAAGAAATCAGTTCATGGAATCTCAATACCAAGTTGTGTATATTTTCATTAAGTCATTGAAGATTAATATTTTTTAGAAGCTAAAAATGACTCTTGTAGAGATGAATCAAATTTAATGGGGATGTTGAATACTTAAATTTTGTTCATGCATAGTTCATTAAGGCAGTATATATAATACATAAACATGACCCTTAATTTAACGTTAGTTGACAACTATGACCTTTAATTTTAGGTGCATGTGCACAAGTAGACACTTAAACTTGTATAAAATTGAACAAATAGACACATTCGTTCTACATGGCATTCTACATGACAATTTTTGTGTCCTATGTAGCGTCCTACGTATATTATGTCATGTAGGACACATGTGTCTACTTGTTCAATTTTATACAAGTTTAAGTATCTACTTGTGTGCAATCAAAGTTGGAGGGTGTTGTCCGCTGAAGCCAAATTAAGGATCATGTATATGTATTATACCGTTCATTAAAAAGTATATATTTAAGAGTTGCATGTATTGGTGGTTGGTCTTATTCATATTCTTACAAAAATGAGAAGTCTAAAATTAAATTGATACGCAAGTATCATAGACAAAATATATGAAGTAGTTCACCTATAATTCAACTCAAAGGGATAAGGTAATTATAATTTGAGGAAATAGTGACAGTGATAGAACTTTGAAAGATGGGCTGGCACGTACAAGTAATAATGAATACTAGAAGTACCTTGTTGTTTTATTCTTTTAAATCAACCAAATTTAAGCAAGCAAGAAAGGATACCTAGGACCCTCCATACGTGGCTTTCATGATATCACATAAAAGTTGTGGATGACTAGAAAAGAGACGATCTAGCAAACTGAAACTACATAAAATAGTACAAAGAGCCCATGTGATAGTGTTGCATCTGCTGTAAGGTGTAGCCTGTAAGCCATAATTACCCACAGCCTAAAATTTTCATATCCTTGTCCAAATCCTTATATTGAGGGGGGTACATCTCCTTTTCTTTCTAAATTAAAAATAGAGTAGTGGTATTGGAAATTGAATGTGTTTTGCTAGGGATTAAGAAGGAAAATAACCTTTAAAAATGTATTTTTCAAAGAAAGATGCAATTGTTAAGACTCAACAAGGAGAGATAGAATAACCAGGTCTCGAGTTTGTTAGGAAGAGCTTAATCCCTAAAATGAAATTTTTGGATGCAAATTTAAATTTAGTTGCTTCAATGTAATGTTCGAAACCAAAAAAAAAAGAAAAGGCAGAGATAGAACAGTGAGCAAATTTTGAAAAGCAAAATTGTTCGTACTTTGAAAAATTAGAAAGTACACAAAGCCCATGCTTCCTTACTTCATCAAACAAATATCGGAATTACAATTTGGTACAAAAGATATAAGTACAATAAAATGGAAGATTACTTTATTTTGAGTTTGCTTAATTAGTAAGTAATTATTTATGTCATATATTTGATGATAGGATAATTTTGTTTAGTTGATCATAAGCTTTCTGAAATTGTGTTGTTCAGTTGTTGAAAAGGAAATCCTAGTTATTAGAAATTTATTCAATCAAATGAGAAAAATGTTTGTCTACTAGCTAAGAGAAAAATTACCTGGAGCTTGAGAATTGAAAAAGTTTTCCCTTTTGAGAGAAAATAATAAGAGCAACTTGAGCATCACAAAGAACTGATAGTTCATAAGCTTTCTTCATAACTCCATTTCTCCGTTTAGAGAAAGTCACTTGCCGGCTTGTTGCATTCTCAATCCTCTTCATCTCTACCTTTCCTCGAACCATTTTCCTGCACACAACAGATTTTGAAATCAAATAGAGTAGCTATCAGCTCACCTTCAATACGAATGAAATCAATTAAAAATGTTCAAAAAAAACCCTAGCAAGTGATATATTCCGTTGGGAAAGAATGAAATGAAAGCATAAAAAGGTAAGCCAAAAGTAAAAAAGGAATAAGTAGTAAAGATCGTCGATGTATTCATCTCTTTATTCTGAGACCAAAGAATACGATATTTCCTAATTCTATCGTATTTGTATTTCCTTTAGTTATTCCGTTTGTTCAACAACAAAAAAGGAAAAGCACAAAAAAAGTAAGCATAAGAAAGTCTTGTCCAAGTAAAACCTCATTGTTACCTTGTTTTGGTAATCGATCTTGAAATAGACGTTAATCATACACAAACAATAATACTCACCCATAAATGGGATTATAGAACATTTTATAACACTCCATTTAAGTGTACCAAAACTAGAAACAAAAAATTACCCCACCGTACCGGTGGAAAATTTGTGTAGTAAAATATAATTTTTCCATTCACTTCTTATTGAATTAACTTACTGAAAAAATACAAGATAAGAAATAGATTTTCACTTTAAAGGTATAATCTATATATAAAATAAAGGAAAAACATAGATAAAGTGATGTGATACCTCTCTATGTGACCTTCATTTATATTTATCGTTTTTCTCTTTTTTGGCATTTTTTCTTATTTGAATTAATTATTATATTGTTAAAGTAAATTACTTAATTTATTACAAATAAAATTTTATTAATCGAGGAACATTTACAACAAAAACTCTTCATATTCTTTTTTTATATGTTTGCCTCACTTCTACCCATAAAATGACAATATTATTTTATATTTTAAGTATTTTTCTCATTATTATTTAATTTATTCACAAGGAGTTATATGACTTACACCTCTTTAATTTTTACTTTAATAATATTCATAACTCACATAATTTTTATGTCCATAACCTCCAAACTTAAATTTGTAAGTTTATAATGTCTTATTGTATTCATTTATTTTGCCTATAAATTCATATATAGTTTATGAAGATTTGCATTTAAGATTATCATTTCTCTTCATCATATTGATTTGTGAATGAATTAACAAGTAACAAAAAAGAAGTACATGAAGGTAAGAAATATTTCATTTCATTCTCCAGCCTTTATTTTTTAATTTCCTCTATTTTACCTGTATAAATTCATATTTAGTTTCATATCACATTCAAGATTATCATTTTTCTTCTTCATTATATTTTTTTGTGAATTAACTAACATGTAACAAAAAAGAAATACATGAAGGTAAGATATATATTTCATTCTCAAGTCTTTCTTTTTATTTTTATTTACTTGGACATGCTTCTTAATTTTTATTTATGTATGCATTATCATTCACCAAGTAAGTATGATAAAAAAAAAAACCTTTAATTTAATAATGAATAATATGTTGGCAGTATGTAATTGTTCTCTCTAATAGTCAGTTTTCGGAATATAATGTATTTTGATTATAATATTTGTTGGATTTCAAGAGATAATTATTATTTAGTATTGTTAGTACTTTTGAAAAATCAATATACAGATGTATTACATATAGTTTAAATTTCTTCTTTCTTTTGATATAATTAATTCTTAATTGATATATGATATTTTATTTATTCATATATTTTTTTATTCAATTGGTAACATATGATGAAGAGTTTGACATATGGAGCCAAATATGGTGGTGGATCTACATGCAAAGGAAGATGGTAGAAGCAAAAAAAAGAAGCATAATTAGAGATTATTTTTGCTAGATTTTTTTTACTTTGACTTGTATTAGTTACTTAGCATCTTTTACTAAAAAAATTTAAATTTTGGTTTATATAAATAATATAGCTACATGTATTGTCAATGCTTATCATTTGGTCCTTTAGTATTTTACTTTTTTTTTTACCATTATTATGAAGCACAATTAATATAATTATCTCATTTCAACAACAAAAAATTATGATAATTAGGAGTTTCATTTTTATTATTCTTGCAAAAAGTAATTGAAAAATAAAATATTAATTTCATGATGCCATTTTTTGTCTATGTAACAATCTATTTTCGTCACTATTCTTTTTTTTCTGAAATGTATTTATAATATTTATGCAGTCACCGATTATTATATATTTTTGTTCATTTTTTGTATTTTCACCCCTTATTTTCATTTATTTATTTTACAAATAAAATCAATGTATAATTATTAATGCATTTAATGTCTAATAAAATTGTACATTTGAATTATTTATATCTCATATCTCTTCATCTTACTTGTAAATTCTAATTTTAAATATCATTCATTACCTTTGTATATTTTATTTTTCATAATTCTTATAAATATTCAATTTAATTGGTGTTTAAAAATTATAATAAACAAATGTAATAATAATGACACAATAAAAAAATTCAATTTTTTTTTACGAATCAGAATTTGTATAGGAAATTAGTATACTCCTACAAAAGATAGAGGAAATTAAAACATATAAAATATTTTCAATATAATACAATATATTGTTATTTTAAAATATTATCTATTATTTCATTTACTTCACCACGGTGAAATATTTTGTGCTAATATATATATATATATATATATATATATATATATATATATATGAACAAGTTGCACTTAAAAAGATGCAACAAAAAAAAACTATTTTATATGTTAAAAAAATGAAAAAAATGTATCATGTCACAGATGAAGAACAATATCAATATTAATTATTCTATATATTTTATAATAACCTAAATATAAATATTACATATAATTATCTTATAAATATCTCATATAACCGTGCAAAGCGCAAATAATTTCAACAGTTTAATAATAACACAATAAAAACGAAAAGAACGTTAGTATAATTTTAGTGTAGCCAATTAAAGAGTATATAGCGTGGGGTTTAAAAGTGATATATTTGTAGGGTGGGGAAATAACACCATCGTACCATGATTTGACTTTTGAGGAATCACAGAATGACATCTCATCATAATTATTTATTATGAAATATTTGAGACTTTAGGCCAATAGGAATAAAGTCAGTCACGTGGCTCAAACACCATTTGGCGTGACTATTTAATTTTGATGCTAAGATAGACTACTAGTACTCTTTACTGACTACTGTGCTACGCTCCGTTATATTTGAGCGGTTTAAAATAAATTAAGATAAGAAATGGGCTGAGATTAATTTCACCAAAAATACATGTAGATAGGATTGTCAAAAATTATGGTTTAGAGTCAACTTTATTGAGAGGTTTTAATTATTTTTTAATCGATATATACAAACAAATAATAACATATTTAGGGCCTGTTTGGAAAGTTATTCTTGTGATAGAATTTGGTGTAATTACATTATTTGTCTTGTTTGGTTGACCATGTAATTATATGGTCAGCATGTAATTGAGTGTAATTGACAAGGGATAATTATACTCTCCAATTTACAGGGAGAATTTGTGATGGTGTAAGTACAAGCGGATTATTTTTTTCTGTTAAAATATTTAATTTTTAATTTTTTTTTGTTTTAATGTATTTTTTTTTTATTATTTGAAACTATTTTTAAGTTTTCTAATTTTTTTATTTTTTTTATATTATTTATATTTCATTTCCTTCTCATTCTCAATATTTACTTCATGTGATTCCATGAATTTTCGTATAATCTAAAAAAAATTATTAGTATAATTTTGTTAGTATTCTAATTTTTAAATTAAACTAGAATTTATTATTGAATAAAGTTGTGGACTTAAGTGACATAATACATAAACATGACCCTTAACTCGGCATCAGTCGGCAACTATGACCTTTAACTTTGGATGTGCACAAATAGGCACTTAAACTTGCATAAAATTGAACAAATAGACACTCCATCCTACATGGCACCCTACACGGAAATTTTGTGTCCTATGTGGCGTCCTACATGTATTATGCCATGTAGGACACGTGTATTTACTTATTCAATTTTATACAAGTTTAAGTGTCTACTTGTGCATACTCAAAGTTGGAGGGCATAGTTGTCCGTTGAAGCCAACTTAAAGGTCATGTTTATGTATTATGCCTAAGTTTTTCTTTTCTTTTAAATCATATTGATGTATGTTATGTTGAAATTTGTCATAAGATTATTATGTTAATTTTTTTTGTTTTAAATTAAGAAATTATGTTATATTTTCAATTTTATTTGATTTGGGAGTATTAACTCGATATTTTACATTGCAAGCTATTCTTTTAAGCTAAACTTGATAGATTATCTTTTTGTTAAATATTTTATAATTTTATGACATTATTTTTATAAGGCTTAACGCATAAGCAGACCGTTAAAGTGCGTCTATCAGACACTTCATGGGCATTACCCGAAAAATATAAATTATGTGACTTTCAAACAGTATAACATGAAAAAAAAGTGAATCATAATGCGACAAGTGGCAAATTAAGAAAAATATCTTTTATCGATTTTTTCCATAATTCTACCATTAACATCTTTTCTTCTTCTTTT
Source organism: Solanum verrucosum (assembly GCF_900185275.1). Taxonomy (NCBI): domain Eukaryota; kingdom Viridiplantae; phylum Streptophyta; class Magnoliopsida; order Solanales; family Solanaceae; genus Solanum; species Solanum verrucosum. The sequence continues at coordinate 104,197 of NW_026020289.1, forward strand.
TCTCTTTTTTATCATTAACAAATATAATCAAAACTTGAAATTACCAAGAAATCAAATAGGTACAACTCCGTATTTAGTTATTTTTAGCAACTTTGTTCATGGGTTTTGCTTAATTATGTACGTACTTTTTTTAATTCAACCATGGGGATTAATGATGCTTCAATTATACCATTTTAATTCTAACTTTTTTTTTACTCGATTTAACAAAGAAAGTGAAGGAAGAGGACATTTTCAAGAGGTGATTATGACAATTGACAGTGTTGGGGAAATGAAGGACAAAAAATAGGGATAAAGAGAGATATTAGAGACCTCTCACGCGCTTTTAATGAGTGCACCGCATTCACTATGCCAGATCAGCAATGTGTGCCTAATTAATAGACACACTTTGAATATACATTAGGTGTTTAATAGGAAGAAGGCCTTCCTAAGGTGTCTAAACGGGAATTTTTTTTTATGGTAGTTGAGGCACACCATGTCATAGTTGTGTGAGGGATTATTTTAGGCCAAATCTATTTGTGACTCCTTAAAGTTGGCACTAAATTTCACTTAGACACCTCAACTGGGTGATGTTCATTTTTGACACCTTATGTAGGGTCCCGTTATCTGACACTTTTTACGACATGTCAAAGTGAGTGTAATACACTCAATAATAGAGCGTGAAAGACTCAATTTAGCTAATTTTTATTTTATTTTCTCTTCTTCTTGACCAATTTTCAAGCTACCACCTCCCACCATTGTTTGAAGCTTAAACTCCTTCAATGGAGGTCAAATTTTTTATTCAAATCTGTATTCAAGCCATTTTTCTTCTTCTTCATTGTATTACTTTTCTAAATCTACAATCACCCCCTCCACATTTTTTATCGGAAAAATGAATACCAACACTCATATTTCATATTTATTCTCTCTTTCTTTCTTTCTTCCTCTCCCTCTTTTCTTCCCACATAACAACACTAAAAAGTAAAAGAAGGGATCCGAAACAATTTAAAAAGTTGATAAAAAAAATTAAAAAAAATTGTTGGGTGTAATAGAGAAGACAACTACCTTCGGGAAGGGGGGAGGGGGGGTTAAATTGATTTTTTTAGAATAATATTTTTATTTTATTTTACTAAATATATTTTAAAATAGTTTTTAATTTAAAATTACACATGTAAATCATTTAATTGGTTGTTTGCCACATCATCAACGAATGTATTATACTCTCCTTCAGCTTTTTGCTTATTGTCAAAAAAAGTGTCAAAATGACATAGCAGGACCATACATAAGGTGTCTAAAATGAACATCATCCAATTGAGGTGTCTAAGTGAAACTTGATGCCAACTTTAGGGGATCATCGATGGGTTGATAAAAAATTTAGAGGTCCCATGTCTTTATAACTTTTTCATTTCTTTTCTCATTCCTCCCCTCCACTTGACTCTAGAAAGGGAAGGCTCAAGTGTCTTAGGAGTAATCAAGTTTGGTTTTGAGGTAAGTGATGGTTCGATTTCCTGTTTGTGTGATATATGTCGGTTTATTGCTTCATTGTATGCATGCAAGTATGTGAATAGGGAAATGTGAACCGAATCTAATGAATTGACTATGTGTGAACAATTACATGCCATGAACCTAATACTTGATTGTGTGACTATGAGTACTGTTCATTATGAGTGTGATTGTGACTGTGGTTGTGCTGACTGGATCAGGTGTTACGTTCCGACACATATATTGGATCGGGTGTCACATTCCGACACATATATTGGATCGGGTATCACGTTCCGACATATGTACATTGGATCGGGTGTCACATTCCGACACACTAACAGTTTGAGTTTGAGTTCCATGAGAAGACCAATTATGATGATTACGTTCATATTTACTTGTCATTGAATTTGAGAAATTGTATGTTGCTCCTAAAATGATAACTGAAACATGTATTATATATATGTGTGCTTATTGTGTTGTAATTGCTTGTGTATATTGTGCTTACTGGAGTAGCCGCGTGATCCTACCAGTATATCGTGGGTTATGTATTGTTACTGCACTTGCTCTTTCTTTGTTGAGTACAGGACATTTTCAGGCGGCTATTGACATGCCTCAGTTAGAAGATTATTGACCGGGACCGGATTCTAGGGTGAGCCAGTTCTTTCAGGCTGTCATGGATCCTTCTTTTGTTTAGTCCATTTTTTTCAGACTCAGACTATATGTTTAGATTTGTTATGTTTAGTTTCCGGGGTTGCACCCCCTTTTTCTTAGACTTGTTGGTTAACAGAGTTTTGGTACAATGACTTTCAGTTCTATGGGTTGAACTTCCGCGATGATTATGTTAGTTGTTTTGTTTAAAGCTTCACAGTTTATGGGAACTCCACTTTTAGTTCATCATTTAAACCTGCTTCTGTATCTTTAAATGGTATAGTTTCTTAAAATTGCTTAGTTGGGTTGTATTAGTGGTTCTCCCACTGGAGGGTTGGTGTGGGTGCCAATCACGACGATTTGGGTCGTGACACATATTGAGCGTTTTTTTTTTTTGACTACTCTAATATTACTCGACTATTCTTAATGCCTATATTTCTATGGTCGTCTGTTCATAGTGAATTGCCGGTAGATTTTTAAATGTATCAACTAAGTAAGGCTAAATGGTATATATATTTCTATTTTAATAGCGTATCGTTCCCCTTTCTCTATAAGGTAAATAAACAAGCCCAACACTTTGTTTTATTTCACTCATAATTCACTCTTTCAAGCCTAATTAACGAGCCTCAAATTAAATAGTGTATTAGTAGTTGAAAAAATGATCCATTGCCTCTACTTTAGGTTCTTCCTTTACAAAAAGCCAACAATCCTTGATGAATTGAAGAAAACATATTACTATTATGCAATAAGTTAGGCTTCTTCACAACCTTTGTTCATAGAAATAATATGTAGATACATTTATTTACCTAGAAGCTGAGATATTGCACTCATATTGGCATATCTTATTTGTTGAATTTGCATGCCCTTATACTCTATATTAATGCATGCTCAAGTATAACTAACTTAGAAGAGTCTCCACAAATATTTCTACGACCAACCAATGTTTGGAATGCCAATATTCAAATCAGTCTCCACCCGGCTACACTTGTCCTTTTCTGTCTGTTGGGCTGCTCGTGTTAACTCAACCGGTAGTTCTAATGTTGCCGGCCTTACTCGTCCACACTAGCATCATCATGATTTTATAAGAATTCTCAACAAAAACACATGTAGTTGAAGAGTTTATGTTTGATGGTGCAAGAAATATTTACATAATAAGTCGTCTTCAATGTGGAAAATCAAACCGTCCCCAACAAGGTAAAAGTTCAGGTAGTCAACCAATTGAGTTACTAAGATTCCCCACATAATAAGTCGTTGATAAAGTAAATCTCGATGTTAACCAACAAGATTATGATAACAGATTGTTCATCACTACATGGAAGGCGTTCTTGTAAATATATTGACAAGACCAAGGATAAATTGTACCCTCTCCGTTTCAAAAAGAGTGGTCTTGTTTGACTTGACAGAGAGTTTAAGAAAATAAAAAAGACTTTTAAATCGTGTGGTCCTAAATTAAAGTTATGTCAAATGTACTAAATTTCCCTTTAATCTTGTTGCCTAAAAAATGTCACGTGGAAAGCTGAAATTAAAATTTTACCAAAAAAAAGAAAAAGTTCATTCCCTTTGAAATAGACTAAAAAGGAAAGGAAATGATGTCATTCTTTTTTAAACAGAAGGAGTAGTAATTTATCTTCTATAACTGGTTTAAAATTTACTTGTAGCATAAAAAGTCTTTACATGCACGGATGTTGAAATGATATGTTGCTTGAACTCTTTAGAACTATTATTGTATCGATCAAATCCTTTAAAAAAGGCACTTTTCAAGGATCCAACAGACCCATGCATCGACATTTGAAGAAGTCCCAGCAACATTTTCAATATGTGGATACTAGTTAGGGGAAAGAGGAAATATTGAACGGGTAACTACATGAGTCGTTCTATAAACATAAGCTTCCACTTGACAAGGTGATATGTTATTACTCTCAGTTTCAATTTGTTTGTTAGGATATGACCAGTGGCGGAGCCAGAACTTTTAATTAGGGGGTTCAAAATCTAAAGAAATAGCACACGAAGTAGCCTAAGGGGGTTCAACATCTACTATATATACATAAAAAATTATTTTAACCATGTAAAAATAATATAATTTTCCACCGAAGGGGGATCGGATGACCCCCCTAAAGATAGGGTGGCTTCGCCACTGGATATGACTTGACACGAAATTTAAAAAAGTAAAGAATTTTTTTGAATCTTGGGTGTTAAACTAAAGATACGTAGGATGTACTAAAATGTTTTTTAATCTTATAATCTTAAACATGCCAAGTAGAAAGTTGAATCTAAAAAGTTGTCAAAAAATGAAAAAGATATTCCTTTTGAAACAAACTAAAGAAAAAAAGTAACACAAACAAATTGAAATCGAGAGTCTTATTATTAATTCAAATCGAAAAGGAAGATTTATGGGAGAGTTCACCTTTTCAGATAACCTTGCATTTTCTTCACGCAGTAGTCTCTCCTGCACAAGAGGAAAACAAAAGGGTGTTTGCTAATTCAGTGAAATTAAATTAGCAAGTACTAGTAAAATTGCATTGAAGTTGTATCATCATACCCTGTCTTTTAGCCGTTGTATTTCTTCCTTGAATAATTGAGACTAGAAAATGACCAACATAAGAATTGGTTAACCAATGAACTCAAATCATTTAAACATGCTAAGCTGAATTACATATTAATTATTCATCTATCTCAATTTATATGATTTACTTTTCTTTTAAGTCAATATCAGAAAAGAATAACACATTTATATTTAGTAATAATTTTAAACACAAATTTCAAAATTCTTTCTTTCTTTTTAAACTGCGTGTCAAGTCAAACTATATGAGGATGAGAGTAATACCTTTCTCGCCCTGATGATCTTCAAGCTTCTCTCTAGCTGGTTTTCGATCTCTTGAAGTTCATTCATTGAACATGATCCAATGCCTTGCCCCAAAAGCTTCCTAAGCATTGAAATTCAATACGCCAAGAAATTGTTTAAAAAGAGACTACATTCAAACTGGAAAACCTAACTGCTAAGACTGACTACAATACCGTTTGGAAATTTCAAGGATCTCTATCTTCTTTGCAATGTTTGCTGTTTCTTCCTTCAATTGCTGCAAATCATGAAATAAATTATGGAACAAAACCAACAACAGATGATGAGATGCAACAAATGAGGAATATAAACCATAAATTTCATGACATTATTCTAGATGTTAACAAATGACTACGAAATATTAATGTATATCAATATTTTTAGACAAAAGCCTAGATCACCAATATGGATTAATATCTTGAAGGGAAATTCCAGTTGAATCATCATTATTTGCCAAGAATAGTAAAGATATGGTTTAACTCAATCCTAAAAATGGGATCATGATTCATGAGAGGAGAATAGTCCAAGATCATATAAGGAGTTCATGTTCCCATCCCACAAATGATGTGGGACTCCACGATATAAAACATGAACCCAACATCAGAAACAATGAATTAGGATGGACCTTATTCAAATACTGCGCGAAGAAATGGATCTTCAGTCTAACTCAACTCTAAAAACTAGTTCATAGGTGAGTATTGTTCAAGCCTTATAAGGATCCCAAGGTTCTTGTCATTCACCGATATGAGATTCATTCAATTCATCACTCCCTCTCACACCCAAATCTGGACAGTTGGGTTTTCAGTATTCAGTCTAGTGGGTGCACATTCATGGACTGAAACCTTCTGCAATTGTTCTGGATCCTGGCCCTATATCAAACTAGTCTAGCTCTAATACCATGTCAAATTGATTTGTAAAGAAATAGATCTTAAACTTAACTCAACTCTAAAAAACTAGCTCATAAGGTGAGCATTATCTAAATATATATAAAAAGACCAATTACACATTCTATATCTGATGTGGTACTCTTAAAACTCCTTGCACACCCAGGTCAAGTTAACTAGACCATGAACAATACAATATGAGGGTCCAACATCAGTGAATAAAAAATTACGATAGATCTGATATTATGTAAAGAAAACAAAATCATGAAGGAAGGGTTGTCAAAGTCCATATAAGTAAAACTATCAGTTCATTCTCTAACCAATGAGAGACTTTAACCTACTCTAACACCCCCTTCATGTACAAACCCAATCGGAGCATGGACAATAAGAAGTTCAAATGGGAATGAACTTAGCTATGATACCATGTAAATATATGATATTTGAGTCTAACTCAACCACAAATCTAACTCATGAGGAAAGGATTATCCAAAATAATATAATGAATCCACGTTCCCATACAACAAATGATGTGGAACTCCAACACCACAACCACCACCACCCCCTACCCTACCCCCACAATCCGAACACCCAAGACTGGACATTTAGAGCGTGAACACAGGTAAACATTATAAACAATGAAGTTGAATAGGTCTAACTTTGATACTTGAAGAAATGGATCTTGAGACTACATCAAACTCAAAAATTAACTTATAGGTTGGAGATTGTCAAATTCCTATAAGGAGACCAATTACTCACGTGAGACTTGTTGGAGATTTTAAGGTGTGAATGAAAAATGAAAAAATGTATCTTTAGATTACACCAAAAAAAATACCTTTTAGATTGCATCTCTTTGACTCGCTTTTCATTCTCTATAACTTTAATTTAGTGGTTTTGCCTCAGATTTTAGGGACTAATATACAATAAATACTCTTCTTCCTACCATCATTTATGCATAAAAATAAAATAATGTTGTGATTTATGATTTGCTTTATTTGTTGTGTCTATTAGAGTCCTGTAATTTGTGTTGCCACTATTCCATAAATGGTTTTTCATTTTATCCTAAGAAGATATAACTCAATGGTCATTTCTTTCAGTTTTGTTGGGACATCATCAAGGCTGAGGTGGTATCTTTTGTGATCTCTTTCTTTCAAGGTACCGAGCTCACTAAATTCTTTACTCATTCATGTTTAACTTTAATTTCCAAAGTTACTTCCCCTGATTGTTTTTCCAAACTTTGACCTATAAGTCTTAGCAATTTCTCTAATAAGATTTTATCCAAAATTTTAGCTTTGAGACTCAATTGCATTTTCCCGAGGATCATTTCTGAAAATCAATCCGGCTTTGTCAAGGGTAGACAAATCTCTGAGAATACATAATATTAGATCTAAAACTACTTGTTGCAATGTAGTCATTAAGCTAGACATGTCTAAAGCTTATGATAAACTATCTTGGAAGTTGGAACTGTCTAACTTCTGTTCTTAGGAAAATGGGCTTTGCTGAGGTTTTTATTGAAATGGTTTAATTACCGAATGCTTGCAAACAATTGTTACTCTGTGATCGTTAATGGGATAAGATTTTGTTTCTTTAAATCAACCAGGGGTCTAAAACAAGGTGATCCTTTATCTCCTGATCTTTTTATTACTGCTGCTGAGACTCTTTCTAGAGCCTTGAATTATTTGAATCATAATCAGAGGTTTACTAATTTCTCTATGCATAACAAGGGACCACTGATTAATCACCTTAGTTATGCTGATGATAATGTTTTGTTTACTTCTGGCGATAAGTGCAAGATTAAGTTTCTTATGAAACAATTGAATTTGTATCAACAAGCTTCAGGACAAGAGATTAATCAAGAAAAAACTTTCTTTCTTACTCACAGTAAGACTGATAGATTGCTTAACAGAAGGTTCAAAAGGTGGACTGGTTATAAGCAATCGTCTTTGTCCTATATATTGTGGTAGGAAAAGTATTTCAAATTTCTCTGATATTTCCAAAAAGATTTTGAACAAGATTGCAGGTTGGCAAGGCAAAGTTTTGTCTCCGAGAGGTAAGGCTGTGATTATTAAACACATTCTCCAATCTCAGGCTCTACATACTTTTGCTGCTCTTATGCCTCCTATCGTTGCTCTTAAAGAAACTGAAATACAGTTTGCGAATTTCTTCTGGGGAGAAAAAGATGGTAAGAATATCTATCACTGGTCTATTTGGGAGAATTTTTTAAAAGTTAATTGTCAAAGAAGTAATCCTATTTCGAAGGTTATTGCTTCTAAAGACTCTGTAGCCTGGAAGGATCTTCTTCGCACAAGGGACAAATGGATTACAATATCAATTAGATGATTAATTTTGGCAATATCATGTTTTGGTGGGATAATTGGACACATAAAGGTTCTCTTTATCAATTGGTTAATCCTACGTACTCCGAAGCTTGATAATGTTAATGATAATAATTTCATTATTAATCAGCAATGAGAGTTGGGTGATATCAATGCTTTGGTTCCATTGGATACTTTGAGCTTGATCAATAGTATTCCTATTGGCAATGAGGATAAGGCCATATGGAAATTGAGTAAGGAGTGGTTTATTCACTTGTTCCACTGCCTTTAAAATCCTTAGAAGTTAAAATGTTTCTCCTCCAATTTTCAACTAATCTGGATGAATGAAATTCCCGGTAAGATCTCTTTTTTTTTTTATGTGGAAGCTTTTGAAAAAGAATCTTCAGCTAGATGCTTCTCTATTCAGATTTAATATTCATAAAGGTCTTAGTTGCTCTTGTTGTAGGGTTGCATGTCAAGAAACAACTGACCATGTTTTTGTAGGAAGTGAAATGACCAAACATATGTGGGACATCATCTCAATGCCATTGGGACTTAACATGATAGGAATACAGTAAATCAGAGGCGGAGCCAAGGTTAGGAATTTGGGGGTTCTAAATCAATTTTGTTTCGGGGTTCACATGTTAATATACATATATTTATTTAATTTTCTAATACAAATATAGGGTCTACAAAAAAGTTAGTGGGTTCGTCCGAACCCATGAACTCCCACCTAGCTCCACCTCTGAGTAAATGCTATCATCTGGCAGTGGTGGAGACAGCAACCAAAGAATATCATCCATAAATTTCTACTCTGAGTCACTCCGATGATAGTGTGCTAGGAAATTTGGAAAGCAAGGTGCACTCAAAAATATGAGAATAGAAAAGTTTCTGTTTCTAATATATGTTTTCAATCTTTGTTTCAGATTAAGGTGGCCTTGGAGAAAAAAATTCAATTTTATATATTACAACTGGAATTGGAGCAGAGTTTGTCTTATGGTTGAGAACTTCAAAACAGTGATTACATGTAAGATGATCAAATGGATTAAGCCATCAGGAACAACCTGAAAGCTTAATATTGATGGAAGCTAAATCAAAAATCAAGAGAAGGTTGCTGGAGGCATTCTTAGAAACAAAATGGGGAGCATGATTATGGCCTTCTCATATCCTACTCAATTCTGCACTAATTATAGTGAAGCTCAAGCTGCTTTAGTTGGTATTTCTTGGTGCTCTAACCAACATTTTGAGGCTTTAGAAGTTGAGTTGGATTCCATGACAGTGGTTCAAATGATCAATGGAATTGGTAAGCCTCCTTGGAGGATTTTAGGTATCATTGCTGAAATAAAACTCTTAATTAATCACAAAAATATAACAGTTAAACACTGTTATACAGAGGCAAATGAAGTGGCAGATGCTCTAGCAAAATATGCCACTCAAATTCAAGACCCAAAGATTTTTTTGCAAGAAGTGGATCTTCTAGAAGTGACTAAAGGTCTTCTTAGGATGAATAAATTCGATTTTCCCACCTTCGAAGAAGAGACAAGAAGACTAATACCTGACAATTTGATCCACCTTGAATATTTTTATTTATATGCATTAACAATTGTAGTTTAAATGCATTAGTATAGTTATTTTGTTTTGTTAAGATCTCTGGATCAGAACCTTAATAGGATAGGATCTTTCTTGGCCTAAAATGTAAAAGGAGGTTAGGCTTTATGTCCCTCTATTTGGTTGTTAATATCATCAACTTGTCCACAGCAATATCATAGGTTTTGTACCCCTTTTTTGAAGGAGAATAGCCCATGAAGATTCCAAGAACTAGTTTGAAAGAAATTTTATAATAAAAGGTACATTTAGTGACATAGCGAAGACAAAATAAGAGTTTTGAGGTGAGAAAGAGAAAGTGATTTTCCATAAATGTCTCATAAGGAGAATATCCATGTAGAACAAAGCTAGGTAGCCTATTTATGATATATGTGATTGTAAGGATGTAATCACTTCAGAGTTTAAAAGGGATATTGACTTGAGATCTAAGAGTTCTTGCTATTTTCAAGAACTATTTGTGTTTTCTCTCTACAATTATAAAAGAGTATTGAGCTACTAGGTTACCATTGATGAGCTTTAGCCTATTCAAGCTTGAGAAGAAATATTTTATGTATTGAAATTCTTCAGATTGAAAAATGATTACAAAATATCTTCTCTAACTGACCTTGTCTACAATTTACTATCCATGTGTCATTCTCTAATTGGTTAACTAAGCTAGCTAATCATGTACAAATGTTCACCAACTACTTTACTAGCTTTCCATCAAGATCTACAACCTTAATTTGGAAGTAGATATATACAAACTAAACAACCATCAAGTGTGAGGAATCCAATTTTGTGACATACTTTCAGGAAAGGAAATTCTCTAGTTAAAGAAGGAATGAAATAAACCATGTCAATTTCAATACTTTTTGTATCAATATGTAATGATAATTATAATTAATTAAGAAATCTGACCTCCATGTGTTGTTCCACTTCAAAAGTGTTAATGTTGATCAACGTTTCTTTTGTATATTCATGATATTTGTCAATTGTCTTTTGCATGCTGAATTATTCCAAGAAGATAAAGTAATTATTAAGACTTCTGCAAGGTAAAACACGTCCTAAACATGAAAGATGTATTGAACTAGGTAACAGGTGTAATTAATGGATATTAGATAATTAAAATTATTTATTTTTCTATACATTCCATGTTTATGGGGAGAAGATATTTATTCCATGTAGTTCCTCTTTTGAGAATTTAGCTCATATTTGTGTTTAACACACTTTTTATATACTATTGTACACTTTTATACAAGATTACTATATTATGTATAATACTTTCTCAAGTATGATATTGTATAATGTCTATGATTTTATAGGGATATGGTTTAAGTACCCCTAGACCATGACTGAAATCGCAGAGACATAACTTAACTAACCTAAGGTCCTATTACCCCACTGAACCAATTTGTTTTGTAATTTTGTAGATCTTTTTGGCTTACGTGGAATCAAAATATCTCTCATGCGCCACAACTGCGTGGAGACACGGAGTGTGCCACGTAAGCCATACAAAATTACAAAAAAAAAACGAGTTCAAGGGGTAATAGAATCTTAGTTTAGTTAAGATGTATCTCTGTGATTTCGGTCATAGTCAAGGGGTACTTGTGTCTTATCCCTAATATTATATATTGGGTCATGTGACTTAATTTTATGTCGTCCGTATATTTTTGAAAAACTCCCAAACTTTATTTTTATTTAAAAATTTAAAAATATAAGATCCAAATAACATTTTGTACAAATTTAATATTATTTCAACAAAAAAATAAAATTAAATAGTGATATATCATGGTCTTTTTTATCGGTGATGGTTATGGGTACTAGTTGAGGATGGTATTGTCCGTGGATAGTGGCTAGTGGTGATGGTAGTCGATAGTAATGATTAATGGTGGTTATTGGTGGCGGCGCCTGGTAATTCTAATAGATGTTAGTGATACCTAATAGTGGTATAATAAATACTTATCTGTGTTTTTATGAATAAAGATTGAGACTTTTGAGCTTTGTTTTCATTAAAAATAGATATTACTTGTGGTGAATGATGGCGAGCTTGATGATATATAGCGATTTTTTTGTAGTAATAAGTGATTGTAATGATAGTTAATAGTGATGATTGTAAATGGTGATAATGATATGTGGTGATTAGCGATGGTATGCTCTGATTGAAAATGGTGGTTGCTAGTACATAATGGTGGATGACAACAACGATTAGCCACGAAAGTTGATGGAGTAGTGGTAGAAATTCAAAAATAGATAGCTTAATGATATTAAGACTTTGTCATAGTTCTTAATCATCCAAATCTATTCAAACCCATTAGTAGGTATAAAATAAGAAAATAAATACACTTATAGGTTGTTTTGTACAAAGATTAATACAACAGGGATTAGTAATGAAGGGTTTATTTTTTATCAACTGTTTGGTTCATTGCCTCACACCTCATCTTGTGTTGTGATTAAAACTTTATAAAAAACTTCTTTTCAATTATACCCTTGAATTATTAGGTAATTGAGTCAAGATAGATAATTGCAGGACAATATTATTTTTTTATGGTCTTCAACTAGCTAGTAGAAGAACAATTTTATTGTCATGTTAGCTATTTTCTCACTTGAATTATTTGAGGATAAATAATTATCATTTTAATAAAGTGATCACTTACAAAACGTCAATTTTCAATTAAAAAAAGATATATCATCTACTTTTAAAATTGAAAAGACAATAAACAATAGTAAAATCTAATAAATCATCTACATTTACACATAAAAATTGCAAGTTGTAGTTTTAATATGTATGCAATTTTATAAATGGTTCAAAATACAAATAATTAGAAAACCACATATATATCAACAAATAATACATTCAATTAACATGTGGTGATATATTTGCCTTTTCAATTAGTAAATGTTAAATAACTCACATTTCAAACATTGTATTGATTTGTATTGAATTTATTTAGCAACAAACAACTCTCTCTAAAAATTAAAATTTGTAAGCTATTTATTTAAATAAATTTACTAGTACAAATATAAAATATATAATCAAGAAAATAAACAAAATGATAAAAATAATTTGAGGGATAGTTTTGTCGTTACATAGATTAATCACACGGTATAAAATCATATGTATTACTAATACCACCAAATGGAAGGTATTAGTAATACATCCTATAATGTATAGGGTATATAACTAATCGATGAATTAGTTATACATAGTCCCAAAACTCCTACCAAACATAGTACTAAATAATATTATACATAATGCATTTGACTATTTCTCCTAATACTCTCTACCAAACGATCCCTTAATGATAAATTTGCATGATTAGATTCAGACGTAAACAACAAACAGACTTAATATTAAAATTTAATTGATTAAATTTAAAATCTTCATTAAGTACAAACAAATAACCTTAGATATATATATATATATATTAAGATTCAAATTTAGATTTGTATAATTAAGTATTATTTGTGAGAATTAAAGATACGAGAAAAATATTATTAAGATTTGTATCTACATTATAACGCCAAGTCTATTTGTACTTATATTCTACATATAGTACATAACGATATATCCTTTTCAATATCAAACACTATGGGGTCGTTTGGTGGACCACATTAAAATAAATAGTCCAAATATTATGTATGATATTATTTAGTACTATGTTTGGTAGGAATTTGGGCATATGTATAACTAATACATGGCTTAGTTATACCTCCTACATGGTATTATAGGATGTGAAGGTATTAGTAATACATAGGATATAATACCATGAGATAAGTCTATGTAAAGACACAAATATCCTCAAATCATTTTAATTATTTTGTTTATTTTCTTGATTTTATGTTTTATATTTGTACTAGTAAATTTATTTAAATAAATTAGCTTAGAAATTATTTAGAGAGAGTTGTTTGTTACTAAATAAATCAAATACAAATTAATACAATATTTGAAATGTGAGTTGTTTAACATTAACTAATTAAAAAGATAAATACATCAACACACGACGTTTGTGATCTTAATTGAATGTATAATTTGTTGATATATATATATATATATTTGTGTTGTTTTCTAATTACTTGTATTTTGAACAATTTATAAAATTGCATACATATTAAAATTACAACTTGCAATTTTTATGTGTAAATGTAGATGGTTTATTCAATTTTACTATTGTTTACCGTCTTTTCAATTTTAAAAGTTGATAGTTTATTTATTTTTTCAAATTGAAATTTGACATTTTGTAAGTGATCAATTTACTAAACGACAATTATTTATCCTCAAATAATTTAAGTGAAAAAAAAGGCAATTATGACAACAAAATTGTTCTTCTCATAGCTAGTTAGAAGACCATAAAAAATAATATTGTCCGACAATTATTTACCTTAACCCAATTATATAATAATTCAAGGGTATAATTGGAAAAAAGTTTTTTATAAAGTTTTAATCCAAACACAAGATGAGGTGGGAAACAATGAACCAAACACTTGGTAAAAATAAACCCTGCATTACTAATCCATGCACTATTAATCTCTGCATTACTAATCCCAACATTATTAATCTTTGTACCAAACAACCCCTATATGCATTAATATTCTAACATTTCCCTTCAAGTTGGTACATATAAGTCATCTATACCTTGTTTGTTATATTAGAGGTTGCATATCCAAGAAATCAGTTCATGGAATCTCAATACCAAGTTGTGTATATTTTCTTAAAGTCATTGAAGATTAATATTTTTTTGAAGCTAAAGATGACTCTTGTAGAGATGAATCAAATTTAATGGGGATGTTGAATAATAAATTTTTGTTCATGCATAGTTCATTAAGGCAATATAATACATAAACATGACCCTTAATTAATTTAACGTTAGTTGACAACTATGACCTTTAATTTTAGGTGCATGTGCACAAGTAGACTCTTAAACTTGTATAAAATTGAACAAATAGACACATTCGTTCTACATGGCATTCTACATGACAATTTTGTGTCCTATGTAGCGTCCTACGTGTATTATGTCATGTAGGACACATGTGTCTACTTGTTCAATTTTATACAAGTTTAAGTATCTACTTGTGTACAATCAAAGTTGGAGGGCGTTGTCCGTTGAAGCCATATTAAGGGTCATGTTTATGTATGATACCGTTCATTAAAAAGTATATATTTAAGAGTTGCATGTATTGGTGTTTGGTCTTATTCATATCCTTACGAAAATGAGAAGTCTAAAATTAAATTGATACGCAAGTATCATAGACAAAATATATGAAGTAGTTCACCTATAATTCAACTCAAAGGGATAAGGTAATTATAATTTGAGGAAATAGTGACAGTGATAGAACTTTGAAAGATGGGCTGGCACGTACAAGTAATAATGAATACTAGAAGTACCTTGTTGTTCTATTCTTTTAAATCAACCAAATTAAAGCAAGCAAGAAAGGATACCTAGGACCCTCCATACGTGGCTTTCATGATATCACATAAAAGTTGTGGATGACTAGAAAAGAGACGATCTAGCAAACTGAAACTACATAAAATAGTACAAAGAGCCCATGTGATAGTGTTGCATCTGCTGTAAGGTGTAACCTGTAAGCCATAATTACCCACAGCCTAAAATTTTCATATCCTTGTCCAAATCCTTATATTGAGGGGGGTACATCTCCTTTTCTTTCTAAATTAAAAATAGAGTAGTGGTATTGGAAATTGAATGTGTTTTGCTAGGGATTAAGAAGGAAAATAACCTTTAAAAATGTATTTTTCAAAGAAAGATGCAATTGTTAAGACTCAACAAGGAGAGATAGAATAACCAGGTCTCGAGTTTGTTAGGAAGAGCTTAATCCCTAAAATGAAATTTTTGGATGCAAATTTAAATTTAGTTGCTTCAATGTAATGTTCGAAACCAAAAAAAAAAGAAAAGGCAGAGATAGAACAGTGAGCAAATTTTGAAAAGCAAAATTGTTCGTACTTTGAAAAATTAGAAAGTACACAAAGCCCATGCTTCCTTACTTCATCAAACAAATATCGGAATTACAATTTGGTACAAAAGATATAAGTACAATAAAATGGAAGATTACTTTATTTTGAGTTTGCTTAATTAGTAAGTAATTATTTATGTCATATATTTGATGATAGGATAATTTTGTTTAGTTGATCATAAGCTTTCTGAAATTGTGTTGTTCAGTTGTTGAAAAGGAAATCCTAGTTATTAGAAATTTATTCAATCAAATGAGAAAAATGTTTGTCTACTAGCTAAGAGAAAAATTACCTGGAGCTTGAGAATTGAAAAAGTTTTCCCTTTTGAGAGAAAATAATAAGAGCAACTTGAGCATCACAAAGAACTGATAGTTCATAAGCTTTCTTCATAACTCCATTTCTCCGTTTAGAGAAAGTCACTTGCCGGCTTGTTGCATTCTCAATCCTCTTCATCTCTACCTTTCCTCGAACCATTTTCCTGCACACAACAGATTTTGAAATCAAATAGAGTAGCTATCAGCTCACCTTCAATACGAATGAAATCAATTAAAAATGTTCAAAAAAAACCCTAGCAAGAATGAAAGGTTACCCAAAACCAGAATCCCAAAAAAGGAAATGGAATAAGTAGTAAAGTTATGAAAATTGTTGATGTATTCATCTCTTTATTTTGAGACCAGAGAATCCGATATTTCCTAATTCCATCGTATTTCTTTTAGTTATTCCGTTTGCCCCTTTTCTATCAACAAAAAAGGAAAAGCACAAGCAAAACCTCATTGTTACCTTGTTTTGGTAGTGGATCTTGAAATAGACATTAATCATACACAAACAATAATACTCACCCACAAATGGGATTATACATCATTTTATACCACTCCATTTAAGTGTACCAAAACTAGAAACAAAAAATTTCCTTATCGTACCAATAGAAAATTTGTGTTATAAAATATGATTTTTCTATTCATTTCTTATTGAATTAACTTATTGAAAAATGCTGATGAGAAATAGATTTTCACTTAAATAATTGGGAACTTACTAATTTTATCATATGAAACAATGACTATTTTTTTTTTTTTTTCACACCGTCTCAATCAAAATATCAGTGGAAATAGACATTGAATTTTTTTGGAAAAATAGTGTTTTTAGTAGTAGTGTAACATTTTTTGATTGGATATGGAAACAAATCTTAGAGTACATTTTCATGCATAGTTATAAATTATTTTATTTAGGAAAAGTGAAATTTCTTAAACTAAATTATTTATAAATGAAAAAATGTTACATTCTATATTGACAAACCTAAAACAAAACTGTTCATATATAAATTACGATAAATAGAAGAGTGTACTATATAGAAAATTACTGTTTACACAGGAGTTCTAAAACACAATTACCTGAAAAAGCGAAATGAAGAAATTTTCCTTTTTTTTTGAGTTTAAGTTGTAAACTCGGTGCAATTTAATCGGTTTAATATGTTACCATTAACACATCTATTTTTCTACCCTTAACAATGAAAGTTGGTAGGTCAATCTAATTAACTCAATAAAAAAAAAACTCATATCAAATTTTATGGAAAAATCATTTTGGCCAGAATTTGGTTAGAATGGTAAAAATAACATTTCACACTATGTTATTTTACTTTTTTGAACATTTTTATCCTTTTATTTTTAGTACATTTTAATTAAAAAATTAGAAAAAAATCAGTTTATTTCAAAATAAAAAGGATGTTATTGACTTTTTAGTTTTCTAATCAAATTTTAATTAAATTTTTTGGCCATTTAGCATTACCCAAATTTTAATTTACCCTTTTTAATCCCTCAAAAGGGCATCAAAACTACAAGTACCGTTAAAGTCATAATTTAGCAATGACACAATAAAAACGAAAAGAACGTTTCGTATAATTTTGGTGTAGCCAATTAAGAGTGTACATAGAGTGGGGTTTAAAAGTGATTAATTTGTAGGGTGGGGAATAACATCATCGTACCACGATTCGACATACAACGAATCACAGGATGACAACTCATTATAATTATTTATTATATGAAATATTTGAGACTTTAGGCCAATAGTAATAAAGTCAGTCACGTGGCTCAAACTTCGTTTGGCGTGTTTATTCACTTTGGTGCTAAGATAGACTACTACTCTTTACTGACTATTGTGCTATGCACTACTTTTGTGCTTAGCGGATCGAGTTAAATTTGAACGGTTTAAAATGAATTAACATAATAATTGGTTAAGATATAATTTCATCAAAATTTATATCGATAGGATTGGCAAAAATTAGGGTTTAAAGTCAAACTTGATGGAGAGGTTTTAATTATTAGATATATACAAATAAATAATAATATATTTAGTTAATTCTATAACTGAAGTTTGGAAAGAATTGAATGTAATAGACCTTATAAAGTAGAGAAAGTTACAGAAATAACAAATATAATAGACATTATAAGGTTCTATAGCTATATTTTGATAATTGTGCTTAATAATTATAGTTTCATTTGCTATGGAGTTTGCGGTATGTATAATTCTCTCTGTTTTATATTTCACTTGCGAATATTCAAATAGGGTAAGTTCATACAAATTCTGTATCTATACATTTAGAAATTTTTCAGAACTTCGTTTGTATATTCACTATACAAACATGGTAATTTATTATTATGATTTTTTTCATAAACAGTATAGAAATAGTTAGGGTAAGCATATACAAAATTTTGGATTTATACAATCAGGGACTAAATGATGCAAATTCTAGATTTATACAAATTAGGCGAATAGCAAGAATTGAAAAAACTGTAGCCGGGAATTTAGTTTTTTAAACTATAGCTATATCACTACTAAAAAACTGTCAAAAAGAGACGGACAAAAGCGTCGCAATCTGTTGCTTTTTTGGCCAAAAGCGACGGAAATGCAACGCAATTATGTCTGTCGCTTTTTGGCTCGACGGTTTTCAAAAAGCGACGGACTCCGTCGCTATATTTTAATTTTTTTTAAAAAAAATAATTCTAAAAGGCAATGTAGTCCGTCGCTTTTGAAGAAATTTGATTTTTGAAAATCCCAAAAAAGCGACGGACAAAGGACCCTGTCCGTCGATATTCTGGAAATTATTTTTTATGCAAATCCAAAAAAGCGACGGACAAAGGACCCTGTCCGTCGCTTTTCTGGATTTAAAAAAAAATAAAACCCAAAAAAGCGATGGACAAAACCATGTTGTCCGTCGCTTTTTCTGCAATTTTTTTAACAGCAATTCAATAAACCAGTTTCTGCTGCCCACTTGCAATTCAATTGATCTATACTATTCAGCCCAATCAAACACACAATTATAAACAATCTACACAAAACATAAAACAAGAAACTTAAAATAACATTTGAAAGTATCTAAATCAAAATTTAAAGACTTATAAAGTCTTTCAAAATTTGGTTCAAAATTACAAAAAATTCATAAAAGTTTATCGATGTAAACTAGGGAGTGGGTCCTACACAATCATCCTCACTATCAGTACTGTAGTCGTCGCTTTCCTCGGGAGCCGAAGTAGTAGTTCCACGAGCGAGGTTCATCACTTGTTTTTGGATTTGCTGAACGGTCTTGCTCATACTTTCTTGTTCAGCTACTCTTCTCCGCTCCGACTCTGCCAGTGTCGCTGTCAGTTTAGCTATTTGATCGGACATAGCAACAATCTGAACACTATCAAGTTCCTCGGCTTGACTTGATGATCCAATTCCTTCTAAGCCTGACTGGAGTTGTCTTACATTGTTTCTAGAGCCTACACCATAGACTCTACCCTTGTGTGTCCCCCCTACCACTTTTTCTTTCCAGATTTGGGTGGAAAGTTCAGGTGTCATTTCGATCGAACTATCTAGATTCTCAGCGATGTAATGTTGAAACTCATTATGCATATTAAATATAAAAATTGACATCAATATATATACATATCATAAATATATTCACGATTAATATATATTATTCACATTGAATAACTTACAAAAGTTTGTTCGGCTCTTTTATCCACCCGCACATCCGGATCCGACTCATTTTCTTTCTTCCTGACATGAGTCGTCTTGAAAACCTCCGGAGCAATGGGAGTGCATCCCAATTCTTTTTCTTATAAATTAAAAACTGAAATTTATAATGATATATATGAATCAACTAATTATTTATTTAAAAGTTTGAATTAGAACTAATTACCATCTCTCTTGCAATTGTTCCAACAGACTTTGCACCTCCGATGTGCAATGAGCCACCCTTAAGACTGCCTCTAGCCTTTTTGGTTTGGTTTGATATTGCCTTAAACTTGTATGTGTTCCAATACCGACCCAGATCATCAAAAACATGCGGCAACATTCAATCCGGATGTTCAGCACTATCCCAAACTTTCTTTAGCCAGACAGACAGTCTGGCGGATGACTTTCTCTCAAATGTGATCGAAAGAACATAATTGTGCCTCGCCTCCCAAGTACACATAGTCTGAATAAAAAAAATTGAATAATGTTAATTAGATCGATAGTGAAAAAAAGTAAAGTACACTAAACTTAACTAAAAAATATATACCTTAAAGTTATTAAACATTGTCTGGCATATACTGTTTGGGATCTCACCCAAGAGTAATAAGTCTGTCCTCTGGCCAGGAACTAGAGAAAGCATCTCATCTGGAATAGCATTAGGTGTAGCTGTAGATGAGGGTGATGTATCAGGATGCACATAACGCTGAGTCAATGGAGACGTACCGGCCATAACATCTGACTATTCGATACTAGAATCTCTAATCCCCATAGTAGGTAACTGAGAAGATTCACCTGTGGGAGATGGAGTACCTACCGATAAGGGTCGTCCTCAACGAATAACATGTAAAGGTAGGTCCTCGTAGCATACTGAAGGCACTGTCTGTGAAGTAGAGGAAGCACCTACTGGTCAATGGTAATTGGGATAATATTGCTGAGGATCCGCTGTATCAAACGGAACAACAAGTATATGAGTATCATGGTTGATGTGCTCTGGCGCAGAAGAAATAGATGCTGCAATATCCTCAGGATCTATGGGTCTTCTAGATTTCTTCTTTTTAGCCTGTTTAGTCTGGCTAACTCCAAGATGCTCACAATGTCTATCACTGTCACCGCCTAATGACATCTGTATGTAAATTTACATGTATAATATATATAAAAACCAAAAATTCAATAAAATTAGCAAAATACACTTACATATATATACTAGCTAGCTTTCACTCTACACTATTCCTCCTCGCTTGTTTCAATTCCAACATTCTCCCATTCTTCCTCCTCAGTTATTTCATTTTCAATATCGTCCCATTCTTCGTCATCAAATGATTCATTTTCCTCATTCTTGGATATTTCTTCCTCAACATTCAGTATCTCATCATCAGATACTTCACTACTAAAAAATTGTCAAAAAATGACGGACTGCGTTGCTTTTTTGGTCAAAATCGACGGAAAAATGACGTAGTCACCTCCGTCGCTTTTTAACCCGACGCTTTTTAAAAAGCGACGGTCTGTGTCACTTTTATTAAAGCGACGGACTGCGTCACATTTCAAAAAGCGATGGACTGCGTCGCATTTCAAAAAGCGACGGACGGCGTCACTTTTCAAAAAGCGATAGACTGCATCTCTTTTTTATTTTTAATTTTTTAATAAAAGCGACGGACTCCGTCGTTTTATTTTTATTTTCATTTTTTTTATTTCTAAACGGCAATGTAGTCCGTCGCTTTTGTGGAAATTTTATTATTGAAAATCCCATAAAAGCGACGGACTAAACCACGGTGTTCGTCACTTTTCTGGGTTTTTAAAAAAATTAAAACCCAGAAAAGCGACGGACTAAACCACACTATCCGTCATTTTTTCTGCAATATATTTGACAGTAGCAGCTCGCAGCTTTTGCTGCCCACTTGCAAATGCAATTCAATTCAATTCAATTCTACACTATTAAGCTCAATCAAACACACACAATTATAAACAATCTAAACAAAACATAAAACAACAAACATAAAATAACATTCAAAAGTATCTAAATCATAAATTAAAAAATTCGTTTCAAAATTTCAAAAAGTTCATAAATATCCAGAGATCTAAACTAGGGAGTGAGATCTACATAATCATCCTCATCACTCTCGTCGTCGGTGTCATCGGGAGCCGAAGTAGTAGGTCGACAAGCGAGGTTCATCACTTGTTGTTTGATTTGTTGAACGGTCTCACTCATGCTTTCTTGTTCAGCTACTCTTTTCTGCTCCGACTCTGCTAGTGCCGCTGTAAGTTTAGCTATTTGATCCGACGTAGCAGCAATCTGAACACCGTCAAGTGCCTCAGCTTGACGTGACGATCCAATACCTTCTAAGCCTGACTGAAGACGTCTAACATCGTTGCGAGAGCCTATACCATAGCATCTACCCTTGTGTGTCCCCCCTACCACTTTTTCTTTCCAAATATGAGTGGACAATTTAGGTGTCAATTGGACCGAACTATCTAGATTCTTAGCGACGTACTTATAAAAGTCATTCTACATATTAAATATAAAAATTGACATCAATATATATACATATCATAAATATATTCACTATTAATATATATTATTCATATTAAATAACTTACAAAAGTTCGTTCGACCCTTTCCTCCACCAACACATCCGGATCCGACTCATTTTCTTTCTTCCTGACATGAGTCTTCTTGAAAACCTCTGGTTCAATGGGAGTGCGTCCCAATTCTTTTTCCTGTAAATAAAAACTGAAATTTATAACGATATATATATGTATCAACTAATAATTTATTTAAAAGTTTGAATTAGAACTTACTATCTCTCGTGCAATTGTTCCAACCGTCTTTGCACCTCCGATGTGCAACGAGCCACCTTTAAGACTGCATCTAGCCATTTTGGCTTGATCTGATATTGCCTTAAACTTGTTTGTGTTCCAATACTTACCCAATTCATCAACAACATGAGGCAACATCCAATCGGGACGTTCACCACTATCCCGAACGCTCTTGAGCCAGCTAGACAGTCTGACGGATGCCTTCCTCTCAAATGTGGTCCCAATGACCAAATTGTACCTCGATTCCCAAGTACACATAGTCTGAAAAAAATTGAATAACGTTAATTAAATCGATAGTAAAAATAAGTAAAGTATACTAAACTTAACTAACAAATATATACCTTAAAGTTATTAAACATCGCCTGGCGTATACTGTTTGGAATCTCGCTCCAAGAGTGATAAGCCTGTGTATAGAGTCTTCTAACACAATCTTTTAAAGCCCGAGCAACATCCTTTGCAGGATGCCACCTGCAAAACACATAATAAATATGTTAGTTCATGAATAATATATTAAAGTATAAGAAATAAATAAAATAAACTAACAAATAGATAACAAAACAAACTTACGATGATCCATCCGGCTCAATCATGACTCTACAATGATGGCGTACCAGCCATAGCATCTGACTGCTCGCTACTAGAATCACCAAGCCTCATGGCAAATAACTGAGGAGATGTACCTGTGGGAGATGGAGTACCTGCTGATAAGGGTCGTGCTCGATGAATAACTTGTAAAGGTAGGTCCACGTAGCGTCGTGAAGGCAATGGCTGTGAAGTAGCTGAAGCACCAACTGGTCGACGGTAATTAGGATAATATTGCTGAGGATCCGCTGTACCAAACGGAACGGCAAATAAATGAGTATCATGGCTGATGCGCTCTGGCGCAGAAGAAATAGATCCTGCAATATCCTCAGGATCTATCGGTCTGCTAGACTTCTTCTTCTTAGCCTGTTTAGTCTGGCTAACTCCAAGATTCTCGTGATGTCTATCATCGTCACCGCCTGATGACATCTGTATGCAATTTTACATGTATAATATATATAAATATCATAAATTAAAAAAAATTAGCAAAATACACTTACATATATACTAGTTAGCTTTCATTCTACATTATTCCTCCTCACTTGTTTCAATTCCATCATTCTCCCATTCTTCCTCCTCAGTTGTTTCATTTTCATTATCGTCCCATTCTTCGTCATCAAATGATTCATTTTCCTCATTCTCAGATATTTCTTCCTCAACATTCAGTATCTAATTATTAGATACTTCTTCTAATATGTGTTGAAGATGTTGTAGTGTGGTTTCCAATTCATCATCAACTTGTTGTTGAACAATTGCAACGTCATTTTGACACGCCACATCTAAAACATTGTCAATTTCAATTCTTTCCACATGCTTACTTTTTATAACAACCCACCAATCAGCTTTGTCTCTATGCAATGGACATGAACCGTAATACACTTGTTTAGCATTTTGTGCATTAATAAAAGGATCATAACTTTAGTATTTCCTGGTGTGCTTAACTTCAATTATATTATGTTGATGGTCCACCTTTGTGCCTCTATGTGATGGGTCAAACCACTCACACCGAAACAATACAATATTCATCTTAGGCCAACCTGAATACCTCACTTCAATAATCTCTTGAATGACACCATAATATTCAATAGTTTGACCAGTATCATCAACATCACCTTGTATATAGAAACCGCTATTATTTGTTTTCGTGTTCCTTGAAACTTCTTCAGTTTGAAACTTAAAACCATTGACACAATACTTATTCATTGTCAATACTTGAGATTCAGGTCCAATGCTACTGTCACGACCCGAGCCTACACCCTGGATGTGGCCGGCACTCGAAGACCATTGCTGGTCCCCAAGCGAACCCTCATCCTGGTTGACTACAAGCGGAAAACTGATTCAAGCATACAAAGCTTAAAAGCTGAAATAAAAGTTCATAAAACTTAAATACAAACTTTAAGTCCAAAGAAAACTCTGTATAATAAAATATATACAACTCGCCATAAAAAGGAAACTTTAGTCTTTAAAACATTTAATAAAATAAATGATACAGACTTCTCAACTGTACTGACTATCTATGAAGCCTCTAACTGATAAAGATGGAAGTCGGGACAAGACCCACGACATCCTAACAACTGATATAACTGAAAGGTAAATGAAATCCTCCGAAAACAAGGAGGCTCACCATAGCTAACTCAAACTCTCGGATGTATCAACGAAGCTCCTGTTGATGATCCTGAATACATGTGTCTGCATTATGAAAAGATGCAGGCCAAATGGCTCAGTACGTGGAATGTACGAGCATGTAAGAGGAATTCTAAAATATAAACATAAGCTTGAAACTTGATAGAAATGAAACATACTTACCTCTTCTCAAACTTACTCAACTCAAGAAATTGTCACGCCCCGAGCTACCCCCGAGACGCGGACACGGGACCTAGGACCATAAGTGATCCCAAGCTAACCCTGATGGCATGATCATGAGCATACTAAAGAAAATAAACTGATGCGGAAGCTAAATCATAAATAAATCTGAAAAAATGGGGAATACCCATATACTATAGCTGAATATATCAAATCTGAGAGTTTAATACAAAAGGAATATCAAACTCAAAACACTAAGCTGAATCTAACTATGTCTGAAATAAGCCTTTAAACTGACTAGAAATGCTGGGACAGGCCCCAGCTAAGTCTAGCAAAACTGAAACTAAAGGACTAAAATACTAAAAAGAACTCATGACTATTGTCCCCGAAGAATGAGGACTCACCAACTGATTCTGCTGAACTGAAGATTGGGAATCGATCTAAGCGTGATCTGGATGCTGAAAACCTGAACCTACATCACGAGAAGATGTAGCGCACGTATGCGTCAGTACTTGAAAGGTACTGAGCATGTAGGATAGAGTAAAGCTGAAAGAACATATAACTGAACAAAGCAATAAAGCAATGAAATAATCTGAACATGATATAGATACTGAAAATACTGAATACTGAGCTAACTGATGCAATGACCAAATTTATAACATGCTGAGACTGAATACTGACTGTACTGAAATATGGTCAATGCAATAGAGTCTGACTGAACTGTGGGAGCTACTAATAACCGACATAAAACCACATGAGCTAAATGTGGAGTCCGATGTATACGCCCCATCGAGAGGACCCAATATACCCTGCCAGAGGTATAGAGGCATGCTGGCGTGATCACTAAACTGATGTTGCCCACAGAGGGGACTTACACCTACGTGGCTCGTAGTTCTGGGACTATATGGGTACGCTGAAACCCTAGTCCAACTCGGTATTATGCTACTCCCAATGAATTAAGTAGTTAACTGGTTATGACTGAATTTCTGTAAATACTGGATAGCTCGAACTGAACATGCAAACTGAGAATGCAACAATTAATCTGATAATGATGCATTCATAAACTGAGGCATGTAAAACTGAATACTGAAATATCTGACCTAGCATGTGTAATTCAAGAACTAAAGAAATACATAGCTAGGGTTCTGAAATTCATGCGATAAACTGAGCAATAACATGATAATCTAATTTGGAACATTTAAATAACTAATTCATGATGATCTGCTATAATTCTAGAAACCCTAGGTCTGTTCATAATCATGGAATCAAGAATCTGACTGAATTCTAGGGACCTAATGGGCGAAAGGAACCCACTAGTGAAATCCCACATACCTGGTGACGAATTCCACGGAGAAATCTTTCGATTTCGGGGCTGGAACTGAAGGAAACTTCCTACGTTCTTGAACTAGGGTTCTTGACCTTTTTCTCCCTTCTTGCTTCTAATTTTCTAAGTTTTGATTAATGAATTTGACTTAGGTAAGTTCTAGTTATGTTTCTAGGTTTAAACTAATTAAAACCTCATGATTTAGGGTCTAAACGACGTATCTTAGGGGTTAAACGAAATAGGAAAAGATCAAAAGACCCTTAAATTAGCTGCTGTCGGAGTGACTGACGGACCTGACTGACGGTCCGTCAATCAATCGACGGTCCGTCGATTGGGTCCGTAGATGGAGTCTGCCCGACAGGGCTTCACTAAAACGGGCATAAATTTTTACTCGGAGGTCGGAATTTAGCAAACTCAGTGGCGTTGGAAAGATAATTCAATTATCTATCTACCCATAGGTCATGGGACACATAATTCATTTTTTGCTAAAAGTTATGACCATCTGAAGTTGACCCATCAGAATTTTTAGCTAACTGACTACTATCCTTCGATCTACGGTCAGACCTACGGACCGTGGATCGAATGACGGTCCGTGCTGGTCAACCGTAGTTCGTGTCAGAGGCTGGGTAAGGAGGTCTTGATCCACGGACACAGACCACGGACCGTGGTCTGATCTACGGACCGTGGGTCTGTCCGTGAGTCGAGACTTAGCCAATTTTTCTCTGAGCTGGCTGGGGAGGGGTTGCAGTGGCGAACCACGGACCACCAGGACGGGCCGTGGTCTGACCTACGGTCCGTGGATGGTGACCGTAAGTTGCACCTGCAACTTCTCAAAATCTGCATTTTTGGTCCGTTTCGGATACGGGGTGTTACAGGAATACTCAAGGGTACTCAAAACTACTCAAACTTACTCAACTCAGAAGTACTCAAGGATAAGATACTCAACTCCGAGATTAGATACTCAACTCAAAGATATGATATTCGACTCTGGATACTCAACTCTGGATACTCAACTTTGAATACTCAACTCAATATGACTGAACTCATTTCAATATAAAGCAATTTAAAACAAGTGCAATATAAAGAAACAAACTGTTTAAAAACATGCTGTGAAATATGTGTGTATGCAAGGATACAACATAACTCTGAAATGTATAAAAAAATATAATAAACTGATGTATATAAAAATACAATAACTTATGTGGGAGTTTCTCTAACCGACAACCATCATATAAGAGATATAGTGATGATACAACAATCTACCTCACGCTGCCAGCGCCAAAGGTATAGGACCTGAACTACTAATGGATCCACTAGTCTATGTGAAAAGGGTTCATCTAAAAAGTATGACCCTTTTCTACCCATGATGGCTACATGGTTTATGGGGGCTGTAAGTTGTCTGAACTCTCCCCCATATCGGTGCTCAATACTACTCCCAAAAATATACTAGCTCTTATGTTTTAAAAACATACTTCTTTCTGCTGATTTGAGATAATTGCTCAAAAACTTAGCTCAAAGGCTATCTTGGAAATCTCAATTTCCCTGCTTGCTTCATTTAGAAAGCTATTACTCTTTTCTGAAAACTAGCCCGAAGGCCCTTTGGAAATCTCAGTTACCGTTCTTATTTAAATGTGAAAACATTTATAAACTCTTTGAGAATACTTAGTCCCCATATACTTTTGAAGAAAAGGACTTCAAACTTTACTCTTCACTCTTTACTGAACTCAAAACTTAAGTCTTAAAACAACGGTAAAACATTTGTAAAAGACTTCTTAAAATGTGGTTCGTGTCGAATGATGGACATGAACGACTCAATGCAAGGTTTTCAATAACCATAGATAGAACTCAAATACTTGGAACTCAAGAACTTCAATAATACTACTCATTTCAAGAATGCTCAACTCAGAGTTCATGCGGAATTATGAGCATGAACTACTCAACTCAATGACTCAAAGATACCTCTCATCTCAAGACTGTTCGACTTATAAGATTCATGCGGAATTATGGGCATGAACAATTCAACTCAAAGACTTTATGGGTAACATGTAATAGTCTCATGCTTAGAAATATAATCTCAAAGGGTATTAGGAACTCAATACTCAAGACTTAGAATTTGAAGATACTACTCCTCTCAAAGATACTCAACTTCTGGAGTTCATGCGAAATTTATGGGCATGAACGACTTGACTCGTAGGTCTACATAACATTATGAAACTCATGTATGTGACTCTTCTGATTCTCTGACTTACTTCCTCAAAACTTAGTTCAAATCGATAGTTGATCTCAAAGGATTCACAATTGAACTCATAGGCTTTCTTGAACTCTACTCTTAACTCTCTCTTGATTTTGAATTATGAATTCAAGAGTTATGATTCATGATATGAAGGATCTCAATAACAATATAGCTATTCGATAATTAGGAATATAACTTTTAAAAGAAACGTGAATTCAAGAACTCAAAATCCACTTATCTCAAGAATACTCAAATCTAGGGAAAGTATCTTAGATTACTCTTTTATTGATCTGAAAGTAGAGGTAGGGCGTGAGGACGAACTAGTCCAACACTATGATAGCCTCACATACCTAAAAGAACAAGATTCTTGAAGAATCTTGAAAAAGAACTTGATTAGAAGTCTTGAAACCCTAGCTTGAAGGTAAACAATCAAGAAAACCTTTCTTGAGATTCTCGAGTTAGTTTCTTGAAATCTCTATGGCCAAAATATGATTTTCATGAGTAAAGATGAAAATCTAATTGTTTTGAGCTTTTTATTTGTCAAGAAATTCGTTGATGGTTTTCTTGGAGGTAAAAGACAAAAACGACTCTTTTTAATATTTTCCCGTCGGCTAATTCGTAACAACACTGTATAGGTTACTAAAATAGTCATAACTTTTTACTCAGAAATTGGATTGATGCGAAATTGGTGGGGTTGAAAAGTAGATTCAATTATCTTTAATTGGATAGGTTATGGCTCACGTAACTCTTAATATTCTAAGAGATATGGTCGTTTAGAGTTGACCCAAGCAGAATCTTACATTTAAACTTAATAAAACTTCAAGAACACTCATCAATAACTCATCAAGAACTCTAATCTTTAAATTTCAAGAACGAAATTACGCTGAATAAATCATGATTGGCGTGTGGGTGAAAGAACCCAACACTATGGAAGCTTACATACCTTTTAGGGATCAAATCCATGGCGAAAATCCGCTACAACACGCAAAAATCTCGACGAAGCTTGATCCTCTCCTCTTTTCTCCTCTTTTCTCTTTTTGAACTCTCAACTAAAACCCTAGGTGTATTTTAGAATTATAAAACTGAACCTAATCAGATTAGACCCCTAAAATATTACTAAAAACGAATTAAATCTGTTTTGGTAAGGAAAAGACCAAACTACCCCTCTAAAACCCGGTTTTGACTTTCCTTAACTGGACAGCCTAACTTCAAAAGGCCATAGCTCACTCATCCGACCTCAAAACTTATCAAACTCAGCGGCGTTGGAAAGATAATTCAAAGATGTTTCCTACGGTAACTGGTAGAATGCTTAAATCATCCTGAGCTAGGAGTTATGGTTGTTTGAAGTCAAACCAAAACTCATACTTAGCTTAACTTGTAAAATTCCAATTTAATTCTTTTTGGAACTCAAGTTGCTACATCTAGTGACCTTAACGCTTAAGAAATTTAAAATTCCTTGGTAAAATCTCACTCACTACGATGAACGGTTCGAGTCTTAGTTCGAATTTTATTTTTTTGAGGTGTTACAGCTACTTCTTTCACTAATTGCAAATGTTGGACACTTGAGTATTCATCGTAAACCTACATGATTGTTATTTCAAG
Organism: Solanum verrucosum; assembly: GCF_900185275.1. Taxonomy (NCBI): domain Eukaryota; kingdom Viridiplantae; phylum Streptophyta; class Magnoliopsida; order Solanales; family Solanaceae; genus Solanum; species Solanum verrucosum. The sequence continues at coordinate 134,238 of NW_026020289.1, forward strand.
TAATATAATATAGTATAACATGAATATATTATTAAATACTTAGTGATTGCACACTTACATAGTTCCTCAGCCATTTGGAAAATTATGTATATATGGCATCATTACCCCATATGTTTACGAATAAGCTTATCATTTTACATTCAAGTATTTCGTTAGTTAATGATCACTTATTAATATGTAATTTAATAACATATTTTAAACACTTACTTGACATATGATTGAATCTCTGGACAATTAAGCAAAATATGTGTCACAGCTAATTGCATTTCCATATCAGTGAAGCTTCGCTTTCCACGCTTTTTAGATCCTCGACCATTTTGATTAAAAATTGATATCGGTGGAAATAAAGGATCAATATCGCCTTCATCATTGCGATTGAGCCTGTTTCTCCTACATGACACATCATTACCAAAGTAATAAGAATAAAAATCACCAGTTTCTCTCCCAATATGACCTTGAACAAATGATCATTCGATCCTACCCCGTTGCTTAATCGTTTGCTTCGAACTACCAACTTTTCTGCATGTATATATGTATATATATATATATATATGTTAATATATAAAAGACTTGGCGAATATATATAACGTAGTGAATATTTGAAATGCATACCTCTCAAATGGATACATCCATCTTGTTGAACCGGACATCCGAGGCGGGCCTCTTGTACAAGGTGAATTGGAAGATGCTCCATCACATCAAAGAAACCACATGGAAATATCTTCTTCAACTTAGTAGTAGTAACAAGAATATTTTCCTCCATCCTGTCTAAACTACTTTTCAACAACTTTCCAGAACACAAATCTTTTAAAAAAAGACTTATCTCTGTGATTGGTTTCCATATCCTTTCGGGTAGATGACTAAAAGCGATAGGAATTAAAGTTTCCATGAACACATGACAATCATGACTTTTCATACCTATCAATTATCCTTCATTCATATCTGCCCGCTTTCCTATATTCGAAGCAAAGCCCTCCAACATCCTCAAATTTTTTACCCACTCAATAATTTCACGTTTCTCATCCAATGTGAATGAAAAGCTGGCTTTGGGCTTAACTATTTTGCCATTCTGTAATTCTTGTAGCCATAAGTTTTTTCTCCTACAATATTCATTTATGTTCATTCTAGCTTTTGGATTGTCTTTTGTCTTACCCTTAACATCCATCACAGTGTTAAACAAATTGTCAAAGTATTTTTTTCAATGTGCATCACATCTAGATTATGTCGTAGCAGATTGTCCTTCCAATATGGCAACTCCCAAAATATGCTTTGTTTGCTCCAACTATGTTCAACATCATATCCAGGAAGTCTAGAAGGTGGAGCTTCTGTAACTTTAGGTAATTGAGAAACTCTCTCCCAAATTTGATGCCCTATGAGTAATGGAGGTAGGAGGTCACTTTCAACCTTATTTTTCCTAAATGTATTTTTCATCTTTCTAAACTCATGGTCCATTGGCAATAACTGGCGATGACAATCAAACCAAGTATTTTTTATGCCATTCTTTAAAGTGGATGCCTTACTATTTTCCATGCAATACGGACATGCTAGCTTTCCAACTGTCATCCAACCAGACAACATCACGTATGCAGGAAAATCATTAATAGTCCACATTAAAGAAGCACACATAATGAAATTCTGCTTAGTTGATATATCATAAGTCAAAATGCCTTCAAACCACAATTGTTTGAGCTCATCTATCAACGGTTGTAGATAGACATTAATCAAACTTTTTGGATTACGGGGACCTGGAATAGCACGACTTAGAAAGATGTATGGACTGGACATGCACATTTCAGGAGGAAGATTATACAGAGTAAGAAATATCGGCCAACATGAATAAGGCGAAACATTATTAGAGAATGGTGTGAAACCATTTGAACACAACCCCAATCTAACATTTCTTGGTTCACTAGCAAAATCAAGATATACATTATCAAAATGCTTTCATGCTTCACCATCAAATGGATGAGACAAGACAACCGACGACTTTCTATATTCACGATGCCATCTAATATGTGGGGTAGACCTCATCGATGCATACAACCTCTTTAACCTAGGAATGAGAGGTAGATAATGCATCGCTTGAACTGGGACCATCTTTCCAGCCGGAGTCCTCTTATAACGAGCATGTCCAAAAAACTTACAATTTTCTAATTCACTATCAATCTTGTAAAACAACATGCAGCCATTAACACAACAATGAATTCTATCATACGTCAATCCTAACTTGGACATCAAACGTTTTGCTTGATAGAAGTTATTTGGTATGTTAAACTCCGGATTAACTAGTTCACCGAAAAGATCAACCGTTGAGTCCATAGCAGCATTAGGAATATTCCAATCTGATTTAATATTCATTAATCTAACCGCAACTGACAAGGCAGAATGCGGACTCCCTTCACATAGTGGATGACTTGACTCTTCTAATTGATCATAAAAGCATCTTGCTCCTTCATTAGTAGCTTCATCAAAATATTGTTCCGGTGCCATCTTACCTTGAACCCCGAAAACATTATTGATCATTTCATGAACCCTATCATGTTCAACCCTATCATGTTCAACCTAACCTGTTCAACCCTAATTTGGCCATGTGGTGCAACCATATTATATACATCCACATGCATCGAATTATAAAACATATCATCCAATCCATCACTTTCTCCATGATCAATCCATACAAAATATCTAGGCTTAAATCCATTACAGTACAAATGAACCATAACTCTATTTGGTTTTAAAAAATTTAAGCACTTACATACACTACAAGGACACCTAACCAATCCATTATTCTTGAAAATGTCAAGTGTCATTGTACGTTCAATAAAATTTCTAACACCGTCAATAAACTCAGGTTTCAAACCAGCACCAGTTTCATAATGCATATTATACATCCACAAACGATGATTTATCTACAAAAATATAGATATTCAATTATATTATAAATAAAATTTAATAATAATTTTGCTAGTAGTAGTCCTAAAACTAGTTTAGTATTGACTTAACCATATTATTTATTTTAACTTATTAAAACAATTTAACAACTTTAACTAGTTTAGTTTCGACTTAACACAACAACTAAATCCACCAACTAAACCACATTATTTAGTTTAACTTATTTAAACAACTTAACAAATTTTTAACTTGAGCTAGTATAGTTTTGACTTAATTCCAACAACTAAATTCATCAACAAAATCACATTATTTAATTTAACTTATTTAAACAACTTAACAACTTTATAACTTTAACTAGTTTAGTATTGACTTAATTCAAACAACAAAATCTAATTATTTATTTTAACTTATTTAAACAACATAACAACTTTAACTAAATCCCCCAATTAACTAAATCAATAGGATCAACTAGTGTTGGTACTTATGCTTAATAAATATATTATTTCTAAATTAAAGCTAAGTGTCAACACTAGATAAACACAAATCGATCTTGCAAGAAAATCAATTTTGTCATCAATAGGATCAACTAGTGTTGGTACTTATGCTTAACAAATATATTATTTCTAAATTTAAAGCTAAGTGTCAACACTAGATGGATACAAATCGATCCTGCAAAAAAATCAATTTTGTCATCAATAAGATCAACTAGTGTTGGTACTTATGCTTAACAAATATATTATTTCTAAATTTAAAGCTAAGTGTCAACACTAGATGGACACAAATCGATCTTGCAAGAAAATCAATTTTGTCATCAATAGGATCAACTAGTGTTGGTACTTATGCTTAACAAACAATCGATGGACACAAAAAAATTATCACTAGAATTAAAGCTACGTATCAATACTAGATGGACACAAACACATTATTGAAAACAATTGTACTTGAACTTTAGAAATTTAGAAGCACCAACCTTATCTCCTACTTTGATGAAAGAAGCAATATAGTCTTGTATCAACATTTTTAGATGTTGAGCTTCCTCAGTTGCCTAGCACGAAAAGTTCTAAAATTAGTTAAATATAAACTTCAAATCCAAGAATATATATATATATATAAGTTTTAATAAGTTCAAGTTTAAGTTCAAGTTCTAAGTTCAAGTTCAAGTTCAAATTCTAAGGTCAAGTTCAAGTTCTAAGTTCAAGTTCAAGTTCAAATTCTAATTTCAAGTTCAAGTTCTAAGTTTAAGTTCAAGTTCTAAGTTCAAGTTCAAGTTCAAGTTCTAAGTTCAAATTCAAGTTCAAGTTCAAATTCAAAGTTCAAGTTCAATTTCTAAGTTCAAGTTCTAATTTCAAGTTCAAGTTCAAGTTCAAGTTCTAAGTTCAAGTTCAAGTTCAAGTTCAAGTTCTAAGTTCAAGTTCAAGTTCAAGTTCTAATTTCAAGTTCAAGTTCAAATTCTAAGGTCAAGTTCAAGTTCTAAGTTCAAGTTCAAGTTCAAATTCAAAGTTCAAGTTCAATTTCTAAGTTCAAGTTCTAATTTCAAGTTCAAGTTCTAAGTTCAAGTTCAAGTTCTAATTTCAAGTTCAAGTTCAAGTTTTAAGTTCAAGTTCAAGTTCAAGTTCTAATTTCAAGTTTAAGTTCAAGTTCAAGTTCTAAGGTCAAGTTCAAGTTCTAAGTTCAAGTTCAAGTTCAAATTCAAAGTTCAAGTTCAAGTTCTAAGTTCAAGTTCTAAGTTCATGACATTCAAACATTCATCATCTAAATTCATGACATTCAAACATTCATCATCTACTCATAACACTTCCATTACTAATTTCTAACTTCAAATTATTAACACTTACTAACTAGTCCTAAAATGAAATCCAAAAAAATCTCAATTCAACCTCAAATTACATATTCTCAAGTTTAAACTAGTTCTAAAATACAAAAATGCTAATTTTTCACTAACTAACAATGCCCAATTTAAAAATGCTCAATTCTTTTTTAAAAAACCCTAAAATAAAAATCTTCAATTATCTATACCTAACTAACAATAATCAAATCAAAGTAACAATTGAATAACACCATTACTTTCACAACTCTTCATCCTCAATCTTCTCCAACTGTTGCAATTTCAAGGTTATTTCTCTGTTTTGATTTCTTAGGCCTTGGCATTGGGGCAACACCTTTGATAAGTATAGTAAAAGATGTGCTCAATAACATCAAGCAATAAAAGGACATTGAAGATGGCACTAAAGGTAGTAAAAAAAGTCCTTTTACAACCCAACAAACAAAAACAATAATATACTAACAAACAATCAATTATATTCACTAGAATTGAAAAAAAAACTAAAATGTAACCCTACCTGTTGGCTGCTAGAGCAACGGCGACGGGCCAGAGACGGCGACGAACAACGGCAGTAACGGCGACGGTGGCGACAACGGGAGCTAGGGATCGAGACCGATATATATATATATATATATATATATATATATATATATATATATATATAGAGAGAGAGAGAGAGAGAGAGAGAAGGGAGAGAATAAGGGTGAAGAGAGAGAGAGAGGAGAATAAGAATATGGCAATATGTCTTTTAGATATTTAATAAAAAGCGACGGACTGCGACTCTAAGTCCGTCACTTTTTTTAAATATAGTTGACCAACATTTTGACCAAAAAGAAACGGACTAAGAGACACTGTCCGTCACTTTTTAAAATAGTTGACTAGATATTTTGACCAAAAAGCGACGGACTAACATATGCCGTCCCTCGCTTTTTTAAAAATTAATTAATAAAATAAAATAAAATAAAAACAACGGACAACGTGGTTATTTTTTAATTTATATTTAATTATTTTTAAATAAAGCGACGGACGGCATCTCTATATATATTTAATAAATAATTATTAATTATATATATATTTAGCACAAAAATCCGCGAAAAAAAGTGACGGACTAAGAGATGCCGTCCGTCGCTTTTTGTAAAATAATTTTAAAAATAATTATTTTTATTAAAAAGCGACGGACAGTGTGGCAAAAGGCGTCGCTTTTTGGAGCGACGCCGTCCGTCGCTTTTCTGTCCGTCATTTTTAAGTAGTTTTTAGTAGTGTTCTATTATGTATTGAGGATGTTGTAGTGTGGTTTCCAATTCAACATCAACTTGTTGTTGAACAATTGCAACATCATTTTGATACGTCACATCTAAGACATTGTCAATTTCAATTCTTTTCACATGCTTACTTTTTATAACAACCCACCAATCAGCTTTGTCTCTACGCAATGGACATGAAGCGTAATACACTTGTTTAGCATTTTGTGCAATAATAAAATGATCATAACTTTAGTATTTCCTGGTGTGCTTAACTTCAATTATATTATGTTGATGGTCCACCTTTGTGCCTCTATGTGATGGGTCAAATCACTCACACCGAAACAATACAATCTTCATCTTAGGCCAACCTGAATACCTCACTTCAATAATGTCACGACCCAAGCCTAGGGCCTAGACGTGACATGGCGAATGAGGAACCCGAAGGAACCCCAAACAAGCCTCTTAAACTTGTCATCACACTTCATCGGTCGCGGAAGTACAATCAACATTAATTAACGAGAAATAGGGACTAAGGGCAAACCATTTCAAAATGACATCATAGAACAAGAGTCAAGCTCATTTACAAAATACTTGTCCAACGCACACCTCTACATACATAGATAGGACGGGGGCCATGACATACTACCGGCTCCCCTCATAGTCAAAATACAATTTGCAAGCTAAAGTCTCAAAACATAGGAGTAGAAAACATAACATAGCCCTCGAATCATTGAGGACTCACGAACAAACTCGGATAAGCGTCGTACTAGCCACGTGAATGGAGAGAAGGATCAAGAGTAGCTCTGGTCCCTACATGGTGACATCATGTAGGCAAAATATGCGTTAGTACTTGGAATGTACTAAGTATGAGGGGTGCAACACAATAATAGACAATGACACAATCGAAATACAAGAAATAGTTTCATAGGCATTATGAATAACAATATGAGGATGCATGATCAAAGTGAAGTCAAAACATGTTTAAGTAAATCTATACTAATAATAGATATCATATGTGTATGCATGATCCAACCAATCTATAACCCAACTTAGGATGAGGGATGCCGTTCACACCCGGACACCCTGATGGCAAGGTATAAACCCCTCACATGGTTGATGTTGGTCACACCCCAAGCATCATAGGTGGTGAGATATAAACCTCTCACATGGTTAATGTTGGTCACACCCCAAGCATCCTAGATGGTGAGATATAAACCTCTCACATGGTTGTCCAGTTCTTTTCCCCCGGACCGGGCATGGTCATGCAACACTTTATATAGGAAATTCCCATTAGGCTCTAATGCAATCTCACGTATGGAATGAACATATACACAAGCTTAGTTTGTCATCAACACATCTCTGGATTGCCATACATTTCATAACTCAAGCTTTAAAGCATCGATTCATCGATTCATCAATTCTCCATAGTTGGACATTTTGTCAAACACCTTGAAGGCATGTAGTGGAATCAAAGAGCATGGAAAATATGATAGTAATTATGCAGCCAAACCAATGAACAACCTACAACAACACCCTTTTTAATACCCACAATACCATATGAAAATCTCCACATCCATTCCAAATTTAGATTCAAGTTCTAGAGTCACAACATGCTTAAAACAATCACTTTTCATGTTTAAAATTCAATGTGCAGGAAATTACTACAAAGAACAAGACTAATTTATGAATCTTAACTTAAACAATGAATTAGTGAGTAGAATAGAGTCTAGGCACTATGGGTGGAAGGACCCATGAGTTCAACACCACATACCTTGAGTTCTTATGAAGGTCTTGAGAGTATCTTCAATGGAAGCTTGAAACTTGGAGCAAGAGTCTCTTCAATCTTGAGGAAGGTTTTGGATTAGAGTTCTTGAGGGAACTTGAGAGAAAATGTGTCTAAGTATGGGAGAGATGTTTTGGGAAATGTTTTAGAGATGGGAATTGAACTAATGGTATATAGGAAATAACATATGTCCTTTGGAAAAATGGTCCAACACTTAGGAAAAAAAATGAGGCGGGTGAACAGTAACTTTGGTCACTGGAAATTTGCATTTCCTGCCGGACAGATTTTACGAAAATGGGCATAACTTCTTCGTCCGAATTCCGAATGAGGTGAAACGAAGTGAGTTAGGTAGCTAACTCAAAGGTCTTTCTATGGATATGTTATGGGCCACCCAATTATTTGTGTGCTAGGAGATATGACCCTCCAAAGTAGACCCTCGAAAAAGGCTTCACTTGGAAATTTCGGATTTTGATACGGTTGCTCTAAAATTTGGGTTAGACCCATTTCCCACTCAATTTGACCCTCTAAACAAGAATATGAAGTCGGATTTTCGAAAAATGAAATGGATTTTTTTTATATAGCTAAACAAGTTTCCGGTAACTTCCGAAGCACATTTTTAAGAACTTTTTGGGTCATTTCAAATAATCTCTTGAATGACACCATAATATTCAATAATTTGACCAGTATCATCAACATCACCTTGTATGTAGAAACCGCTATTATTTGTTTTCGTGTTCCTTGAAACTTCTTCAATTTGAAACTTAAAACCATTGACACAATACTTATTCATTGTCAGTACTTGAGATTCAGGTCCAATGCTACTTCTTTCACTAATTGCAAATGTTGGACACTTGAGTATTCATCGTAAACCTACGTGATTGTTATTTCAAGTAATATAATATAGTATAACATGAATATATTATTAAATACTTAGTGATTGCACACTTACATAGTTCCTCAGCCATTTGGAAAATTATGTATAGATGGCATCATTACCCCATATGTTTACGAATAAGCTGATCATTTTACATTCAAGTATTTCGTTAGTTAATGATCACTTATTAGTATGTAATTTAATAACATATTTTAAACACTTACTAGACATATGATTGAATCTCTGGACAATTAAGCAAAATATGTGTCACAACTAATTGCATTTCCATATCAGTGAAGCTTCGCTTTCCACGCTTTTTAGATCCTCGACCATTTTGATTAAAAATTGATATCGGTGGAAATAAAGGATCAATATCGCCTTCATCATTGTGATTACGCCTGTTTCTCATACATGACACATCATCACCAAAGTAATAAGAATAAAAATCACTAGTTTCTCTCCCAATATGACCTTGAACAAATGATCCTTCGATCTTTCCCCTTTGCTTAATCGTTTGCTTCGAACTGCCAATTTTTCTGCATGTATATATGTTAAAATATAAAAGACTTGGCGAATATATATAACTTAGTGAATATTTCAAATGGATACCTCTCAAATGGATACATCCATCTAGTTTGAACCGGACCTTCAAGGCGGGCCTCTTGTACAAGGTGAATTGGAAGATGCTCCATCACATCAAAGAAACCACATGGAAATATCTTCTCCAACTTAGTAGTAGTAGCAAGAATATTTTCCTCCATCCTGTCTACACTACTCTCCAACAACTTTCCAGAACACAAATCTTTTAAAAAAAGATTTATCTCTGTGATTGGTTTCCATATCCTTTCGGGTAGATGGCTAAAAGCGATAGGAATTAAAGTTTCCATGAACATATGACAATCATGACTTTTCATACCTATCAATTTTCCTTCATTCATATCTTCCCGCTTTCCTAAATTCGAAGCATAGCCCTCCGGCATCCTCAAATTTTTTACCCAATCAATAATTTCACGTTTCTCATCCAATGTGAATGAAAAGTTGGCTTTGGGCTTAACTATTTTGCCATTCTGTAATTCCTGCAGCCATAACTCTTTTGTCCTACAATATTCCTTTATGTCCATTCTAGCTTTTGGATTGTCTTTTGTCTTACCCTTAACATCCATCACTGTGTTAAAAAATTGTCAAAGTATTTTTTTTCAATGTGCATCACATCAAGATTATGTCGTAGTAGATTTTCCTTCCAATACGACAACTCCCAAAATATGCTTTGTTTGGTCCAATTATGTTCAACACCATATCCAGGAAGTCTAGAAGGTGGAGCTTCTGTAACTTTAGGTAATTAAGAAACTCTCTCCCAAATTTGATGCCGTGTGAGTAATGGAGGTGGGGGTCACTTTCAACCTTATTTTCCCTAAATACATTTTTCATCTTTCTAAACTCATGGTCCATTGGCAAGAACTGGCGATGACAATCAAATCATGTATTTTTTCTGTCATGCTTTAAAGTGAATGCCTTACTATTTTCCATGCAATACAAACATGCTAGCTTTTCAGTTGTCGTCCAACCAGACAACATCCCGTATGCAGGAAAATCATTAATATTCCACATTAAAGAAACACGCATAACGAAATTCTGCTTAGTTGATATAAAATAAGTCAAAATGTCTTCAAACCACAATTGTTTGAGCTTATCTATCAATGGTTGTAGATAGACATTAATCAAACTTTTTGGATTACGGGGACCTGGAATAACACAACTTAGAAAGATGTATGGACTGGTCATGCACATTTCAGGAGGAAGATTATACGGAGTAAGAAATACCGGCCAGTATGAATAAGGCGAAGCATTATTAGAGAATGGTGTGAAGCCATCTAAATACAATCCCAATCTAACATTTCTTGGTTCACTAGCAAAATCAGGATATACATTATCAAAATGCTTCAATGCTTCACCATCAGATAGATGAGACAAGACACCCGGCAGCCTTCTATATTTATGATGCCATCTCATATGTGGGGCAGACCTCATCGATGCATACAACCTCTTTAACCTAGGAATGAGAGGTAGATAATGCGTCACCTGAACTGGGACCATCTTTCCAGCCGGAGTCCTCTTATGACGAGCATGTCCACAAAACTTGAATTTTCTAATTCACTATCAGTCTTGTAAAATAACATGCAGCCATTAACACAACAATGAATTCTATCATACGTCAATCCTAACTTGGACACCAAACGTTTTGCCTGATAGAAGTTCTTTGGTATGTTAAACTCCGGATTAACTAGTTCACCGAAAAGATCAACCATTGAGTTCATAGCCGTATTAGGAATATTCCAATCTGATTTAATATTCATTAATCTAACCGCAATTGACAAGGCAGAATGTGGACTCCCTTCACATAGTGGACAACTAGACTCTTCTAATTGATCATAGAAGTGTCTTGCTTCTTCATTAGGAGCTTCATCAAAATATTGTTCTGGTTCCATCCCACCTTGAACCCCGAAAGCTTCATTGATCATTTCATGAACCCTAGCATGTTCAATCCTAATTTGGCCATGTGGTGCAACCATATTATATACATCCACAGGCATCGAATTATAAAATATACCATTCAATCCATCACTTTCTCCATGATCAATCCATACAAAATATCTAGGCTTAAATCCATTATGGTACAAATGAACCATAACTCTATCTGGTTTGAAAAAAAATTAAGCACTTACATGCACTACAAGGACACTTAACCAATCCATTATTCTTGAAAATGTCAAGTGTCATTGTATGTTCAATAAAATTTCCAACACTGTCAATAAACTCAGATTTCAAACCAGCACCAGTTTCATAATGCATATTATACATCCACAAACGATGATCCATCTACAAAAATATAAATATTCAATTATATTATAAATAAAATTTAATAATAATTTTACTACATTAATTCATAGTTAATATAATTTATAATAATTACTTAAAATCCCAAATTCAAACTAGTAGTAGTCCTAAAACTAATTTAGTATTGACTTAAATCCAACAACTAAATCCACCTACTAAATCACATTGTTTATTTTAAATTATTTAAACAACATAACAACTTTAACTAGTTTAGTTTTGACTTAATACAACAACTAAATCTACCAACTAAACCACATTATTTATTTTAACTTAGTTAAACAACTTAACAACTTTTTAACTTTAACTAGTTTAGTTTTGACTTAATTCCAACAACTAAATCCATTAACAAAACCACATTAGTTAATGTAACTTATTTAAACAACTTAACAACTTTATAACTTTAACTAGTTTAGTATTGACTTAATTCCAACAACTAAATCCACCTAGTAAATCACATTATTTATTTTAACTTATTTAAACAACATAACAACTTTAACTAGTTTAGTTTTGACTTAATACAACAACTAAATTCACCAACTAGACCACATTATTTATATTAACTTATTTAAACAACTTAACAACTTTTTAACTTTAACAACTTCACAACTTTTTAAAGCTAAGTGTCAACACTAGATAAACACAAATCGATCTTGCAAGAAAATCAATTTTGTCATCAATAGGATCAACTAGTGTTGGTACTTATGCTTAACAAATATATTATTTCTAAATTTAAAGCTAAGTGTCAACACTAGATGGACACAAATCGATCTTGCAAGAAAATCAATTTTGTCATCAATAGGATCAACTAGTGTTGGTACTTATGCTAAACAAACACATTATTCCTAAATTAAGCTTAATATCAACACTAGATAGACACAAATCGATCTTGCAAGAAAATCAATTTTATCATCAATAGGATCAACTAGTGTTGGTACTTATGCTTAACAAACACTCGATGGACACAAAAAAATTATCACAAAATTAAAGCTAAGTATCAATACTAGATCATCGATGGACACAAACACATTATTGAAAACAATTGTACTTGAACTTTAGAAATTTAGAAGCACCAACATTATCTCCTACTTTGATGAAAGAAGCAATATAGTCTTGTATCAACTTTTTTAGATGTTGAGTTTCCTTAGTTGCCTAGCACAAAAAGTTCTAAAATTAGTTAAATATAAACTTCAAATCCAAGAATATTATATATATATATATATATATATATATATATTCAAGTTTTAATAACTTCAAGTTTTCAATTCAAGTTCATATATATCTAATTTCTATACTTAATTAGTTATATATTCAAACTAATTAGTTCCAAGCTCAAGTTCCAATTTCAAGTTCAACTTCAAATTCTAAGTTCAAGTTCTAAGTTCTAAGTTCAAGTTTAAGTTCTAATTTCAAGTTCAAGTTCTAAGTTCAAGTTCAAATTCTAATTTCAAGTTCAAGTTCAAATTCTAATTTCAAGTTCAAGTCTAAGTTCAACTTCAAAATATGCTTTGTTTGGTCTAATTAAGTTCAATTAGTTCAAGATCTACAAAGTTAAAGATTAATTAATTAATTAATCAATATTAATTAATTAAGTTCAAATTAAGTTCAAGTTCTAGTTAATTAGTTGATCAAAATTAAGTTTATATTAATTCCTAATTAAGTCTTCAAGTTATTATAAATTAATTAAGTTTAATATAGTTGTAATTAATTTATATTAAGTTCAAATTAATTAAGGTCAATAAGATTTTCAAATACTACAAAATTCTAATTAAGTTCAAATAAAATCCAAGTTCTAATAAGAATAAAAATTAAGTTCTAATAAATTAAAGTCAACAACATTTCAAGTTCATATTCCTAATTAAGTTCAATTTACAGTAAATTCAAGGTATAATTTCAAATTTAAACTAGTCTTAAAATCACAAATTCAATAAGTTATATATAACCTTCAAGTTCTAAGTTCAATTAGTTTAAGTTCTAAATTCAAGTTACAATATAGTACTCTTGTATCAACTTTTTTAGATGTTGAGCTTCCTCAGTTGCATAGCACGAAAAGTTCTAAAATTAGTTTAATATAAAATTCAAATCCAAGAATATTAGTATATATATATATATATATATATATATACATATATTCAAGTTTTAAGAAGTTCAAGTTTTCAATTCAAGTTCATATCTAATTTCTAAATTTAATTAGTTATATATTCAAGCTAATTAATTAATTCCAAGTTCAAGTTCTAATTTCAAGTTCAAGTCTAAGTTCAACTTCAAATTATAAGTTCAAGTTCAAGTTCTAATTTCAAGTTCAAGTCTAAGTTCAACTTCAAATTATAAGTTCAAGTTCAAGTTCTAATTTCAAGTTCAAGTTCTAAGTTCAAGTTCAAATTCTAATTTCAAGTTCTAATAAAAATAAAAATTAAGTGCTAGAATCCCAAATTCAAACTATTAGTAGTCCTAAAATCTCAATAATAATTCAAACTAGTCCTAAATTCAAAATTCAAACTACTCTTAAAATCACAAATTCAAACTAGTCCTAAAATCCCAAAATCTAACTAGTGCTAAAATCCTAAATTCAAACTAGCTACCTATTCCTAATCCCAAATTCAAACTATTAGTCCTAAAATCTCAATAATAATTCAAACTAATCTTACAATTCCAAAATCAAACTAATTAACTCAAGAAATACCAAAATTCAAACAAATCCTAAGATACCCTAATTCAAACTAACCCTAACATTAAAATTTTCAATTCACAATCAAGAAACACAAACTAGCAATCAAATAATCCCTAATTCAAACTAACAATCAATTAAACATAAAACAATATTCAATACTAATTAACAAAATCAAAAACCCTAAATCAATCACTTACTAATTAACTAACAATGAATTAAACTAACAATCAATAAAAAAATTAAATTCAATGAACTAATTAACAAATTCAATACTCAAATTGAAAGAAATTAAAAATGGAGCTATAAACCCTAACCTTTAATTAAAGGAGAAGGGCAGTGGGTCGGGGTGGAGATGGGCGGTGGGCAGTGGCAGCGTGGGTAGGGGTGACCAGCGGCGTGGGCAGGGGCGACAGCGTCACTTCGTCGAGAGAGAGGAAGAGGGACGGAGAGAAGAGAGAAAGAAAAGAGATGGAGAAATGGGGAAAATCCCGTCTGGACTAGCAGATATTTTAAAGAAAGCGACGGACAATGTCTCTATGTCCATCGCTTTTAAAAAAAATGTTTGACCAACATTTTGACCAAAAAGCGACGGACTAAGAGACACTGTCCGTCGCTTTCTTAAAATATTTGACCACAAATTTTGACCAAAAAGCGACGGACATAAAGATGCATTCCGTCGCTTATTTAAAAAAAATAATTAAAGCTTTTTAAATTAATAAAAAGCGACGGACGGTATGGCTTTTTTAAAATTAATAAATAATTATTTTTAATAGAAAGCGACGGACTGCGTCGCTATCTATGTAAAATAATTAATTATTCATTATATATATATTTGGCACAAAAATTCGCGAAAATAAGCAATGCCGTCCATCGCCTTTTCAAAAAAAATTACTTTTATTAAAAAGCAACGGATAGTGTGGCTAATGGCGTCGCTTCTTGGAGCTACGCCGTCCGTCGCTTTTACTTCCGTCGATTTTTAGCTATTTTTTAGTAGTGATATAGTGCCTAATATTGGCTAAATATTTGTTATTCTGCATAATTTTTCCTATAAAGTAAGAATGTAAACAATGTAAATTTTCAATAAAATATAACAATATAATTTAAATAGTAAAATTTTGCTAAAAAATTTAGAAAGTTGATATAATGATATCAATTAAGTATTATACGCTAAATTTGACAAGTTAATATAATGATATTATGATAGTGTTGATTTATCATAATGCTAGAAAATTGAGCATTAAGTGATGACCAAGTTTGAAAATTAGATTGTAGAGGAAAAATAAAAAATTGACGGAACTCATTGCAGCCTCCACCCCCTCCTCCGCCCCCAACAAAAAAAAAGAAAAAAGAGAAGTGTTGTAGTAGTAGGGGAGCATGAAAAGGGACCAACTTTTTAAATTTAATTTTACGAAAAAGGGTTAAAATTATCCTTCAACTATTCGAAATAGATCAATATATCCTTTAATTATTTTTGGCTCAAAACTACCCCTTTTATCTAATTATTGGATCATGTAACACCCCGTATTTGAAACAGACAAAAATGCAGATTTTGAGAAGTTGCAGGTGCAACTTACGGTCACCATCCACGGACCGTAAGTCAGACCACAGCCCATGTTGGTGGTCCATGGTTCACCACTGCAACCCCTCCCCAAACCAGCTCAGAAAATTGGCTAAGTCCCGACTCACGGACAGATCCACGGTTCGTAGATCAGACCACGATCCGTGGTCTGTGTCCGTGGATCGAGACTTCCCTTACCCAGCCTCTGACACAAACTACGGTCGACCAGCACGGACCGTCATTCAATCCACGGTCCGTAGGTCTGACCGTAGATGAGGGTCAGCTGTCAGTTAGCTGAAAAATATTGATGGGTCAACTTCAGATGGTAATAACTCTTAGCACAAAATGAATTATGTGTACCATGAGCTATGGTTAGATATATAATTGAATTATCTTTCCAACGCCATCGAGTTTGCTAAATTCTGACCTCCGAGTAAAAAGTTATCCCCGTTTTAGTGAAGCCCTGTCGGGCAGACTCGACCTACGGACCCAATTGACGGACCGTCGATTGATTGACGGACCGTAGGTCCATTCCGTCAGTCACTCCGACAGCAGTTAAGTTAGGGGTCTTTTGGTCTTTTCCTATTTCGTTTAACCCCTAAGATACGTCGTTTAAACCCTAAATCATGAGATTTTAGACAGTTTAAGCCTAGAAACATAACTAGAACTTACCTTAGTCAAAATCATTAATCAAAACTTAGAAAATTAGAATCAAGAAGGAGAAAAAGGTTAAGAACCCTAGTTCAAGAACGCAGCAAGGTTCCTTCAGTTCCAGCCCCGAAATCGAAAGATTTCTCTGTGGAATTCGTTACCAGGTATGTGGGATTTCACTAGTGGGTTCCTTTCGCCCATTAGGTCCCTAGAATTCAGTCAGATTCTTGATTCCATAATTATGAACAGACCTAGGGTTTCTAGAATTTGAACAGATCATCATGAATTAATTATTTAAATGTTCCAAATCAGATTATCATGTTATTGCTCAGTTTATCGCATGAATTTCAGAACCCTAGCTATGTATTTCTTTAGTTCTTGAATTACACATGCTAGGTCAGATATTTCAGTATTCAGTTATACATGCCTCAGTTTATGAATGCATCATTATCAGATTAATTGTTGCATTCTCAGTTTGCATGTTCATATCGAGCTATCCAGTAACTTACAGAAATTCAGTCATAATGTATTAATTACTTAATTCATTGGGAGTAGCATAATACTGAGTTGGACTATGGTTCAGCGTACCCATATAGTCCCAGAACTACGAGCCACGTAGATGTAAGTCCCCTCTGTGGGCAACATCAGTTTAGTGATCACACCAGCATGCCTCTATACCTCTGGCAGGGTATATTGGGTCCTCTCAATGGGGCGTATACATCGGACTCCACATTTAGCTCATGTGGTTTTATGTCGGTTATTAGTAGCTCCCACAGTTCAGTCAAGACTCTTTTGCGTTGACTATATTTCAGTACAGCCAGTATTCAGTCTCAGCATGTTATAAATTTGGTCATTGCATCAGTTAGCTCAGTATTCAGTATTTCAGTATATATATCATGTTCAGATGATTTCATTGTTTTATTGTTTTGTTCAATTATATGTTATTTCAGCTTTACTCTATCCTGCATGCTCAGTACCTATCAAGTACTGACGCATATGTGCGCTACATCTTCTCGTAATGTAGGTTCAGGTTCTCAGCATGCAGATCACGCTTAGATCGATTCCTGATCTTCAGTTCAGCAGCATCAGTGGTGAGTCCTCATTCTTCGAGGACTAGTGATATGTTTATCCTTACTGCTTTTAGTCTTTAGTTTCAGTTTTGCTAGATCTAGTTGGGGCATGTCCCAACATTTCTAGTCAGTTTAGAGGCTTATTTCAGACATAGTTAGATTCAGCTTAGTATTTTGAGTTTGATATTTCTTTTGTATTAAACTCTCAGATTTGATATATTCAGTTATAGTATATGCGTATTCCCCATCTTTTCAGATTTATTTATGAATTAGCTTCCGCATCAGTTTATTATCTTTAGTATGCTCATGATCATGCCAGCAGGGTTAGCTTGGGATCACTTGTGATCCTAGGTCCCGTGTCCGCGTCTCGGGGGTAGCTCGGGGCGTGACAGATCACTTCTACCCTTCCTTTTAACAGACTAATATGTGGCATCCAACATGTAAATAATTACGCCACGTGGACATCCACCTAAGCACAACAATGTGACTAACCCACCCACCACTTAAACCTCTCCGTAGGTTCTCTTTTCAGCCTCTTTTCGAGAACCTCTGCGTTAGTTCCTTCTTCTTCACTATCATTCTATTTCTTGTCTTATTTTCTTGATAATCGTGAAATTCGAATTCGTTTGTTTTAGATTTACTGATTTTGAGGAAACTTCAAATTTCAATGCATCGTTTGAAATGAATGAACATTGAATCTACGTATGTGATTTTCTTAGGATTTGCGCATATGGATTTAAAATTAGGAATACTTGATGAAATTTGAGGATGATGTATTATTGGAGAAAGGTTGCTATCAATATGAATTGTCGCTTGAATTTGAGTTTGTACACTTGTTGTGGCTAGATGTTTATTGAGATCTATATATATTGACGAAATGAACTTTATGGCGGCAATTGGTGCTTTGCTCCTGCGAAAATTATAGTTTCAATTATCAATCTTATATATTCCTATGCATCTAATTGATATTGAAAGGGGTTCTACCATTTTATTGTATGAAGTACACATATATACACATTTAATGAACTGTTTCTGAAATATTTCTTGGTTCTTTATGGAACCTCTGGCTCCTCCATATTGCAGTTCTTCCGGCCTTTAAAAATCAACCAATCCATGCTCCATGTTTGCTAACATATTGATCTTTGGATCCCTCTAAAACGAGTTAAACAATACCCGCTTTTCCTATCTGCCTTGAAATTTGCAGTACCTACTTTTAATGGGTGGGTGGATTAGTCACTTTGGTGTGCTTAGGTGGACGTCCACATGGCGTTATTATTAATTACATGTTGGATGCCACATATTAGTTTATTAAAAGGAAGAGTAGAAGTGATCCAATAATTAGACGGAAGGGGTAGTTTTGAGCCCAAAAATAGTTAAAAGATATATTTGATCTATTTCAAATAGTTGGAGGGAAATTTTAATCCTTTTCCGTTTAATTTATTATGCCACATAATAAAGATGATGACATAAAGTTAATTATCTAGCATCTACTAGTAAATACATGCTAAAAGTTGAATGTACTAAAGATTAATATATATAAAAAAAAAAATGATAAAAGATAAATATAACTTTGTTTCACGAGTACAGAAACAATTATGACCCTTCCCTTTTCTGTAGTTTTATTAAAGTTTACCCAAATCCCATTAAAGAAAACACACTGACACAAAATTGATAAATCCAACATTTTATTCCCCAAATCACATCTTCTAGCTCCTAGCACCAACAAGCCTCTCTCTCAAAATCTTCAGCCCCATGTACCTACATTACATTTTAAACAAATCATAGTCAGCAACTATGCAATTACTTCAACATAAAATGTTTGTCAAACTTACCTCCCAAGCATCATGACAGTGGCTTGAGGATTAGTGCCAGGGGAGTCAATAAATGTAGATCCATCAATAACTCTCAATCCATCAACCCCAAGAACTTTATAATCTCTATCAACCACTTTCCCAACTTGACAACCTCCATGGTAATGCCATATGGTCACTACAGTGTCAATACAAAATTGTTCTAAAGAAACAGAGGCACTCAAATGTCTTGGTCGCAAATTGAGTGGAAAAGTTAACATTGTATCGAATAAGGCTTGTGCAGTTGTAAAAGGGTATTTAAAATCGAATAAAGATGTTGATTCTATAACCTTTGCTATTGTTCTCATGCCTTGGACACATCTTTGTAGGTCTCTGGGATCTTTGAAGTAGTTGAAAGTTACTAGTGGATTATCATTTGGATCTTTGCTACTAAGTTGAAGAAAACCAGTTGAGAATGGTCCTGCAAGTTTTTCTAGGATGACACCGGCTTGTATTGGGGAGTTTAGAAAGCGTGGGTTGATCACAGATGGGTCCAGACTCTGCACCATATAAGAAAAAATGGAGAAACTACATAATCAGATATGTTTCACTATGAGACGTATTTTACCATTAATTAAGAGTTTTTTTTATCATATATTAAAGAAGATACATCTAAATACATGTATTTTTGCTATCAGATACACTAAAATAAGATGAGAGGTAGAGCAGGATTTGTTAGGTATCATTGATACATGTGAATCACACTAGATACATATATGTATTTGTATGTATCTGAAGTAATTCACATGTATCCGACATATCAAATACATAGGAGAGTGGTGAGCGAGATGGGAGGGAAACGGACGGAATTTGTCATGTATCCAAGATACATGTTAATTCATTTGGATACAGTGTATTTAGAACAAATTAAATCTAATTTTGACTCATGTATCTCAAGATACATGTATCTAGACATATCTAAACGAATTTAGACACACCAAAATCTCATAAAATTTGTAATATTGCAATTAGAGTGTATCAAAATAATTAGCTCCTAAACTAGTAAAATTTCTTGTAAGTTTCCCAAAAATTTACATTTACTTCTCAATCTTAGATAAACATTTTAACCCAAACAAAAGAAAAAAATCCACTCCTTTCCTTCTGTTTTTTTATTCCATAGCATATTCGTAAATGTATATCTCATTTAATTTGATTTTATCTAATATTCATAGCCTTTGATTTTAGGTGTGCATAAGTAGACATTTAAATTTGTATAAAATTGTATGCACTCACATTTTATGTGACATAATACACATGAGACACGAATTGTCACGTGGAATGTCTAACATTTTGAAGAGTGGTCTAACCTGATTAGCTATCCTTGCAAAATCATTGACCATTGTGCGCAACCAATCCAACTCCAAAGGCCCACTAGAAGCTTCAATGTAACTTTCAAACTCAGTAATACCAACCACTTGAATGAGGGAAACTTCAACGGGTTTAGGAGAAGGAATAATGACAGCATTCATTGGGTTATCTGACATACCCAGACCAACCATGGGTTGATCCAATAACACAGAGATTCCATGGGCCTTTAGTTGTTCTGCTGGCCCAATACCACTCAACATCAACATTTGTGGGCTTCCTAATGCTCCAGCAGACAAGAGGACCTCATTCATGGGTCCTTCTTTCAAATAGGCCAAGTGACTATTACCTTTTGAATCTTGAAAACGCACTCCATTAGCTCTTGGCTTCCTTCCTCCAACTTCATGTACAATCACGAATGACAATGTTATTATTTGATGAATTTGATATTTTTGATCATGCTTCATATAACATGTTATTAGTAATACTCTCTCCATCCCATTTTATGGGGTGAAGTGTATAAATATCCATTTAGGTGCAAATATATCCCATAATTTTGTGATTTAGAATGAATATGTATCTTTCGTTACAAAAAATAATGCATATATACCTCTATCGTCTAACAAATGGTGCTATATTACCCTTTTTGTTAACATATTTATATTTACTTAATTGAAAAAAAAAAACTATAATACTGATATTCTAACTTCAAAAATGTCACGTGAATTAAAAATTATCCTACCCCTTTTTTAATTGGGTTCGGTCTAGGTGGGTGAAAAAATGGATGATGTAATTTTTTTAAGCCACGTGACATTTTTGGAATTTATATAAAAGCTAAGTATATTAATGAAAAATGTAAATATAAATTATTTGTCAAACAATAAGGATATATATATCTACACCATTTGTTAGACAACACGAGTATATATGCACCACTTTTTTTTTTTAACAATGGATATATGATCTTCTTTAAAAATCGCAAAGTTGAGGGGTGTATTTGTCCATTTACCCTTTTTATTATGCCCAATTTGTAAAAAAAAAAAAAAAGAGTATTAAGTTAAAGAAAAACATAACAAAGGAAAATATTTAAGCAGTTACCTGCTGGTTTGAAGATGATTTGTTCGACAGTGGCATATAACAGAAGACTAATTTTGGTAGGATCAGCATACTCCAACAAATCAGCAGCAGTATGTCTATGTCCTTGTGAATCAAATATACTTCCACCAACTTTCGTCCCATACAAATGTTCATACGTAAAACCATTATCCGGTTTCACTCCTACTTCCAACAAACCACTCTTCACCGCAGATTGCCACTGCTTTACTTGAGGCTCAAACGCCACTTTCTTTTCCACCCATTCATACGAATCATTCACTACCTTCTCATTCCATCCCACTTTCCTAACGTACTCCGCACTCGCCCTCGTAAAGAACCCCGCATTAATAGCTGAGCCACCACCTAAGACGCGGGCACGGTGGTTGAATACACCGTCCGTGGAGATGAAAAGTTGCGAGGGCGAGGATGGAGAAGTGTTAGCTAAATTGCTGGAGAAACCATTGATGTTTGTGATATTGGGGTTTCCATAGGGCAAACCACCTCTTTCTAATAAGAGAACATTGAATGATTGTGAGAGAGTTGCTGCTAATGCACAACCACAAGTTCCTCCTCCTATTATGATGTAATCGAAGGAAATAACCTTTGGTGCTGACGTAGCATCTCTCGTAAATGTGGAATATGGGGCTGCATGCATATAAATTAAACAATTATTAATCTCCCAATTCTATGACACATTTTTTTATTTCATAAATATTTAAGTGGAATATGGGGCTGCATGCATGTAAAAACTTTTCGAATTTCTTCAACTTCGCTTCAGTCGAAACGGAGAAAGTAACTTTTTAGAGTTAACTTATCCCTTTTGTTTCAATTTGTTTATCTAGTCTTGATTTGACATGAAGCTTAAGAAAGTAAATGAAATTTTTTAATCTTAGCTTGTGGTATTAAACCAAAGATACATAGAATATCATAAAATATCTTTTTATCTTGTGATTTCAAACATGTCGTGTGAAAATTTAAAATTAAAGAATTATAAAAAAAAGATAATATTTTTTTTAAAAAAGAGTAAGACAAACAAATTGAAATGAAGAAAATGCATATATAAATAATAAAATTAAAATGAATTGAGTTAGCTAATCCCTTGACTCGATAGAGAAGGTAGGGATGACAATGGGGTGGGGTGGGTTTAAGGTTGTGTGGAGCAGGTGGGATGCGGGTATATGTGATTTTATGTGAGTTTTAACTTAATTTTAACTTTTTACATGTTATAAGAGTGATAAAACATTATTTATTAAGATAATTTCTTTAAAACTACTAAAATATTCAAAATAGTTCAATAAAAAAAATACAAATACATGTTTCTCAATTGACCTCTAAAAAATAAATTTTTAAGTCACTATCCTATTAAATTAATACAACTTCATGAAAAATAAATTTATTTTTAGTATCAAACTTAACAAGAAAAAGAAAATATTAAAAAAATTATGTTGGGCAAATTCATGTGGGGGTCTATATGGGGCGGGTTGAAAATAAATAAAATTATTATACGGGGCAGGATTAATTAAAAATTTTGCGGACTAAGCTCAACCCACCCCGCCCCACCCGCACGGCCCCATTGCCATCCCTAAGAGAAGGAGAACAAAGAGTCGCTACTTGTTTGAAAGTTTCAAACTTTTAATTCTTTCTCCACCACAATAGTTCCATTTCTAGGTGAAGGGCATGAAGTTATATTACCCTCAACCTCATAAAAAGCCCGTTGAATACAGTGATATTCCTCACAAAAAAAATTCCGTCCAATTCATGACGAAGTCAGAATTTTTATTAAGAAAGTTTAAATTATGAAGAAATTAATATATGAAAAATTGAAGAGTGTTCAACATTTACTATATATACATCAAAAATAATTTAATCATATATAAATAATGTAATTTTCACTGAAAGAAGTTTGAATGACCCTCCGGACCTACTTAGCTCCAACCCTCTATGTAATAGTGATTCTAATACACAAGATTGATCCGTTTGAAACTTGATCCATGATGCATGACCTTTTTATTGATTTTGATGGTAATTTTTTTTAGCACCAATACATTTTAACTTGTTATAGTAGGTAAGTTGTCTTATTTTTAAGTTACCAATTTTATTTTTATTAACAACTACTAATTGCAGTTATCTTTTAGTTGATTTGATCAATATAAAACTAAACTCATTTTTCTAGTACCCATCTAATTAGTATATATATTTTTTTTAAAAAAGAAATTGTAACTACGTACAAATATATCTTTAAGACAAAAGAAAATGGAAGCAAAGAGAATTATTATGGAAATTAGAGCATGAAGAGATCACAATTACCTTTCTCAGAGAAACAAGGAATGGAAAGAATGAGAATTCCAAAAAAATATGAAAATATAAAGGGGTTCCAACTTGAGCTAACCATATTCTATTTCTAGAATTATATTTGGACGTGTGATAATTAAGAAATGTTATATATAAAATAAAATAAAGAAATAACAAGTTGATCTTCTTATGAGACCATTGAGAGTAGTTATGAATTATGATTATATATAGAGGCAAAATATTTGAGATATGCTAAATCGGAATTGTTGTTCAACAAGTCAAAATACTAATTAATTATCATCATGTAAATAGATAAGAAAGTTGGTAGTTGAAGATTTGATGAAAATACGAAGCACTCACCTGCCCAAAATAAACCTCATTAAATGCTTCTTACTGCTAATTGACAGCTAGTTAATGAAAAACAAAAGCACAAAATATCATATTCCTTAGCACTATTGAATTTCATGCTTCTACTGCCTACTGCTAATTGACGGCTAGTTAATGCAAAAACAGTTGAAGTGTGTGATTATCTTATCTAAAAGCTTAAGTTATTAGAAAAATTATATTTTTATTAGTTAATTATATTTTCAACACTCCTCACATGCGATGCTGATTCTTTTTTTATGAGTTAGATAAAATTTCTTTTTTAATATCATTAGTGACAATGAGATTCAATTTCAGAATTGAACGTAAATAGAGGAAGCTTCAACATTAATGAGAGAAGAAACTAAGAGAAAAGAAGTCTTTGTATTGAGATTGAAAAGTGGGTAAATACATGATCACTACGCTATATATACATGTATAATTCGTCTTTCACATTTTGTAACTAACAAATTGACAAGTTGTTATAACTACTATACACTAAAAGGACTAAACTACCCTTCCTACTTGTAGCTAACTTCAACAGTTCCTACCATCTTCTTGTATCTCAACAAGAATGACCATATTGAAATGTACTCTCTCTCAAAATCTTAAGTTTTTAATTCATCCACTTCATAACTAATAAGGGTAAATGATAAATTTATTAAGTCAATCATTGTTTTCTTAATAAGTGTGTCAATTCAAAAGTGGACAAGTAATTAGGGACAGAGGTAGTATGATCATTTCATTCAAAAATTTAAATTATTATTTTATTAATTAATTATATTATCAACACTAATTTAAAAGTAGTATTTGATTTATCTTTCATCTTGCTACATGCCGGATGGAGAAAAAAATCAGTGGTACTCCCTCCGTTTCAAAAAAGTGACATAGTTTGATTTGACACGGAGTTTAACACAATAAAAAAGACTTTTGAATCTTGTGGTTCTAAATCAAAGTTATGTCAAATATACAAATTTGCCCTTTAATCTTGTGGCCTTAAACATGTCACGTAAAAAGAAGATCTCGTAATAAAATGGGAAATAGTGAATTTTTTAAATGAATTTATGAGATAATATTTAGCTAGAATTATGGGTTTGCAATTTTTTAAGAGTAAATAATTATTTGGTATTCTAGTCATGATTAAGACCTTCATTAAGGTAATTAAATCTTAGCTTTTATGACATGTGGCTTCCATCCAAGTAGAAATTTGGAGAAATGAAGAGGTGCCTCATCCGATAAAATATTGATAGCGTCCTAAATATTTATTAAATAAGAAAATGTGTTAATTCTTTTTTAGATGAATAAAAATAATATATGTTATATAAATTGAAATAGAAGGATACAATATAATTTAACAGATAACCAATAGCTTAATTCGAGAATTGAGTTCAAATGCTTCAAGTAATATTTTTAAAAAAAAATTAAATGCATTTATTTAAGTTAAATATAGGACATTAATTGAACTTTTTGACCCTAAAAATAAATCAACTAATAAAAAATGTACTTAATTATACCTCATTACTAATTAGTGAATTCTCAAATTAAATATTTTGCTTACATTTCTGGTTACGACAAAGTATAGTTAAGTTACAATGAGATTCACAATTCAACTAAAGATATAAAATTATACTTGGGATAATGACACTTTTGGTTCTCAAATATTGATAAACAATTCTTATTTTTGTTATTGTGATCAGTGGCGAAGCCAGAATTTTCAATAAGGTGGTTCAAAATCTGAAGAGGTAAATACACGAACTAGTTGAAGGGGGTTCGATATCTACTGTATATACATAAAAAATAATTTTAACCTTATATAAATAGTAATATTTTACGCCGAAGGGGTTCATCCGAACCCCCTAACAATATGTTGGCTCCGTTCTTGGTTGTGATATATGATTAAGCGTATATAATCTTCAACTAATTCTAATATACACTTTTGATCTTTATATGTTTGTGAACTTTTAAGAATTTTATAAATTATTAACAGTTAAACTTTTTAGTTACCCATATATTATCTTTAATTTGTAATATTACTTCATATTTCGATCGAGGATAATAAGTTCTAAGAAATAATCTAAATATAAGATATTTTTCTTATATTAAGTATTTAAAATTATACATATAGTTAAATAAAAGTTAAATATATTTAGACAAATATCATAAGGTTGTTCAAAATCAGAACTCATCAATAATAGATCACATTATAAATTTATCATATTAACCATTAATTATTAACTCAATATTTCAAAAAAAAAGAAAATATTTTATTTCTGATTTACTTAATAATCAAACCTATGGAATGAGTTTTATGTTTAAAATAAAATTCACATAATAAATAATCCAGCCAGCTAATTGAATATAACTGTAATGAGTGGCATACCATGTGCCTCATCTTGTACTCTTCAAACACAACCTCAAAAGTCCCAACATAACGTTGGTCCTTCCTTTAGCTAAAATGTGTAAACTGGAGAAAGTTGTCCTGTCGAGTTCATAATAGACTTATTCATCCATACCGACAACGATGATTATAATGAAGTGATAAGTATATCTTTATATTTAAATAGATGTCTCAAATTTGAACTCTGAATATATAATTATCTTTGTCATGAAATGTTTAATCCTTAATATATATGAAACTTTCGACACAAATACATATTTAATCAGATTGTAATATGAATAGCGAATACCGAATAAGAAAAACTTCATTAACTGAGCAACACTTTGGACACAAAAGTGGTTCAACAATAAAGATGCATAACAACAATTGGTGTTGAATTGTGATATGTAAAGGAACAATTAAGGGGAAAAAAAAGGAGGGCACCACTAACTACTTTTCGAGTTTTTGTTTAAAGCATATCAACCACTCGCAATGTATTTAAAATAGGAAAAAGAATCCCATAATTTTGTCATTTAAGGCTAATATATCTCTCGTTATGAAAATAATTCATATATTTCTTTCTATTACTAGATTTTGTTGCCCGTGCTATGCACGGGCCCAATAACATAAATGGTATGTTTTGGGGCTAATAACGAAGTTTTTGAAACGATTGTTTGCGTGGATAAAGGAATAAGTTTTTTTATCACAAACCTGTACTTTCTTTGACGCTATTGAAGGCACAATAAGACTACCCACATACAACATTTTTGAACAATTTTATGTTGTCAATTATCACGATTTAATTTATAGAATCAGTGAGATTTTTTTTCTGTTTTTTTAATAAATATTTTAAGTTGTCAATTATCACGATTAATTGTATTTTATACATAATTTTTAACGATAGATTAATTTCAAGAATCAATCGAATTTTTTTAAATGTATTTATTTTTGAAATATTTTATGTTGTCAATTATCATGATTTATAGTATTTTTACGATAGATTAACTTCAAGAATCAATGGAATTTTTTGTATCTTTTTCAAAACATATTTTATGTTGTCAATTATCATGATTTATAATATTTTTACGCAATTTTTAAATATAAAAAATTTTAAAAAATAAGACAAATAAATTAAAATGGACCCAATATATGTTATTTTTGTTGTCTCAATTTATGTGACACAAATGAAATTTGGAGAGTCATTGAATATTATATATTATACTTGGGCATAAACTCTCTTACGCACGGGCCCAATAACTATTATTTTTTGTCCTAATGTATGTGACACAGATAAAATATAGTGAGCTATTTAAATTTAATATGATTTTTAAATATTTTAAGTTGTTAATAATGTAATTTATAATATTTTTACGTAATTTGTAAATACTTAATATATATTACTCCACTTGTCTCAATGTATGTAGCATAGATAAAATTTCAAGAGTTAATCAAATGTTGTTAATTGTTAAGATTTACAATACATTTTACATAGTTTTCAGTAATTTGACATTAAATAATACATATTACTACTTTTGTCTCATTTTATGTGACATTGATAGATTAATTTAAGAATCAGTCAATTTCTTTTTTTGTGCATTTTTAATAAATATTTTAAGTTGTCAATTATCACGATTTATTGTATTTTATACATAAATTTTAACGATAGATTAATTTCAAGAATCAATCGAAATTTTTTATATGTATATTTTTTTAAAATATTTTATGTTGTCAATTATCATGATTTATATTATTTTTACGATAGATTAACTTCAAGAATCAGTGCAATTTTTTGTATCTTTTTCAAAACATATTTTATGTTGTCAATTATTATGATTTATAGTATTTTTACGCAATTTGTAAATATAAAAAAAAAAATTAAGACAAATAAATTAAAATGGACGCAATATATGCTATTCTTGTTGTCTCAATTTATGTGACACAAATGAAATTTAAAGAGTCATCCAAATTTGCACTTTTTTAATTTTTTTTTTTTAAGTTATTCATTATTGTGATTTATAATATTTTTATGTAACTTTCAAATAACTTCCTAATTTATGTGATATGGATAAAATTACAAAATTAACCCTTTTAAAATGTCTTCCAGATATTTTAAGTTGTTAATTATTATTATTTTTAATACTTTTTTGATAATTTTAAAATGATATATGTTATTTTTTCTGTCTCAATATATGTGACCCAGATAGAATTTTGAGAGTCAACCTATTTTATGGTAGAATTTTAAATATTAAATATTTTAAGTCATTTGTAAATGATTTATTATATTATATTATTATATATTATATTATATTATATTATATATTATATATACTCCCTTAGAAAATAAAGATATATTATATAGTAGAAAAAAAGATTTATAGTAGAATATTATATAAGTAGAATATAGGGAGTTTATGATGGGACATTCAAATGTCCCATCATAAACTCACTCTTATATATAAGTAGAATATAGAAACATGAAGTGGAGGACGACCAATGTTAGTTTTGAAAATTAGCCTAAATTCAAGGGTAAAAGAGTAAATTGACTTATCAATGATTTAATGTTAAAAATAAAAATCTAGAAGCATCTGTTTCTTTCTCTTTTTTTTTCCTATTACATTCCGGATCTCCTTTATTATAAAAAATCTAGAAACATCTCCTTCTTCTTTTTTCCGAAAATTTCTAGAGTATGATTGTGAGAAAAAAAACTATCGAAGTATTCATTCAATTCTCTACAGAGTTTCAAGAACTTTCTTTAGAATTTAAGGTATGATTCTCTCTCAATCTTTGTGCAAATTGCCTTAACGTCAGATTGTTTCTCTACTCTACTTCTTACTGTCTTCTTTCTTCTCTATTGTTCTTCATCTATTTAGTTGTTTGAGTTTTATTTGTCATGAATGAACCCAACTTACTTGACCACTTCTACTTTTGCAGACTCAAATCAGCTGAAGTATTTTGTTATTTTTTATTATTGTTGTTGCATATCACCCACAACAATTCCAAATTGGTCTAAGACGCAAGCTTTGTTAAAGAATGACAAATGTACCACATCGGTGGTTAATGAGATGGGTGGACTCCTTATAAGGCCTGGGCAATCCTCCTCCCTTTGAGCTAGCTTTTGGGGTGTGAGTTAGGCCTAAAACCTAATTTAACATGGTATTAGAGCAGGGCCCATTTTATCCGATGTTGGGGCCCCCAAAATCAAAATTGCCCACGCACCCAGATGCTAAGCACTGGGCGTGAGGTGGGGTGTTAAAGAATAACAAATGTCCCACATCGGTGGTTAATGAGATGAGTGGACTCCTTATAAGGCTTGAGCAATCCTCCTCTTTGAGCTAGCTTTTGGGGTGTGAGTTAGGCCTAAGACCTAATTTAACAAGCTTCAATAATGGTGGATTTCGAAGATATTATTATTTTTTGATTCGGTGTGTAAATTTCAATTTCGATTTCATAAAATCATAGTTAATCAAATTTTCAGGTTCCAATTTCTTGTTATGTTCCAACATTAGAGTCTCAAATGCCTACCGGTAGACACAAAGCTTCTCTATTTAGTAGATGAATGAGGACAAGAAAATCTTAAAAGAGGTAAAGGAAAAGACCAATTTCATTTTATAGCTCTAGGATTTAACTTGATTCTACAAGTTTTATTGGAATTTCTATAAAAACAAACTCAGTTGTTTTGTTTATTAACTTAACACAATTTGAGAAGAATTTTTTTTTGAACGTCTGTAAAATCGTCAATATCTCTGATGGTGCCTACTCCGCAAAAGCACAAAGTTGAAGGGAGCTCAACGAGTTACTTTCTAAGCTACACTAATATAACTAAGCATAAATTTGAGAGTTTAATATTAGATGAACATAGAGGTCCTTTGGTATAAAGGTTAATATTTTGGGATGAAATGCAAGACCATTTTATTTTGCATATGATTAGGGGTATTAGTTAGTTATGAGATTATTTATCCCATCATTTGCACTAAAATGATTAAATAAGTTATCCCACGGGATAACTAATCCCATGAAACAACCCCTTAGTGTAGTAATTCAATGGAGGTGATTAAAGAATATTCAGGACAATTACTTGTTCTAACTCTCTTTTACTTTTTTTTTATGGTTGTGTAGCAAAGCTGGATGATTTAGAGCTTCAATCACATAGGTGTGTAAAGAGCCCACCATATGAAATTGATAGAAATTATGGGACAATATTTTGTATGCGGCATGATCTCAAACTAGTTAATGGTGAGTCTTGATAGTATAGTATTTAAAAAATTTACAATTAGCTTATTAATTAGTACTACATATTATACACATCTAGGTTGTATAGGTGTGACAACAGATTGACATATTTTTAGGTCGATTAGGGATGGGAAGTATATGTACTTGAATAACTATAAGCGAACCCCTCTAGATGTTTCAATGCAGGCTTTGTTGCTCTTTTCAGCTATACACATTAAGGGAGTCCACAACTTCAAGATTTCCATTCGAAAATTAATCTAATCTCTATACTAACACACAAACACATCTAATTTTAGGCGAAGAATTAAACACCAAAAAGGCTAGACTAAAGTCGTGTAATAGGAGAAACTGTTAAGTTGTTGTTTGAAGTGTTTTCTTTCAAATGCATAAAGAGAGAGGTGAGTGAAAAGACAATTTTCTATTTAGTGTTTTAGGATATAATTCTTGCATCTAGAGATTTTATTGAAATTTCTAGAAAAATTAACTTTGTTGCTCTGCTGTAGACGTCACAGAAATTGAGAAGGAAAAGAAATTTGATGATTTTATAGTTAATGACTTCTGAAATAGTCTCTGCTACTTGACATTGATTGGATTACATTAAGCATTGATATTGTAGTGGCAAAAATGTGCATTAGAATTTGAAGTTTGTTGTAATCTTTCTTTTTTGACATAGGTAACTGTTAAGTTCGTTGTAATCTCTATTTATTATTGTTGGTGTTTTTCCTTGGTGGACAGGTCTATTTTCTCTAAATTCTTGCAAAGTTTTCTACAACCAATTATTATTTCATGTTTACTTCTATTTATTGTCATATTTCGGTATTTTTAAGATTGAATTTGAATCAGTGTGATGTAAATATTATTAGATGGGTCCAAGTTTGATTTCAATTTTACTAATTGCAGGCGATGGACTAAGAGTACCTAACTTTGTAAGTATAACTATCTCAAGATTTGATCCGTTTTCCCCTTCAACCTGTGATTTTCATTTCTTCATCCTATATGCTTTTGTGTTTGATGCATTCTTTGCCGGTATATTTTGCTGAGCCAACATGAAAGTTTACTCACATTGTCCTACATAATTTGGACTACCAATAATGGAATCTATGTATTATAATAATAACTAAATCACGAGTCAGAAAAATTCTCTTTCAATCTATTTGTTTCTGTCACTGACTCGTGAGCTTCTCGATTATTCATTCTCTCTCTCTCTCTCATGCTCTTTTTTGCTCCTAGCTTTTTCTTTCTGTAATCCTTTGTTTATATAACTGTTCCCTTACTCTCTGTTTCAGCTAATCCACACTATTAAAATTGGAATTTTGAACATTATAATCGATCTCTCAAAGAATATCTAATCAGATTGTTCCTAATTTCTCCATTCGAATTGTTCTTGAACAACCTCCTCTCTCTTAAAAATAAATAGGAGAATATGTAGCACCGTTTGAGTATTTACTTAGTGTTTTTTATTTGATGGAAAGATATGATGGTTTATTATGAATAATATTAAATGGTTTAAGAAAGTAGAGAATAATGAGAAATCAGAAAGGTCGTCGTCATTAGGAGAGTACAAGCGAGCAATGTCATGGTCCAAGTACATATTATCATCATAAAGGGGGAAAGGTAGGATTAATGGACTCGATATGTCGCAGCTTTATATAGGAAATAAGTTTGCTTCGGGAAGACATAGTAGAACTTTCAAGCACATGGAATTGACTACTGAACTCATCACAGTAAGCATGATTCCCCATTTTCTTTAAAAAAAATTGAAAATGATACTCTGAATTATAGAACTATAATGAAATTTACAATCAATCTTTATTTATCCAATTCAAAGATTGATGTTTGTTGTCCCAACCGTTCTTTTAGTCTCAATCCAACCATTTTTTTTAGTCCCAATCCCGTAAGCAAAGGGCTGACATAGAACTAAGTTTTTGTGTTGTTGGTTCTCTCCAAAGTATAACATTTTTGTAGATAGACTTTGGTAAATGAAAAGAATTGTGTTATCATTCCTTATGAAGGGACTTTTTCTTGTCAAGTATTGTAAGTTCATAATCTGATTGTAACATGTGATTTTTTACCTGCCTTAATTGATTAAACTGTAGTAATATTTTTGTGGAATCATTATAGGTTAAGATTAAGTAACGACATCCTGAAGTGATTTATCACATTTTAGTTGGTTTGAAGTCAAAGAAGAAGAAAAAAAGGAACTCTAGAAAGTACTACGAACTGCAAATTTGTAATAACATGACGACACTAAGATTACTGTCATTGAGTTGTGAAAGTTATGATGTCTGGTCCAAAATTTAGGATTAGAAAAAGTAGTGTCTTTCATATATATTTATATTAACAACTCCATAATACTTAAATATATCTAATATTATTATTATAGACTTCATTTGCTGCAATTGCCACAAGTATACTAAAATTAATTAAAGTAACTTTTCCTTCTTTCTCTGGTGAGGTTGCATAGTCTGTTGATGCTATCATCCAAATGCATAATCTCCTGCAAACCTGAAAAAGTAATTTAGGAAGTCATCAGTGGGGAACATCCCATATTAGTCAATCCTATGCTTTAAAAGTTGATGAATAGTTCTGTAGGACTTGATGCATCTTTTTTATCTCCTAAAGTAATCAAGAAGGCCACACGTACTCTCTTTTATTCGCAAAGTTAAAAGTGCAACTACCTTTAGGGGATTATTGCTATATTAGCCCCCCCTCTCTCTGATTCTGCCTACCTTTACAGGGATTGCAGGTTTGCAACAAGTTGCAACTATATACGTATTGGCTTTGATGAATTTACATATCCTTTTTCCTTTTCTAATGGTCACCTATCCCAGACCATACCATGTTTGAACATTAGCTATTCATTCAGAACGAATGATTAGTCATGCATTTGTGAAACCTGGTCTTGCATCTCATCTTTCTTGTTCCCGAAGTCATTACAAGCCTAACTTCATCGTTTGAACTGTGAAAGGGGTTATTTTCATGATCTTGACAAGCTAAGATAATCTACATGAATAGGATAAGGTGGTGTGGTATTCTTCAGGTAACAGTCTGATCCCACCCCTTCCTGTCTCTCTTCTGAATGCTGATATCTTGTATTGGTGATCATTCTGCTTCTTATCTTTGTAGAGTTTTGTTCCCGCTTACTTGGTAGTGGTCAAAATAGAAATTTCTACTATATAGAAGAGGGAAGCAAGGGACGACCAAGGCCAAAATGGTAATTTTACACGAACAAAGGCAATATCTCCACAACTCTAGAACACATGAACTCTAGAATCATCCGATGCTAGATATATAACCCACACCGCTCTAGAATCATTTGATGCAATAAATTAACCCACGGTAAGTTCTTCCATCTCTCTTGTTGTTCCAACAACAATGAAACATATGGATTTCAAGTCTGCACAGTTATTGAGATGTTTTATTTGCTAGAGTTGCATTTGCTTCAAAAACCTATCTGGAATGCTTCAAATGTTCTAAATTTAAAGATGAGCAAGTGCTCTAGGAACAACTTAAGAGAGCATGATTGGCATCCAGTTGGATCAAGCGACTTTGGATAACCTTCTCCTCCCGTCACCGGTTGGATCAAGTTATTTATATGATGTGACTTCAGTTCTTAGGTTATTGAAATCATTCATCAGCAAAGAGGCGTGTTTTGTTCCCTTAACTCGAATAAGGAAAATTACAAGCTTAATAGATTTGAGGCATGTTGTGTTCAGTTAACTCGAATGAGGAAAATTACAAGCTTGATAGATTTGAACATAACTGAAGTAACTCCTCATCCATGTCTAAAACCTTCCAAGTGCCTTGCCCTGATCAGATCGCTCCCGAGTCTGCTAGGGACTCGTATGATGCAATATACTATGCCAAGGTTATGTATCTTGACGTATGCCTTTTCGATTCTCCCTAAGAGGCCTTCAATTTATTACTTGTTTCTTTGCATTTTGATGCTTAATACATACACAGAAGTTCACTACAAGTTCATGTTCAAGAATATGGTAAAATATTTAGGCATTCTTCCAAAATTTAGCTGATTGGTTAAACATTGATCATTGATGACATATTGCAGGTTGGTCGAAGGTTATCTGAAGTCAAAAAGATGAAAGTATGTAGTGGGCTGAGCTACGAGAAGCTGTCATTTGAGGCTTGTAGCCACCTTGCTCGTAATAAAAATTTCCCTTCAAAATCTCCTGGACAAGCTCTCATCACTTAGCAAGTGAAGCTCTAAAGCTTGCTTCAAGAAACCAATCAGGAAACAAAGATCAGCAGATCGTGTTATACGCAGGAAAGCTGGATCTTTCAATTGAGAATGAGAAGCTCAAAGAACATTTACAAGGTATGCAATGGAGAGTGCTAGAATTGGAAAAAGTTTGTAGGAAAATACAAAATCAAATGGCAAAGATCTTGAAATCAAGAGTATCAAGCCATAACTATGCCAGATCATTACCTCGACTATGTTCTTGAATGATATTATGAAATCCAATCATTATAACTTACTTTATTAATACTATTTTTTGAATTTTTCTCTCAATGTAAATATCAAATAAAAAATTAGTGCTTTGTTTAAATAGCAAAAAGTACTACTACTACTACTTCTACCCCAGCACTTGACTTTTTTGAGGTGCTAATAGAAGAATGATTGGAGGTAATCAGTTGTGTTTTGCAGAATATAAAGTTTTGGTTGTATATAACAAGAAAGGAACAGTTAGGGGTCGTTTGGTTTGAAAATGAGTTATGATGGGATAAGTTATGTTGGGATAAGTTATGTTGGGATTAGTTATGATGGGATAAGTTGTGTTGGGATTATTTTTTATTGAGTGTTTGGTTTGTTGTATTCAAAATAATAAATTTTAAGAACAATTTATTTGTTTACAAAAATACCCTTCATTAATGTAAAAAGTGATATAACAAAAGGGTTGAAAGAGACATTTTTGTCATTTACCTATTTTATCCCGGGATAAGTTATCCCGGGATTACTATACCACCCAAGGAGAGGGATAACTTATCCCGGTACTAATTATTAATCCCGGGATAAGTTATCCCGAACTTGCCAACCAAACAACAAAATAAGCGGTACTATAATTTAATCCCGGGACTATTTGTTATTATACCTCACACCAAACGAGCCCTTAATAGTTTTGGAAAAGGAATTAAGTACAATTGAAAAGCTTAATTATTATTTGTGGGAAAAAAAGTGATTATTCCATGAGATTGTCCAAAGAAAAATGATAAGGTAAATCACTTTTCATATCATTTCCATATTGTAAGTTGCTATAGAGGATTTTTTTTTTACCTTATAGAAAATCTAATTCTCTAAGATAAATATGTCTCTTTAGTGCTGGCTTTCATTCATTAACATAAAAGTAACAAGATTACGGACCAAAATTTTCATTTTTGTATCATTTGACATTGACAAATGGTGTTGAATCATGGCAATAGTGTAACATTTTTAGTCACATTTTGTTAGATCTTTCATTGTAAGAATAGTGTTATCGAGCATATTGCATTTTTCCTCTGTCCAATAACTCCAATTCTTAATTACTACGGGAGTTTGATGGTGCGGGAATTGATATACTTTGCTAATAAATTAAGTAGATTTAATTATTTGTAATTTCAGAGCATAAAATTCAAAATTCAGTCTCTACATTCAGTAGTATTTTCTGCAAATATAGTATTGACCTGCTTTATATTAGAGTGACTTTTCAAAGCATAAAAATATAACCACTTCAAAGTTAAATGTTGGGCCCGTGATATCACGGGCCATACTCATCTTTTATATATATATATATATATATTTCCACGGTTAAACAAATGACTAATTCGTATATATGTAAGTGATTCATATATATTCACACTCATTCTTCATCGATCTTGTCTATTATTAGTAGTGTTGTTGCTTTCTCTTTCTAGGAATTTAGTGAGAAGGGAGAGCAATACTATATTACTCTCTCTTAGAGATTACAATAATTCATTTGACTATAAAAATGAAGATACATCTACAAAACTGTGGCGATGCGATAAACACTGGTTTTAAACGAAAGAGGAAATACATAATTACCCCATGGAACTTGTATCCTTTTTTTAAGTAGACACCTTAAGTTTGCGGGGGTCCTATTACACCACGAAACCATCCAAAAGCACAATAAATACATCATTTTGACCCGTTTCAAACACATCAGTGTTGTCACGCAGGTTGGGCGCGTCAAGAAATAAAAAAACAACATCCAACCAATGTTAAAACGCCATGTGGCATTCCCAATTTGAATTAGCTTCTTCATTAAATAGATCACCTTCCCAAAATTCTCCATTGTTAGCCATTGGAGATCTGCAATTTCTCATTTTAATTATTTTTTTTTGTTTAAAATCTGTGAAATCAATTTCCTAAGGTTTTGAGGGAGAGATGTCAAATGCAAGACAAACGAAATACGCATCAAACAATGTAAAATAAACTAACGACTAATCACTACAAAATTCACTTACAATGTAAAATAAACTTTTTCTCAAAGATTTTTCAAATAACTAACCTATGAGCCTTCACTTCTTTGTTCCGACACCACTATTCAACAAATTTCAACCAACAATGTTACCAACTAACTTTGCCTCATGAAGTTTCTTAGGGTTTTGATCGGTCAAAGAGAGAGAGACGAGGGTAGGTGAAAGTGAAATGGGTTGGAAATTTCTTAGGGTTTGGGTTATGGGTTAAAAAATGAATGGGTTAGGATAAAACCCGGCCTTTGTTAAATGGGTTGGAGGTGTGGCACACGCTCTTGGATTGAGAGCACTGATGGTGAAAAAATGATGTATTTATTGTGCTTTTGGATGGTTTCGTGGGGTAATAGAACCCCCGTAAAATTAAGATGTCTACTTAAAAAAAATGAATAAGTTCAATGGGGTAATTGTGTATTTCCTCTAAACGAAATATTAAATCAATCATCACTTGAAACAATCCTACTATATTGACATTAACTGAGATTCATCCTTATGACCATGAAACTTTATAGGATGATCAATAGACTATTTCAGGTTCCTTCTCAAGGCTTCTTTGGCGGTATGATACTCGAAAATTAAAAAAAATAATAGGTATAAGTCTTAACCAACAAAAAAGATTTGTGGAAGCTCACGAGAAATTGGAGTTATAATCCAACAAAATATTCATGAAACTGTCAAGACCATTTTCGTCCACCTCCTCCCCTCTCCAAAAAGCAGCGCCATACTTGAAGAGTTCAAACTCCATTGCGTCCGCCAAAGAGCTTCATGCTCATCTCATCAGAACTCAAAAACACTCTGACCCTTTTGTTATTTCAGACGTTATTAGATTCTACTCTCTCTTTCCGACGTCTCTACACAAGGCCCTTGTTGCTTTTAATCAAACTGAACGACCAACATTGCCAATTTGGAATTACATGATTCGTGGGTTGTCTAAGAGTCATCGACCCATTGAAGCACTCCACATGTATGACAGAATGCGTCAACAAGGATTCCCTGGAAATAACCTCACTTTCATTTTCATCTTTAAGGCTTGTTTACAGCTTTCAGATATTGTACTTGGACGTGCAGTTCATGTTAATGTTCTGAAACTTGGGTATCAGTCCTACTTGTATGTCTGTAATGCTTTGATTTATATGTATGGTTCTTGTGGTGATTTAGTTGGTGCTGGAAAGGTGTTTGATCAAATGTCTGAGAGAGACTTAGTATCATGGAACTCATTGATTTGTGGGTATAGTCAATGTAATAGATATCATAAAGTATTGGGTCTTTTTGCTTCTATGCAGGCAGAAAATGTGAAGGCGGACGCAGTGACTTTGGTGAAAGTACTACTAGCTTGTAGCTATTTAGGGGATTTTGACACTGCGGATTTTGTGGCGAAGTATATAGGGGATAGTTGTGTGAGAATTGATGTATACTTGGGAAATACATTGATTGATATGTATGGTAGACGTGGATTAGTTATCTTAGCTGAAGAAGTTTTTGCTGAGATGGAGGAGAAAAATGTGGTTTCATGGAATGCCATGATAATGGGGTATGCTAAAGCAGGGGATTTAACGGCTGCAAGGGAACTTTTTGATAAGATGCCCAACAGAGATGTGATTTCTTGGACTTCTATGATCACAGGATATTGCCAAGCTAATCGATCTTCAGACGCTATTGCACTTTTCCAAGAGATGATGGCAATTAGGGTTAAGCCTGATGAAGTCACAGTTGCTAGTGTGCTTTCTGCTTGTGCACGTTTAGGTACATTTGATGTGGGTAAGGCAGTACATGATTATGTTTGTCAGCATGACATTAAAATGGATATTTACGTGGGGAATGCACTGGTGGATATGTACTGCAAATGTGGATCTGTTAATACAGCCTTGGAAGTGTTTTTGAGCATGAGGAAAAAGGATATTGTTTCTTGGACTTCGATAATCTCTGGCCTTGCAGTGAATGGATTTCATGATAATGCTATTCAGCTCTTCTCGCAGATGTTAAGAGAAGGTTGTAAGCCAACTCATGGTACTTTTATTGGCGTACTACTTGCTTGTGCTCATGCAGGTTTGGTGGACAAAGGTTTGGAATACTTCGAGAGTATGGAAAAACATCACGGATTGGTGCCAGAAATGAAGCATTATGGATGTATTGTTGATTTGTTTTGCCGATCTGGTAATTTAAATAGAGCATTTGAGTTTATAAATCTTATGCCTATGGCGGCAGATGTGGTTTTGTGGAGAATGTTGCTTAGTGCTTGTAAACTCCACGGTAATCTGGTTCTGGCTGAAATTGCTGCAAACAAACTTCTTCAATTAGATCCTGATAATGGTGGTAATTATGTTCTGTCATCAAGCACTTACGCCACTGCAGAGAGGTGGGACGATGCGATGAAAATAAGGCAATTGATGGATGAGGGTGCAGTACAGAGGCCACTAGGCTGGAGTTCAATTGAAGTAGATGCGATTGTCTAGCATTCAATGAACCACGTCTTGGAAATGTAAAGTACCTGAAACAAAGGTTTCTTTCACATGGTACTATTTGCATAGATTATCACGAGATCCAGCATACCGGTTACGTGAAACTGAAGTGAATATCATGTGAGCAAGACTTACTAATCTCTAGCTGCCCTTTTGGATAAAGAAAAACTTAATATGAGTTGCCAACTTACGCATGAGTTAGGTTTGCTCATCTTCAGCACTATAAAGATGAAGGTTCCAAACTTCCAATACAGATACAGATTGCTGTTTGACACCTAAAGAACTTATTAAGTTTGATCGTGAAGTACAAAATTGTATTTATGATCTCAGCTACCTTGGGGCATAGATGGTTGTTGTAACTAGTACGTGTCATATTTGGTGTATACTGCAAATATGATACCAGTCTTGTGCTCTTTGTATTTTTAAATCTCAAGTTACTATTGCCTCTGTGCCGCATCTAACATTTTAAAATTGGAATGATGGTCGGAGGCTTAGAGCATACTGCTTAGAAGACTCTGAATGTAGCTATAGCAGCAGAATCGCAAGGTATGAAGCTGCAAAGATCTTGTTGATTCCTTCATTACTATTTCAGTTATACTGTAGTCTGTATATTTCTGCATCACATACTGTATGAATGATCAATAGCTTTGCATTATTCATGTAATCATGTGCATATTATCCTTTCTGCAGCATTCAAGTTTTATTTTGGAGGGGGTAGGAATATTCATTCTCACAAACATCTGATACCAATTTTGAGTTTAGGCACACTGCCAGAAATTTCTATTCAGCTACAGGTTGAACATGACCTTGATAGCATTTCCGCCGCAAGAACTGGTCTCAAAGGCTTCATCCACACCCTCTTGAGTAAAGTTATACCTGTGGGTTATGAGAGGCTTCACATCTATTTCCCCAGTTCTCAGAAGTTCAATGCAGAGCGGCCATGTATTTCGGTATCTGAAAATGCCTATGACATCCACCTCCCTATGACAAAAAGAAACTCTGATTGAAAGTTTCTCCTTCGAGTGGTTCTTTCAGGAAAGAAATTTAACAAGTACCTTGCAGCAGCTGAAGTAAGAGGGAGAGTCATCTCACTCTGGCCTAATCCAACGAGGCATACTTTACCACCGGCGCGGGTGGCTTGTAGAGCCGTTGTCATAGTCTTGTTGAAACCAACACAATCAAAGCTCAAATCCACAGGACCACCCATTGCATTACGTATTCGCACCACTTCCTCCTCCACATCCTACAACATGAATATTGCTTGAGATATACCATGTTTTGCCATAAAAAAAAAAAGATTACCAGGGTATGATACGAATAACTGCTGATGAGGAGTAAAAAAGAAGGGAGAACCTGCATAATGGAAGAAACTTTAATGATCTCATCAGCACCCAGGTCTTTCGCGAAAGATAAACGAATATCATCCACATCAACGATGACTATCTTGGGTGATCCAAAAGCACGAGCTGCCAGCATAGTGACCAGGCCAATAGGTCCTGCACCTATGTTGATTAGTTTGGTGTCAGGACCTACATTGGCACGGCGGCAAGCATGGACACCAACACTCAAAGGTTCACACATTGCACCTTCCTCCAAGCTTACATTATCAGGTAACTTAAAACATAGATCTGCAGGATGCACCACCTGATGCAGAGACAAATTCCACACTTGTTATTTAAAATGTTGAATCTGACTTTGCTCTATGCAAGTTCAATAGCTCTTCTTGGTTCAAACACCCAGATTGCTCTGAGCAAATTCTCATCTTTTTCTAGTTTGAGAAAAGATGGAGTAGAGATGTTACCTGGTTGGCTAAAGCACCATTTGTTGGAGGAGAGCCAAAGAACTTCATATTACGGCAGAGATTGTAGCGACCGTCTTTGCATAGTTGACACTGCCTGCAACTAATACCAGGTTCCAAAGCTACACGATCACCGATCATCAGAAACTTCACTTGGCTACCAACTTGTTCTACAATTCCAGCACACTCATGGCCAAGTACCATTGGCTTTTTAACCACGAAATTAGCTACTCTCATATTCTGGAGAGTCATGTTGAAACTAATGTTACAACGCAGTAATCTAAAACAAGTACCTTAACAATTACTAT
The DNA here is from genome assembly GCF_900185275.1 of Solanum verrucosum. NCBI lineage: Eukaryota > Viridiplantae > Streptophyta > Magnoliopsida > Solanales > Solanaceae > Solanum > Solanum verrucosum. The sequence continues at coordinate 176,258 of NW_026020289.1, forward strand.
CATTAATCTTAAGGGCGTGTGTGGTCTAGTAATCAATCAAGTCATGGGAAACTAGGTTCAAGCGGCTAGGTGCTGTTATAATTTTTCTTTTGACTATTATTCAGTCGAAACTTACCTTAAAGTGATGGATATCACTTCCACATATACCAACAGCTTTAATGCGAATCTTGACATCATAAGGACCTAATTAACATGACAAAACAAATAAATTGATGCGCAAGTAGAATCAAGACAGATTTCTCAGGTGAAAAAGTCATAAAGGAGCTCAGCATAGTTCCATTAATTGCATGATTTTTTGTAGTTGAGAGAAGAAGAAAGAAAGGAAGACAGATGTACAAGCAAAAACAGAAATACGAACCAAGAGATGGGAGATTAAAGGGCTGAATCCGAAGTGTTTTGATAGCAAGAAGCCAAACTGCCAAGTTCTCTTCTTCTGTTACACTGTATTGATCTACTTCACCGTCTGATAGATGTGTCTTGGTCGCCATTCTTACCCACTGCCACAATGTCACAAAGACTGAGTTATTAATTTTAAAACTTTTCAATTTACCTTCAGTTAAATGACACTGCAAGAAGGATAAATATCTTGCCATGTGAGATTAGTAGTTGTCTTCTTTTGTTAAAGAAAGAAGTAGTGAAATGGACGTCAAAGCAGAAACTTTGAGACTTGAGGTGTGTTTGGTATTCCAATTTTCTTATGTTTGCTAGATTAAATCTTTTGAAAAATATTTTCCAAATCAACTTATTTTTCTCAAATTTAAAGAAAATTATTTCCCTTAAAAAATTAAGGAAAACATTTTTCAAAACTCTGTTACATCCTTAAATTACAATAGTATCTTTTTTCTTACCATACCCCCGTACCCTATGCCCGACCCTCACCATCCGGAAAAAAATAAAATTTAATTTCAAATATTTTTTTACACCCTACCTCCAAACCAGCCCCCGCCCCCAAAAAAAAACCAAAAAAATCAAAACTTATTTTGAATAATATTTCAAATTTTCAGATTTTTTTACTTCACCCAACCCCTACCACCCCTCCCCCCCCCCCCCCCCCGGTCAATTTTTTCAAAAAAAATTATTTTCAACAACTATTTTAGGGTCGGAAGTTTGGGTTGTTAACTCGTGATATTCTGAATAATGACAAGTTGAATTCATATCGCAGGGAATCAAGGAACAAGATCTGGAGAATGATATGGATCAACAGCTTCACCCAAGGAGGCAGATGAATTCTGGATACTAATACAAATCAGCAACATCAACCAAGGAGATAGATTGACTCAATCAAATCAATCTAAAAGATTGACTCAATCATAAATCAATCCAACTTAAAGACCACATCAATTCGCATGAAGCCAAAAAGGAAAATGCAAAAGTCAGACAATCAAGATGGCAAGTAGATCAAGGAAGATCACACTGTGATTCTGAGCAATAAGCCAAGATTCACACCAAACTTTGTTTCAAGGCAGAGGTTTGAGTGTTGTAACCTAATCTAGGAAAAGACACACTCAATCAAGGAAACGTTACAAATCCTTGATTGAAGGAAACTCCGTTGGGTTTTCCTATTAGAGATAAAATCATCGCACTACTTAGCATATAAATAAAGACCCGGATCAATAGCTGAAAGTGCGCAACTTCACTTGAACTTATATTGTAATATTCTTTCATCTTTCATAAAGCTTTGTACACTTTGAATGAACAATTGAAAACGAAAAAGAGAAGGAAAGATACTAAGTGTAGGTTATACAAGTAGAGGTCGTGTCAAGATGGAAACTCTGATTAAACTCACTGTACAACCACTGTTCTCTTCAAGCACTAAAGAAAACCCTTGAAGCTCAAGGGGACTGAAAGTAGGCACCACATTGGTGTTTCGAACCAATATAAAATATTTTGTCTCAATTTACTTTCTACATTTACTCTTATTTTATACTGTCACTATCCAGACAGCCGTGATTGGCACCCACACTAACAATCCGGTGGAAGAACCACTACTACAACCCAAACCAAGCAATCAATCTAAAAACTAAGGCATATAAGTCAAATACTAAGGATAAAAAATAGAGTTTCCATAAACTCTAACAAAAGTTCAACAATAACTAACAAATGCAGAAGAATTAACCTAGAACTGAAAGTAAATATACCAAAACTCTACTAACGACAACTCTAAGAACAAGGGGTACAACCCCGAAACTAAACAACACCTTAAACAAAAGTATGAGTCCGAAAAGAGTGGACTTAAACAAGGAAGATCCATGGCAGCCTGAAAGAAGTGACTCACCCTTGAATCCAGTCACACTCATAGTTACCTAGCTGAGGTCTATCAATAGCCACCTGAAGATGCCTTGTACTTAACAAAGAAAGAGCAAGTGCAGTATCAGTACACAACCACCGTGTACTGGTAGGATCACGCGGCTATCCTACTAAGTATAACATACATTAGTCAATACAACAATATAATCACATGCACATATCGAACATATACAATATCATCAACATATACGAACAATGAACAACTTCACGATTCTCACATATCACAGTTATAACAATTTAGAGCAACATATCGTCTTCCAATATCAATCATCATTAGATAAGAACGAACTCATCACAAGTAGGTACACAACACAATTCAATGGTCCTCTCATGGAACTCAAACCCAAACAGTTAGCATGCCGAAACGTGGCAATCCGATCCCATATTTATACCGGAACGTGGCAACCGATTCCATATTTATGCCGGAACATGACAACCGATCCCATAATTATGCCGGAATATGGCAATCCGATCCAAGTTCGTTATGCCGAAACGTGGCAACCGATCCCATATATATGCCAGAACATGGCAACCGATCCAGTTAGTGTGTCGGATTGTGACACCCGCCCATTCAACAAACCACAATCATAATCACAATGTATATTCCCACAATCATACAATAAGAGCTGATTCATGGCATACAATTATTCAATTATCCTCAATTACAACAAGTGTGATCAATAATGCAACATTCACATACATACATGTATCATAATAAAGCAAGAACAAGCATACATCACACAATCATTGAATCACAATCATCACCTGTCTCGAATCCAAGCTTGAATCCCCTAAGGCACTTGAATCTTCCCTTTTCGAATTCTTTCCGTTTGTTCTAGGTCTACAAATAATAATTTATATGCAAGGATTAACAATCAAAGGTCTAATTATCCGGATTATAACAAACCCAATAACCCTAGACCAAACCCAAGATCCTAATACCCAATTTAGGGATTTTTGCACAATAAATTCTAGATCTAAACCCTCCCTCATCGATAATGACCCACTAGATTACGTTCTACGGATCGAAAAATGGATTCGGGGAGTTAAAACCTTACCTTTAGCCTCAAGAATGGTGAAAACGGTCAAGAAGTCGCTTGGGTCGTCTCCTTAGCTCTAAAAATCAAAAAGTACCAAATAAGGTTGTTTATGCGTTTATTAACGACTTTAATTCGCATTGAGCCCGCCACAGTGGCCACCACCCGCCAAAAAGGCAAAACCCAGCGCCAAAGCGGCATTCTCGAGACAGAGAGTTTTTTCAAGTATTCCAAAACTTTCATTTCACAACACACCTCTAACCCACGACGCTCAGTAAATACCCTTTACGCTAAGTTTGATTTCGGAAGCTCTACTTGCCAGAATTCAATTTCATAAAGTAGTACGGATTCCTTAACAAGTTATCTAACTACTGATGTAATCAAAATCATAAATAATTCACCCGATTGTTACCAGATTTCCCTACACCTTAATGACTCCAATTTTGTCCAAATCTGGACTAGGTTGGGAAAATCCAAGTTACTACGAAAAAGTTTCTGGCCCCAATTCTTTCTAAATTTGCTTTTCCATAACGACTGAAATTAGGTCATTACAATGGATACCAATTTACCCATCTCTCATCCCCCGAGTGATCAACTAGGAAAGACTGGCTAAAGTAAGGGTAGAGTAGTATGTGAATCGTCGAATTACTGGGGATACTTGTATCACATGCCCTTCTTACCGAATCTCATTACCCTTTAAGGGTTTCACATCTCCAACCTTAAACCAACCAATTGAATACCTACACATCCTCCCTTACAATGCGTCAATAAAGTCATCTCAACCCTCGAGTGATAAATATTGTTGTATGTAAACTTCACTAACAACAAAACGATTCCCAACAACCACCAAAGTTGATTGTACACACCTCTGCCATATGTTATCAAAGATCTTGACATAAACATCAGGACGAATCCTTTATCACATAACCATTATAAAATTCTAAATCAATACTCGCTACAATTAGAGGTGGACCTGAACCAACCAACACACACTCATAATACCCAAACAATCATAGTTCTTAACAATATCTCAATCCCACAACATAAATTCCCATGAGCTTAAGTTATAACAAATTTGATCTTTAGAAATTATATACTCAGTGAGGGATATGCCCAAGCATACAACCCCTCCAACATCACTATCGAAATGTTAGATTTAGTAATTGTAGATTACCTCTTAAGAACAGTAGAATTGGACCCAATGATCCCCACATTCAACCATACATAAACGGTACATGACCTCGACGACTAGAGAAATATAAAGATTGCCAGACAACCACAAATGCGCATGGTAGCTTCTCTATAAATTCTCATAAGGTGGTACATCTAGAACCACTAAAATACTTTAACAACTCTAAGACAACACCAATTATGTCATTCGAAATAACCAAAACTTCCCAATCTTTCTACTCAACCAAGAGAACATCGCAGGATTTGGTACCCCTGATTCACCACTAGGGATCCACCCACAAAAGTGAAAACACACTAGAGCATAGCTAGTGAATCATACTCACAACACTAACAACCATCATAAATACTCCGACCATTAATCTCACTCTAAACCAACACTTTTACATGAAAACCTTTCTTAGGTACTTAACAATCAATAGTAATCAACTTTACGACTCAACCCAGGTGAAAGTCTTTTCAAATGCTCAATACCTGATACAATTGATCATTCTTCACCTTGAAATTCATACCTTGAAAAAAATATAACCACGAATGTAAACTTTTAATGAAAAATTTGGATTGTAAATTCAACTGTATAACACAATCCCCTTAACTATCAACATTAGCTTATACCTCGAAGATTTTTACGAATTCATGGATCTTCGCTTATCATGGATCGCATCTCCATCGATCTTACCATATATTTTGCTAAAATTTCAATCATACTCATTACTAGACTCAAAAACAAAACCAAACACTTGTCATCACACTCCAGCTAATGTCCGCACACTCTTTTCTCAAGTCTTTTTCGATAGTTTTTAACCAATCTGACATACTTGTGACACTATTACCATAGCCACAACAAAACAGATGAAATCACGCATCTCTGAACCCAATTATCTACTCCTCTAAAGATAACTCTTTAGTCTTAAGAATCAAATAAAAATTTCTTACTCTAGCCTCTCTCTAAAGGCTGTACTACATCCCAACATTTTTCTTCATTATGCCTCTAGCTCTTTAATTTCTATTCAAATGGTGTCCTACCACCTGTTAAAACTTTCCAAACAACCACGTTACTCACCAAATATTAGAAAATCACAACCTTAGATACTCGCAAGTCGTAATTACTATAAAAAATTCGCTTAATCAACAATGCCATTATATAATTGCATCCCATTACAATTCATCGCGAACTCTTATTACCATTATGCTCAGTTAGCCCTGACTATCACTATGAAGCCAACATTTCATTAACAAGACACCTCAAACTCAGGTAACTCATCAAATTTAAAGGACCAACCCAATCTTAGTACACACTTTCTTACTAAAATCTTCAATTTCCTTCACTCAGGAATACACATTGGGACTTTCTTTATCCATAAGCTTGTCATTTTGGTATTAATCCACTCCCTTATAGATTAAGATAAAATCATACTATCCTCCTTCTTCTTATCAAACAAGACAGGAGCACCGCACTTGGGAACAGTAGGACGGATGAATCCTTTATCAAGACGCTCTTGGATTTGAGCCTTAAGCTCTCTCAACTCTGACACCCTAGGAATAGACTCAATAAAGGGGATTCGACCTCAGCATCCCGAATATGAACCAATTACGTCAATCAATCCTTCCCCACCAGTTTTTTACCCCGCACGAAAGATATGACCTTAGCTGACTTAGGCTTGTACCTCTTTCCCACTCTAACTTTTCCCTAACGGGGATCTCTAAAGTTACCGACTTAGTACTACAATTACGCCCGGTATAATAGGGGGACAACCAAGTCATGCCTAAGATTATATCAAATTAGTCATATCCAGTATAACCAAATCAACCCAAATCTAATCCATAAACGCAACAGGACAAACACGATATACAAGGATGACTATGACTGACTCTTCAACTAGGGTAGAAACATGGATGAGGGCATCAAGTATATCACAAACCACATCAAATCTCAAGGCAATTAATCTGACACGTACGAATAAGAATAACCCATATCACTCGAAACAATAGCCATATGGGCACAAACAAAAGTAGCACTAGTGACCAATGCATCACACCTAAAACTCGATTTTGCCTAGAAAAACATATAATTGAGCCCTGTCATCTTGACGGGTAACCTTATCGCCTGACTGCACTAATCCTCTACCTGCATTACCATTTCCCCGGCCTCTATGGCCTCGTTGATTTCCTCCTCATATGCCCAGGTTCTCCATAATTTAAACACACCTTATAACCTATATCTAATTGTTGAACACTGAACTAGATCGCGGGTGTTAGTATGGGTACAATTCAAGTTCTAAAATTGTGACTAGGAAAAACAGGAAAGACAGGGCTGAGATTCTGTCCTCCCTGTCCCGCTCTGGCGGAAGAAATTCCGCCCTGGTGGCCTCACCGTGGCGGGAAAAATCCCGCCCCAGCGGCCTCAACGGAAACAAAACCATTGTCAACAATTTTCTAGGTTCTTTTCTTTCCCAATTTCCCCCAAAGGTTCCCAGCTATAACACATGCATTTTTAGAGAAAAACCCTTAGCTAGGACAATCATTGTCTATCCCCGATCAACCCAACGAAGTACGCACTTTAAAATCTATTTACATCGATTCAACACTACCACACACATATCCCCATGATACATCCAAATTCTCACACGGTTATCAGTTGGTTGCAACGCACGTACATATTTATCGCTTACGAACTACATCATAATTTATCTAGACCCTTGCACCTAACCTCGGGATGACTTTCTTTTCACAACAAGTTCCACGATACTCAAGCGATTACAACTGGCACAATTTCAACATTTAGGCCAGCACATTGCACATATCAACATTCAGACAAGCAATACTGGGCATATAATCATATCAAAGCATTCAAGTAATACACCCTTCACATTCATAGTTAATTTTCGACAACTAAAAGCACACATTCATCGTTCCAATTTACAACTCACAGATAAGTTTAATTTCTTTAATTAGTTCGTTCCATAAATGACCATCAGCCATGCCTTATACGGTCCCTAAGGCCAGATACCAATTGAACCTTCTCAGTTTCAATTAACTTGCTTGTGTCCCTTCAGCTAGAACTACAACGTCTATTTCACTTTGTTGAGATACTAATTAGAATCGGGAGATACCAATTGGACTCAACTCATACCACAAGCGACAATAGTAGCTAGCGAGCCCCACAAAATTGCTAATTTCAATCACAAAACTTGGTTGAACCCAATTCTTAACTGCCTCAATCTTTAACTGATGGTAACCAGACCTTAAATCAATCTTAGAGAAAACCGATGCACCTTGCAACTAATAAAAAAGATCCTCCATCCGAGGCAGTGGATACTTGTTCCGAATGGCGACCCTATTCAACTGTCGATAGTCTATACACATCCTCTCTTGCTAGTGATGGTGTTACCATTTTTATTGTTCTAGTTTGGACCATAGAGTGAAGGAAGAAAGATACCAATTTGTATCACCCAAATACCAATTGGATTCAAGTCATAGCACGAAGAAGTAGAAATAAGTGAGTTTTTCTTAAAGTCCTATAGCCTCTCGAAGAAAATTACGGACGACATCGTACCGTTTCGCAAGACTCTACTAGACTCATTTTGGTACAATGAGATCAACGAACCTAGACTCTGATACCAACTTTGTCACGACCCAGATCGTCGTGATTGGCACCCACACTAATAATCCGGTGGGAGAACCACTACTACAACCCAAACCATGCAATCAATCTAAAAACTAAGGCATATAAGTCAAATACTAAGGAAAGAAAATAGAGCTTCCACAAACTCTAACAAAAGTTCAACAATAACTAACAAATGTGGAAGAATTAGCCTAGAACCTGAAATTTAATGTACCAAAACTCTACTAACGACAAGTTTAAGAACAAGGGGTACAACCCCGAAACTAAACAACACCATAAACAAATGTCTGAGTCGGAAAAGAGTGGACTTAAACAAAGAAGATCCATGGCAGCCTGAAAGAACTGACTCACCCTTGAATCCGGTCACGCTCACGGTCACCTAGTTGAGGTCTATTAATAGCCACATGAAGATGCCCTATACTCAACAAAGAAAGAGCAAGTGCAGTATAAGTACACAACCACCATGTACTAGTAGGATGACACGGCTATCCCACTAAGTGTAACATACATTAGTCAATACAACAATATAATCACATGCAAATATCAAACTATACAATATCATTAACATATACGAACAATGAACAACTTCACGATTCTCACATATCACATTTATATCAATTTAGAGCAACATACCGTTTTCCAATATCAATCAGCATTAGATAAGAACGAACTCATCACAAGTAGATACACAACACAATTCAATGGTCCTTTCACGGAACCCAATTTAATGGTCCTCTAATAGAACCCAAACCCAAACAGTTAGCATGCCGGAACATGGCAATTCGATCCCATATTTATGTCGAAACGTGGCAACTGATCCCATATTTATGCCAGAACATGGCAATCGATCTCATAATTATGCTGGAACATGGCAATTCGATCTCATATTAGTATTTGACTTATATGCCTTAGTTTTTAGATTGATTGTTTGGTTTGGGTTGTAGTAGTGGTTCTCCCACCGGATTGTTAGTGTGGGTGTCAATCACAACGATATGGGTCGTGACACCTGCTCATTCAACAAACCACAATCACAATCACAATGTATATTCTCACCATCATACAACAAGAGGTGATTCATGACATACAATTATTCAATTATCCTCAATTACAACAAGTGTGATCAATAATGCAACATTCACATACATATATATATATATCATAATGAAGCAAGAACAAACATGCATCACACAATCATAGAATCACAACCATCACCTACCTCGAATCCAAGCTTGAATTCCCTAAGGCACTTGAATCTTCCCTTTCCGAATTCTTTCTGCTTGTTCTAGGTCTACAAACAACAATTTATATGCAAGGATTAACAATCAAAGGTCTAATTATCCGGATTATAACAAACCCAATAACCCTAGACCAAACCCAAGATCCTAATACCCAATTTAGGGCTTTTTGCACCATCGATAATGACCCACTAGATTACGTTCTACAGATCGAAAAATGGATTCGGGGAGTTAAAACCTTACCTTTAGCCTCAAGAAACATGAATTTATGTAACTTACATCTATTTAAAATATTATTGTTGCATGTTTGATATTTCAGGACTCAAGAAAGATGTCATGACAGAGCTGCCTCCTAAAAAGGAACTCATTTTACGTGGTGAAAAATGGTCAAGAAGTCGCTTGGGTCATCTCCTTAGCTCTAAAAATCGAAAAGTGCCAAATAAGGTTGTTTAGGAGTTTATTAACGACTTTAATTCATGTCGGGCGGCAAAACCCAGTGCCAAAGCGGTATTCTCGAGACAGAGAGTTATTTCAAGAACTCCAAAATTCTCATTTCACAACACACCTCTAACCCACGACGCTCAGTAAATACCCTTTACGCTAAGATCGATTTCGGGAGCTCTACTCACCCGAATTCAATTTCGTAAAGTCGTACGGATTTCTTAACGAGTTATCTAACTACTGATGTAATCAAAATCATTAATGATTCACCCGATTGTTACCAGATTTCCCTACATCTTAATGACTCTGATTTCGTCCAAATCTGGAGTAGGTTGGGAAAATCCAAGTTACTACGAAAAAGTTTCTAGCCCCAATTCTTTCTCAATTGGCTTTTTCATAACAACGGAAATCAGGTCGTTACAGATAATAACCTGCAGGTGAGTCGACTGCCCCATACAGGAAGTCGACTAAAGGAATTTTTAATTCACCCCCCTCCCTCCTTCTTAACTTTCATGGGTCAGATCTCAGGGTCGGATTTTGAACGGTCGTCGAGGTCATGTCCTAGTATGGGTGTTAGGGTCGGATCCTTAATCGATTATCGGGTCAAAAATTATTTTTCTAAGGAGTATTTTCTAGTCTCAAGCCAAAAATAAAAGATTTTTTCTGGAAATGTCTTTCATTCACCAACCAAACATTAAAAACTATTTTCCAGAAAATATTTTCTCTTCATCAACCAAACATGAGAAAATAAGTTAGAAATCCACTTGTTTTTCAAGAAAACATTTTCTAGGAAATTATTTTTCTCGAATAACATTTTGCTTTGTACCAAACACATACTTGGAGAGCTTCTTTTTCTGCTTCTGTCGTCTTATTGACAAGGCTGTCACTATGGTCAATTGGATTGATAGTTATACAAAGTAAGTGACATATTTCTAGTTTTGTATTATTTCAATAATTGGGACTTGGGAGAATAAAGGAATGTCACACCCCAAAACCGGATGTGATGGCACGTGCCCAAACCCCACCGGACACGTAAGCCTAACACCCAAAAACCCGACGATGCGGAATTAATAAAACAAGAATAAGGTAGAACGATAAGCGGAAGTCTTTAAATAAACTCAACATAACCCCAGAATTGGTTGTCACATGTACAAACCTCTAATACAGAATCTGAATAAAATATACAAGTCTCATAGTAAAGTTCTAGAATAGAACAGAACAGTAAATATAGATAACTTGAGGGCACGTCTGGAATGAACCGCTACCTCTCAAGTAAGTCTGGAAGCTCTAATCTGAAGATGAGTAATAAGCCGGATCTGATAGAGCTGTCAACCTACACAACTGTGTAGAAGCAAGGGTGAGTACCAAAAGCAACAGGTACTCGCAAGTAACACTAAACTAAGCTAAACTAGCAGCTACAAACAACTCCTTTCAATCCCAACCGAACCACCGAAACTTCATTCTAACAGCGAACCAACAACCTATACTACACAATTCATAATCAACAGATATATCCAACAGTGTCTCAACATCAACCTCATATCCTCATGTAAGAGCAAATAGATCATATATCACATGAAGAGGGGCAAATAAGAAAAATCCACACACCACAGACAAAGATGAAGTCAAATGCGATGCAAATGCAATAATGATGTCATGTAGTCGTGATGCATGTCTGTCCTAAGATACACATCTGTTGACGTAATCAGACCGCGCTGAATACTCAAATCAGAACCCATGGGGGCCACACATGGACCATGTATCACCGCCGGAACCAGATCCCATCGGCATCCAAATCGCTAGCCGGAGCTAGTCCATCTCATATATCTCTAGCCGAAGCTAGTCTCAACTGTGTCTCATATCCATCCGTCTTCATATCAGTGTCTCAGAACTCATGCAACAGATAGTTCACACTTGGGATGAATAATGAATATGCACATGTCATCAATCACAATCATATCACGATCACATCATAGTATTACACATTATCTGTCTCAATCACAACCATATCACGATCACATCATAGTATTACACATCATCTGTCTCAATCACAACTACATCATAGTATTACACATCGTCTGTCTCAATCACAACCATATCACAACCACATCATAGTATTACACATCATCTGTCTCAACATCAATGTCTGTATCAATCATAGCCTACTCATGCTCTTCTATCCCCTCAATATCAGTTATCACATGACTTATTCAACAAATTCAAGTCACGTATAACACATTTAGCTCGTTTTATTCCCCATCTTTCAATTACAACAATTTCAATCAACAAATAAAACTCATCCTCAATCCCTATTACTCCCCAACACAATTAGAAAAGTAGTCATGTGTAGTCTAAGAGTTTAACAAAGTTTAGAAGTCACTTGCCTCAAAACACTTCAACTAGTAACTCAAATCTGAGTTTTACCCTTCCGAGCACGCTCCAAATCACCACAATCTATTCATAAATGGAATCCCACAATCAATACGAATCTAACAACACCAATATTGTGAAATTTGGAGAAAAGGGTAAAATGGTCAAAAAAAATCTCGTTCCGAAAAATATTCTCGAAATTTGGAAATTTTTAGTGAAAAATATTTCCCAAGAAATTTAGAATCCAATAGTGACAACCGTTTCGAAAAAGGAGTTGAAATGAGTTCACAAACTCAAATTTTCTATTAAATTCGGGTTAGGCAAAAACCCCCAAATTTTACAGTTGAGATCTCAAATTTTGATGTTAAAATCCATAAATAATCGATGGAAATCAAAGATATAAGTTGGAAATAACTTACCCAATGAATTCCTTGCGAAAACCCACTTGAAATCACCTATTTTCGAGCTCTCAAAGTCTAAAAATGGAGAAATGGGTATTTTTCAAGTTGGGGGAATTTAGCTACTGATTTTGGCTTTTAAAAAAAGGAAGAGAAACTGCTGTTGCAGCTAAAATACACAGCAGCTGAAACACAATTATAACACCAAAGTTTAAGTCCCCGTTGGACCCTCGGGATTCGTTCGGAATCTCGTGCACACAAACTAAATATGTACCCCCACTAAATTCGACGTTCCGGACTCAATGGAACCGTCAGAATTTGAATTTGAGGACTCCTTGACCCGAAAATCAATAAGATGCCAAGAAACTAGTTTAACGCCAAAAAAATTCGAAACTCAAACGGAGCGTCTAAAAATTCAACCAAGACTCATTCTAGACTTAGAATCGCCTCCCGAAACCAACGGTACTCTCGAAATTTCAATCTGAGCCTCGGAACCTCATATGTTGACCAAAGTCAACTCTTTATCACAATTTCACAACTTTAGCAACTTAGGACCTCAATTCTTCGTTTCAACTCCAAATTCAACTCCGTAACTTTACACAGACCCGTTTCGACATTCTAAAACTGCCGGAATCGACGGAAATCCGATCCGAGTCCCGAAACTCCAAATAACTCGAAAAAGCACTTTTTAACCAACTTTAACTCATAAAAACTCAACTTCTCAAAAACTCAACTTTTTACCAACTTTTCCTCAAACTAACTTTACAACCACAAAACATGGGACTCGGGGCAACTACCGAAAGGGCAAAATAGTCATTTCCAAAAAAAATTACCAAAATGACCTTTCGGGTCATTACATCATTCACCACTAAAAACCATGTTCGTCCTCGAACATAAAGTAAAAGAAAGTACCTAAAGCCTCGAAAAGCTGGGGATATCGGACCCGCATATCATCCTCGGACTCCCAAGTCGCCTCCCTATCTGATCGATGCCTCCACTGAACCTTCACTGAAACGATGTCCTTGGTCCGGAGCTTGCGAACCCGTCTGTCCAAAATAGCTATAGGCTCCTCCTCAAATGTCAAATTTGGACTCAACTCCACCGACTCAACCGAAATCACGTGAGACTCATCCGGAACATATTTCCGGAGCATAGAAACATGGAAAACTGGATGCACGGCTGTCAAACTAGGTGGCAAGGCTAACTTGTAAGCCACCTCTCCCATCCTCTCCAAAATCTCATATGGGCCAATGAACCTAGGGCTGAGCTTGCCCTTCTTCCCAAATCTCATCACACCCTTCATGGGCGATACCCGAAGCCAAACTCGATCACCCACCATGAACTCTAAGGGTCGAATCCTCCTGTCAGCATAGCTCTTCTGCCTACTCTGGGCAGTCAAGAGCCTACTCTGAATCACACGAACACGCTCCATATCCTCTCTAAGAATATCAGTACCAAGGGAGTCCACCTCCGCTGAATCAAACCATCCAATAGGTGATCTACACCGCCTACCATACAGTGCCTCAAAAGGTGCCATCCCAATGCTAGAATGATAACTGTTGTTGTAGGCGAACTCTGCCAATGGCAAGTGTTGATCCCATCTAGTACCAAAGTCGATCACGCAAGCCCGAAGCATGTCCTCCAACACCTGAATAGTCCTCTCAGACTGACCGTCAGTCTGAGGGTGAAAAGTTGTGCTCATGTCGAGTCTAGTGCCCAAATCATGCTGTAATGCTCTCCAGAAATGAGAAGTGAATACTGAACCCCTGTCAGACACAATGGACACCGGCACTCCGTGTAACCGCACAATCTGACTAATATAAATCTGAGCCAACTTCTCCACTGTATACCTCACTCGGACCGGGATGAAATGAGCAGACTTAGTCAGTCTGTCGACGACCACCCATATAGAATCATAACCACCCACGGTGGTAGGCAATCCAACTACGAAGTCCATAGCAATCCTCTCCCACTTCCAAGTAGGAATGGGCATCCTCTGAGTCACACCACCAGGCTTCTGGTGCTCACACTTGACCTGCTGACATGTCAAGCACCTAGCCACAAACTCTGCAATATCCCTCTTCATCCCACACCACCAATAGTGCTGACTAAGATCATGATACATCTTCGCCGCTCCGGGATGAATAGAATACCTAGAATAATGAGCCTCCTCAAGAATCAATCTGATCAAATCACCAACCTTGGGCACACATATCCGGCCCTCAATTCTCAATACACCCTCGGAGTCAATCTTAGCCTTCTTGGCTTCACCACTCATCACCTTGTCCCGGATGAGACATAACTTCGCATCCTCATACTGATGCTCTCTAATCTGCTCCATCAAAGATGAACGGGCCTCAATGAAGGCAAACACACCTCCACTCTCCTCAGAAACCCGAAATCTCACCATGCTGTCAAATAACCTCTGAACATCCCGAACCAAAGGCCGCCTCTCAACACTAATCGCGGCAAGACTCCCCATACTAGGAGTCTTCCTACTCAAGGCATCGGCCACCACATTGGCCTTCCCGGGGTGATACAAAATGGTCATGTCGTAGTCCTTGAGCAACTCAAGCCACCTACGCTGTCTCAAGTTCAGATCCCGCTGAGTGAATATGTACTGTAGGCTCCTATGATCAGTAAATACCTCGCAATGAACACCATATAGGTAATGTCTCCACAGCTTAAGCACAAATACCACAGCCGCCAACTCCAAATCATGAGTGAGGTAATTCCTCTCGTGTGCCTTCAGCTGTCTAGAGGCATAGGCTACAACCTTACCCTTCTGCATCAAAACACCTCCAAGTCCAACACCCGAAGCGTCACAATAAACAGTAAATCCAACACCCTCCTCTGGCAAAGTCAAGACAGGTGCTGAAGTCAATAGGGATTTGAGCCTTTGGAAGCTCGCCTCACACTCGGGTGACCAATGAAAAGGAACCGTCTGTTGAGTCAATTTGGTCAACGGCGCAGCTATAGTAGAGAATCCCTGAACAAAACGCCGATAGTAACCCGCCAAGCCAACAAAACTCTGAATCTCGGTAGGTGATGTAGGTCTAGTCCAACCCTAAACCGCCTCAATCTTGGCTGGATCAACCCTAACTCCATCCTTAGACACCACGTGCCCTAGGAAAGCCACTGACTCAAGCCAAAACTCACACTTAGACAATTTGGCATACAACTTCTCATCTCTCAACTTCTGTAGCACGGCTCTCAAATGACAAACATGATCCGCCTTGGTCTTGGAATATACCAAGATGTCATCAATAAACACAATCACGAAGGAATCCAAGTATGGGCGAAACACTCCATTCATCAACTCCATGAACGTCGCAGGGGCATTGGTGAGCCCAAATGACATCACCAAAAACTCATAATGACCATATCGTGTGCGAAAAGCTGTCTTCGCCACATCTGAAGGCTTAATCCTCAACTGATGATACCCAGATTTCAAGTCGATCTTAGAGAACAAGGCTGCCCCCTGAAGCTGATCAAACAAGTCATCAATACGGGGAAGGGGATACTTGTTCTTTACCGTTACCTTGTTCAACTGTCTATAGTCAATACACATCCTCATCGACCCATCTTTCTTCTTCACAAATAAGACCGGTGCACCCCAAGGCGACACACTAGGGCGTATGAATCCTTTACTCAATAAGTCCAGAATCTGATCCTTCAACTCCTTCAACTCAGCTGGAGCCATACGATAAGGTGGGATAGATATGGGCTTAGTGCCCGGCTCCAAGTCGATAGAGAAGTCAATATCACGAACAGGAGGAACACCAGGTAGATCCTCGGGAAACACATCAGGGAACTCCTGAACCACCGGAATAGACTCCATGGCCGGTGACTCAGCTCCAACATCCCGAATAAAGGCCAAATAAGATAAACAACCCCGGTCAATCATCCTCTGAGCCCGAATATGAGATATGACCCTGTTGGGATACGAACCACTAGTCCCTCTCCACTCCACTCTAGGAATACCCGGAATAGCCAAGGTGACAATCTTAGCATAACAATCAAGAAGCGCATGATAGGGGGAAAGCCAGTCCATACCCAATATGACATCAAAGTCTAACATATCAAGAAGAATCATATCCACCCAAGTCTCATACCCCGATAAGACAACAAGACAAGATCGATACACTCAATTCACCACTAAGGGTTCACCTACGGGTGTAGAGACTCTAATAGGCACAGACATACGATCACAAGTCAACTCAAGGCCGGAAGCAAAATATGTAGACACATATGAGAATGTAGAACCAGGATCAAATAACACGGAAGCAGGCCGATGACAAACTGAGATGATACCTGTGATAACTGCATCAGAAGCCTCAGCCTCGGGCCTCCCAGGAAAAGCATAACATTGGGCACCTCTGCCCCCACTCTGTGAACCTGAGGCGCCACTAGCACCTCTACCCGAAGCTCGTCCGCCTCTACCAGATGCCGGCCCCCGACCCCGACCTCTAGCTGGAGGTGCTGAATCTCTCTCTGGGACCGCGGAGACAGTATGGTGTGGTCCAAACTGAGTCTGATATGGACACTGACGAATCAAGTGGCCTGGATCACCGCAACCATAACAAGACCTCGGTGTGGATCCTGACTGTGGAGAACCCGAAGTAATGCTATAACCACCTCGACCCGAACCTGGAGGACCCCGAGCTGCTGGCCCACCCTCGATAGCTGGTAATGAAACATGTACTGGCCTCTGACGCAGGAAGGACCCGCCTCCCCTGTGTGGGCCCCTACCTCCTGACGAGGTACCCGAATACTGACCACCTGTACGGACCCTCTTGGGCCCACCAAAATCATCCCGCTCAAGCAACTCAGCCTCTCTGGCTGCACTCACTATAGTCTGGAAGGAAGCACCCTCTCGAGATGATCTAAACACATAACTACGGATAGTGGGAGTCAAACCCCTGACAAATCTGCGAATCCGCTCAGGCTCACCTGAAATCAAAGCAGAGGCATGTCTCGACAACTGACAGAATCGAGCCTCGTAATCTGCGACTGACATGCTGCCCTGCACCAAACTCTCAAACCTCATACGGCTCTCCTCCTGTACACTCCAAGGGATGAAACGACCCTCGAAGGCACTAGCAAACTCACTCCACCCCATGGGAGGAGATCCCGCTGGTCTCGAACTCATGAAGGTCCTCAGCCACTCCCTAGCGACACCGCGTAACTGAAGGGACACAAATCGGACGCCCCTCTCATCTAACATGCGTACCGCCGCCAACATCTCTCGACTCAAGGTCAAAAACTCGTGAGCATCATCAGTCTTAGCACCATGAAACTGAGGTGGTTTCATTTTCTGAAACCGCTCATAGCAGACCTGGTCATCATCTGCCAAGGCCACCTCAAGGGCCGCCGGTACACCTACAACCGATGCTGGAACCTGTGGTGGCTGAACCACCGGCTCTGGAACCACTGGAATCTGATGCTGATAACCAGGGGCCTGTGCCCCTACCCCAGCTGGTAACCCCCCGGTATACCTGCTGCACCCTGAGCAAGACGCTCCAATAACCCCAACATCCTGTCGAGTCTGTCATCATAAACTGGGGGTGCATGGCCCGCAGGAGCCTGCTCTGCAGCTACTCCAATCTGTGGCTCAGGTGAAGGCTCTCTACCTCGGCCTCGGGCAGGTGCCGCTCCTCTGGCACGGCCTCGACCACGTCCTCGGCCTCTAGCCCGACCTCTACCCCTAGCTGGGGCCTCAACTCTGACCTCGGGGGCTGCCTCCCCCCTAACTCTGGTAGCTCTAGCCCTCGGCATCTGCCAAAAACAACACGCGATACTCAGCACCCACGATAACAACCTCGCACGATAAGAACGGAATAAAAAAAAGAAGTTTTTCCTAACAGTCTTCATAGCCTCTCGAAGATAAGTACAGACGTCTCCGTACCGATCCTCAAGACACTACTAAGACTTGGTTTGTACATGTGAGACCTTCGAACCTGGGCTTTGATACCATTTTTGTCACACCCCAAAACCGGATGTGATGGCACGTGCCCAAACCCCACCGGACACGTAAGCCTAACACCCAAAAACCCGACGATGCGGAATTAATAAAACAAGAATAAGGTAGAACGATAAGCGGAAGTCTTTAAATAAACTCAACATAACCCCAGAATTGGTTGTCACATGTACAAACCTCTAATACAGAATCTGAATAAAATATACAAGTCTCATAGTAAAGTTCTAGAATAGAACAGAACAGTAAATATAGATAACTTGAGGGCACGTCTGGAATGAACCGCTACCTCTCAAGTAAGTCTGGAAGCTCTAATCTGAAGATGAGTAATAAGCCGGATCTGATAGAGTTGTCAACCTACACAACTGTGTAGAAGCAAGGGTGAGTACCAAAAGCAACAGGTACTCGCAAGTAACACTAAACTAAGCTAAACTAGCAGCTACAAACAACTCCTTTCAATCCCAACCGAACCACCGAAACTTCATTCTAACAGCGAACCAACAACCTATACTACACAATTCATAATCAACAGATATATCCAACAGTGTCTCAACATCAACCTCATATCCTCATGTAAGAGCAAATAGATCATATATCACATGAAGAGGGGCAAATAAGAAAAATCCACACACCACAGACAAAGATGAAGTCAAATGCGATGCAAATGCAATAATGATGTCATGTAGTCGTGATGCATGTCTGTCCTAAGATACACATCTGTTGACGTAATCAGACCGCGCTGAATACTCAAATCAGAACCCATGGGGGCCACACATGGACCATGTATCACCGCCGGAACCAGATCCCATCGGCATCCAAATCGCTAGCCGGAGCTAGTCCATCTCATATATCTCTAGCCGAAGCTAGTCTCAACTGTGTCTCATATCCATCCGTCTTCATATCAGTGTCTCAGAACTCATGCAACAGATAGTTCACACTTGGGATGAATAATGAATATGCACATGTCATCAATCACAATCATATCACGATCACATCATAGTATTACACATTATCTGTCTCAATCACAACCATATCACGATCACATCATAGTATTACACATCATCTGTCTCAATCACAACTACATCATAGTATTACACATCGTCTGTCTCAATCACAACCATATCACAACCACATCATAGTATTACACATCATCTGTCTCAACATCAATGTCTGTATCAATCATAGCCTACTCATGCTCTTCTATCCCCTCAATATCAGTTATCACATGACTTATTCAACAAATTCAAGTCACGTATAACACATTTAGCTCGTTTTATTCCCCATCTTTCAATTACAACAATTTCAATCAACAAATAAAACTCATCCTCAATCCCTATTACTCCCCAACACAATTAGAAAAGTAGTCATGTGTAGTCTAAGAGTTTAACAAAGTTTAGAAGTCACTTGCCTCAAAACACTTCAACTAGTAACTCAAATCTGAGTTTTACCCTTCCGAGCACGCTCCAAATCACCACAATCTATTCATAAATGGAATCCCACAATCAATATGAATCTAACAACACCAATATTGTGAAATTTGGAGAAAAGGGTAAAATGGTCAAAAAAAATCTCGTTCCGAAAAATATTCTCGAAATTTGGAAATTTTTAGTGAAAAATATTTCCCAAGAAATTTAGAATCCAATAGTGACAACCGTTTCGAAAAAGGAGTTGAAATGAGTTCACAAACTCAAATTTTCTATTAAATTCGGGTTAGGCAAAAACCCCCAAATTTTACAGTTGAGATCTCAAATTTTGATGTTAAAATCCATAAATAATCGATGGAAATCAAAGATATAAGTTGGAAATAACTTACCCAATGAATTCCTTGCGAAAACCCACTTGAAATCACCTATTTTCGAGCTCTCAAAGTCTAAAAATGGAGAAATGGGTATTTTTCAAGTTGGGGGAATTTAGCTACTGATTTTGGCTTTTAAAAAAAGGAAGAGAAACTGCTGTTGCAGCTAAAATACACAGCAGCTGAAACACAATTATAACACCAAAGTTTAAGTCCCCGTTGGACCCTCGGGATTCGTTCGGAATCTCGTGCACACAAACTAAATATGTACCCCCACTAAATTCGACGTTCCGGACTCAATGGAACCGTCAGAATTTGAATTTGAGGACTCCTTGACCCGCAAATCAATAAGATGCCAAGAAACTAGTTTAACGCCAAAAAAATTCGAAACTCAAACGGAGCGTCTAAAAATTCAACCAAGACTCATTCTAGACTTAGAATCGCCTCCCGAAACCAACGGTACTCTCGAAATTTCAATCTGAGCCTCGGAACCTCATATGTTGACCAAAGTCAACTCTTTATCACAATTTCACAACTTTAGCAACTTAGGACCTCAATTCTTCGTTTCAACTCCAAATTCAACTCCGTAACTTTACACAGACCCGTTTCGACATTCTAAAACTGCCGGAATCGACGGAAATCCGATCCGAGTCCCGAAACTCCAAATAACTCGAAAAAGCACTTTTTAACCAACTTTAACTCATAAAAACTCAACTTCTCAAAAACTCAACTTTTTACCAACTTTTCCTCAAACTAACTTTACAACCACAAAACATGGGACTCGGGGCAACTACCGAAAGGGCAAAATAGTCATTTCCAAAAAAAATTACCAAAATGACCTTTCGGGTCATTACAAGGAAGACTCCAAAAAAAGTTAATTTTGCACTCAACTTAGATGAGGGTAGCTTCATTATTAACTTGAATCAGAATTGAATTCAAGGATTCAATCAAACTCTGAAGTGATATAATAATCTTGATATACTATTGCTGATCCAACTCAAAAATATATAATTCAGCTCTAAGTTATGCAAACGAGATCAAATTTTAAGTAGCATATTTTGTGTTCTCACAATGATTAACAATTACAAATATGTATCTAGTTCAAGTAATCTTATGGTTAAACTTATGCTGTAATTTCTCATCAAGTGACCCCTAATCCCCCAGTAATCCTTAAATAGGTTGGAATTAATTTCTTTGTCACTTTACTAAACTTTAATTTGTTTATAAAAACATTACTTGTCGTTCTAATTTGGAGTTAGAAGCTTAAATGGTCATTTAACTTTAAGTAATTGGTCATCGTGCTCAATTTTGTTGTTTTTCAAAAGTCACTCAACTTTGTCACTTAAAGCCCGTTTGGATTGATTTAAAAAAAGTAGTCTTTGAGTCAAAAATAAAAAGTCAAACTTAAATACTTTTAAGTCAAAAAATAACTTAAATGATTTTTAAGTCAAAAAATAAAAAGTAGGGGAGACCTACTTTTGGTTTTTAATTTATTTTAAGTCATTTTAAGTTTATTTTAAGTTATTTTTAATATTGTCAAACACTTCCTAACTTATTTTAAGTCATTTTTTTGACTTATTTTAAATTATTTTTATATTTGTCAAACCCTTTCAGAAGTCAGAAACTGACTTAAAAGTAAGTTTGACCAACTTTTATGTCAATCTAAACACTCTCTTGGTTAGCATTCATGGTCATTATTTCCAGAAATATAACTTTTGATACCTATTTAATGACGTTCATGCAACTGTAAGTTTTTAGAAAAAATATTTTTTAAAATTAAAATCAATATTTAATTATTGGATTCTCAGTCAATTTTTCTAATTATATTTTTGTTCTTTAATTTATTTTTCTTCTTGTTCATTAATCGAATTTAATAAGATATTGTCTTGGGTGTGAGTGTTTTGGATATGTTACGGGATATACTCAAACAGTCACATTCATCAATAAGGTGTTATTAATGTATCTTTTAGATTTTTCTTGAGTAATGTGATTAATGAAGAAAAATTAGCATTTTAAAATAATAATAATAATGAGATATCCATTTTTAAAATTTAAAATAACTACCTTTTTCAAAATTTGCGGAATTAATTTTTAAAAAATTTTAAAAATTGTGAAACCTTAAAACTTCTATAGTATCAAAATGATGATATCAATCAATTATATAAAATACGAATTTGACTATGTAAGTACCCTGATAACATATTTAAAATAGTCATATTCAAAACAACAGCTTATTAATTCAATTAATGAAGAATAATGAGAGAGAGAAAATAAAAATAACGCTAAGATAAAATGCTTTATTGAATTATAGAAAACACGAATTTAACTAATTTAGTGTACCCCGTAACATATCTAAAACGTTCATACCCACAACACCACCCTACTAAATTCGATTAACGAAGAATAACAAGAAAATTAAAAACAAATTAAAGAACAAGAAAATAATATGTAAAAAATTGACTTAGAACACAATAATTAAATATTTGTTTTAATTTTTTAAAGTATTTTTTTCTAAAAGTTTACAGCTTTCCCGTCATTAAATAGATACCAAAAATTACATTTTTGGGAATAATTACCATAAATGTTAACTAACTATCCAAAATTGAGTGACCATCCAAGCTTCTAACTCTTCAATTTTACTTCCTCTGTTCATTTTTACTTGTTACTGTATGACTTGGCACATCCATTAAGATAATAATTATTGAGATATATATTTTACCAAACTTTCCCTATTAAATGGTACCTGTTTAGTATTAGGTCTTAGAAAATGATTTGGAGAATAAATATTTAAAGCTGAGGGTAAAACATGAGAAAAATTAATTGTCTTTTCTTGAAATATCAAAAGTAACAAGTAAAAATGAAAAATCTATCTTAAAAATAAATGACAAGTAAAAATAAACGGAGGAAGTAACTCACATCAATTAAAATTTTCCTTGCCCCTAAAAATAAAGAAAATACAAGTCAAAACCAATAGTGTTGATAATCTTCCCAAGTAGCCTGGTGTGCAGGTAACTTATCCCATTGAATTGATTCTTGGCCCACAACCTTGTCTCCCTTTTGTACCATGCACCGATGCAAGATATTTTGAGGTTAAGGACAATATAATAATTAATTAGGACTTGAAAGCTCAATTACATGTACATCAGAAATAGTGTCAAGCAAGCTATGACAAAACAACTTCAAAAAATGATGACCATACATAGAAATTTTATCTATATATATAAGGTTGTATCTTTACATGGACTTGATTTCCCCTCCTAAAATTGTCTATCTGATTTTTGTTTGTTATGGTTGAAAATTATTTTCAGTTATTGGAGTAATTTTCATTTTAGTAAAATAAGGTGTAGGTTTATAATTATTTGAATTTTAAATTTGTTGAAATATTATAGATTTTTAATCTTTTATAATTTTCAGTTGATACTAAAAAAAAAAGGAACCTTTTTGTGGCGATACTATCGCCACGAAAAGTCAAAATATCGCCACGAATAACTTGTTGTGGCGACCATGGATCGTTGGCTATACTACGTGGCTGATACTTTTCCGTGGCAATAACACAAGTCGCCACCAAAAGTTTAGTTTTTGTGGCGAGTAATGCCGCCACAAAAATTATTAAAGTGCCACGAAAATCACCTAACAAAAACGTAAAATATTGGGAAAAAGTGAATAATTATTTAGTTTTTTAATTCAATTATTTTAATGACATTTACAATACTCAACTTCTTTTCGATATTACTTCATCCCATTGTTTTTTATTTTATTTTAGTTTTGCTCCCTCGGTAACTCAAACTCACAACCTTAAGGAGCTTACCATCCGAGCAACTCTCTCTTGTCTGCCAATATTTATTTAATTTTTAACTTCATTCACTTTTTTTCAAATTTAACTTCTATGGAAATAATATAGTATATCATCATTTATACATATACACAAACATACAAAATTTATCACCCATATTTCATTCAAATTCAAACTAGATTTGATGTCTATATATCATCATTTATACATATACACAAACGTACAAAATTTACCACCCATATTTCATTCAAATTCAAACTAGATTTGATGTCTGCCAATAACTGGCAAGAGTTTTCACGACAAATTTTTCTCAATATAAACGTGAAAACACTAAAAAAAAACAATAATATTGACAGTAAAAAGAGTAAGAATAACAAAAGCAAAACAAACAACTGTAGAAATTAATAGAAGATAATGATAATAATGAAATAATTAATACTACGAAGGAGAAGAGGGAGCAGATAAGGTCCACCAAACTAGAAACATGATTTCCCACAAAGAAGGGAAATCATTCGACTATGTATACCTACTAACCTTCTAATCGGGGTGGTGCTATTCTTGCGCGCTCAAAGGATGTCAAGCGACACTTTTTCGTGGGAAAATTACACTATACAAATATTGACATTCTCTTGACATAAGTGAGGCTTAGTGTAGTGGTTAAAGAATTGTAAAATTTGCTTGAGGTTGAGTGTTCTACCCTTGCCTAGTAGCATATATAATAATGTTTTTTGAGCGCAACCATTTTTTTTCTTTTTAAATATTTACTTTGTTGGCTTTCTTGTATATTTAATTCCTCATATTTTGACACTCTTTGATGAAAATTTTGTCTCTGCCACTGCTTATAATCCCTACTATTATGCTCTCCTTAGTAGGGTCATGTACTCGGTGAGCTAGAGATGTGTCATGTATCTTGTCTAATCACATTTCACTAATTTTTCCTTGGTCTACCTCTACCTCTAGTGAGACCTAATATTTCCAAACCCTCGCATCTCATTACTGGAGCATCTGCACTACTCTTCTTCACATGATGCCCGAACCAATATCAACCTCATTTTTCGCTTGTCCATCGTCGAGGTCACTCTCACCTTATATATATATATATATATATATATTCGTTCTTAATTTCTTTTCTCCTAATATGGCTACACAATCCTCTAAGTATTCACATTTTTATTATTTTCATGATCTTCTGATCAATCTGTGAATTTTTTATTGGACAGCACACTGCCTCATACAATATAGGTGGTCTAACAATCATTCCATATGATTTATCTTTAAGTCTCATTGGCATATTCTTATCACATGGAACACTGGATGCAAGTCTCCATTTCATCTACTATGCTCCATTAATACGATGTGTGACATCATCATCAAGCTCCTCAATTTCTTGCATTATTGACTTAAGATGCTTGAAAATTCCTCTCATTGTGACTTGTATACCAATCCTCACTTCCACACCTGTCTCATGCAATCCATCATGGAGCCTCTACTCGGTGTACTCTATTTTAGTACTATTCAACCTGAAGCCTTTAGATTCTAAGGTATATCTCCAAACCTCTAGACTATTGTTAAGTTATTGTGTGTCTCATCAGCCAATATTATGTCATCTGCAAATAACATAAAATACCGTACTATATATACCTCCCCTTAAATATCTCGTGCCAATTTATCCATTACCAAAACAAATAAAAATGAACTACAAGTTGATCCCTGATGTAACCTCGTCTCAATTGGGAAGTCTTTCGAGTCTCCTTTGAACGTTCGGGATTTGATCTTGGTTCCATCGTACATGTTCTTAATCTCTCTAATGTATATGTCACATGTACCTCGAGATTCCAAGTATCTCCACAAATCTCCCTTAGGATTTTTTCTTCTTTATATATATATGTGTGTGTGTGTTAAAAGTGATAAATAAAAATAAAAATTTATTTTTAAAATAGTAGACAAATAAAAGTGAACGAAGGGAATAGTATCTAACCTAAGAGTACAAGTCTGTTATGATCGAATTGATGATATTAGAACCTAATACTTAAAATTTATCCCGAAATTAACTCCCCTTATCCATCACACCAAACTACCCCTAAATATATGTTATACTATGTTAAAATTTCATCTTGTTAATGTTATTTTTGACCCTACCATGTCTTTTTTTTCAAATGATACTGAAACAATTTTAGGTTGAGTGGCCCACACAATTAAATTAGAATATCAAGTTGCATTACACAACAACTTCATTAAATGCTTTACATCATATATGTATTTAAAACACTTGTTTTGTCTTTGTCAACGATTATGAGACTTTGTAACAATAATGGGTCATCTCAACGGTAAATTGAACTACAAAATGAATGAGACAATTGTGCCACAAGCTACATTACTAAAATTATCTCTATAATTTCTCGCATCAAAGATTAAATTCTGGGTCAATTGGATTTAATTAATTCCTGATAAGTTTTGATTCTTTTTATGTTGCATATAACTTAGAATTATATATATAGGCAAAACATAAAAAAATTCCTTTTTTGTATAACTTTGATTCTTTTCCCATAAAATGGGAAAAAGTTTTCAAATGTCCTATTATTAATGGTTCAGAAATGTCTTCCTTCCATTTATTGAATCAAATTTATCTTCCTTCCATTTATTGAATCAAATGTTGTTATCGTACTCCCTCTATCCCTAATTACTTGTCCACTTTTGAATTGACACACATATTAAGAACACAATAATTGACATAGTGACTTTACCATTTTGCCCCTATTAATTATGAAGTGGGTGTTAAAAAATTTAAGTTTTTCAAATTGTTCTATCTTTTTCAAAGTAATTAATTGAGGGTCTAATAGGTAAAATTTTTTTATCCTTTCTTGATTTGTCAAAATGGACAAGTAATTAGAGACAACTAAAAAAGGAAAAATGGACAAGTAATTAGGAATAGAGGGAGATAAGAAATTGTTCAAAATTGCCCTTCCATCTATTACATAAAAAATATCCTTAACCTAGTAGAAATTGAGTGAAAATCATTTTCACCCCCAACTTTTGCTTTAAAAAACAAACTTTTCCCTCAACTCTAAACAATAATCAAATTCTCTCCTTTATCCTATGCATTATCCATTTTACCCTTATTATATGACATATATGTAATAACCTCTTTATATTATATATAATTTATTTTTAAGCTAAGTATTTATAAATTTTTCTAATAAGTTCATTAACATTATAAGTAAAATAATATTTTTATGAATTTATCACAAAAATTAATATTATTTTAATTTTATGGTTGTTATTCCAATATAATATGCATTAAGTGTACGTGTATATGTATGTATGCGGATATTTTTGTCTTCATCCACTCCTTTACTCCATGCTTTTCATATTATTTGGTCCTTCTTGCTATGACCCCCTTAAAAAAGAATTAATTAGAGGTACATTTTACTAAACTAATATTATTAATATTGCTTTTAAATTTGATTACTATTATTTTATGTAGTTATTTAATATTAAGGATATAAATAAAAAAATCTTTTTATTACAAAAATTCATAAATTGCATAAATAAATTAAAATAACTATTTTTAGAATAATGCTTAAATAATATAAATGGCAGCGTATTGTTTATTGTCTATATAAATAAACAAGTTTTGATTGACATATAAATAAATTATAGTTTAAAATAAATACTCCTATCTCGAAATATATTTGTTGCTATTTTCCCAAAAAGTATATTTGTATTTTCCCCAAAATCTTTAGGAAGGAAGACCACGTAAGATAGATAATCCACGTGGCTTGTGGTGAAACGGTAGAGAGAGTGCTAATCACGAGATTCGGTCTCCGCTCAACTTTGGCTGTCACAAATCTCCTCTTTTTTTCTCCTCTCTTGGTTGTGTTCACGTCGTTCATCCATTTCTCCTCATCATCTTCTCTCTTCTTCAAATTGCTATAAATTCTACTCACTATGCGACCTGTTACTTTCATCCTTTGATTCCTTTATCAACTCTTCCTTTTGACTTTCCACTTGCCGATTTCCATGGAAATATGTCGTCTGCTTCTCTTTTTTGCTGCGATTTCTTCCATTTTCCGGCTTATCCATGCTACCTCCGGCGATGCTGATCCAATTTACCAGTAATTGCACCTTTAATTCTTCTTTTTATGCTACTTTCAACTGTTCTACTATTCTAGCTAGCTTATTGTTGTTTAGATTTACTAGTGATTAGACTCCAAAATACTACTATTATGTTTGATTTTTGTCTGGTAGAGTATGTAATTCATAACTTTAGGGATTTAGCAATTCGCACAGCTTGATTATTTATAGCATGAATTTACTAAACAATTA
Source organism: Solanum verrucosum (assembly GCF_900185275.1). Taxonomy (NCBI): domain Eukaryota; kingdom Viridiplantae; phylum Streptophyta; class Magnoliopsida; order Solanales; family Solanaceae; genus Solanum; species Solanum verrucosum. Next base: position 204,750 of record NW_026020289.1, read on the forward strand.
AATTGGAAGGAGAGTGCTCTATGTGTGGAGGAAATTTTTTTACCTAGGAAAATCGTTTTTCGGAGTAATGTCAGATATAAAGTAGGTGACATATGGTAGATTTTTGAGGTGGAGGAGAGTAGGAGGTTAGCGTTTTCCGGTTATTTTTGGATATTGAATAATAATGTTATAGTTTAAGTTGAAATAAGTGATATAGAGTATGTTTTCATGTTTTGGGAAAATTGTGAAGAAAAATAACCCTTACTCATCAGTGACAGATAGGCATTTACTTTCTGTTGGTAGAAAATATTTCCGGTCTTACCAAACACTGTTGAAGACCTTTTCTGGCTATTAAAGCTTTTTTTCGTTATTCCTGACATATATTGATACTTTACTTTCTAAAATTGATAGCTGAGTCATTTGAAATTAGAGGTGAGGGTGTTGTATCACTTCATTAGTGTGTGTCTGCTCATACATATGGGAGATGGAGAGTTATTTTTTTTTGCCTATCTATTGTTGAAATATACATTTCAAGGAGAAATTTCAATAGCCAATGAGCTTTTATCTTGTGGTAAAAATATGTGTTTCTTGTGTTATTGAATTTTCGTCCTTGCTTATCCAAAGAAATGGACTTGGATTTCTAGAGTAACATGTGGAATCAATTGATCTTTTCTTGTTGAAAATTAAAACCTGTATATTGTGCCTTACACTCCTTTGGATCATTAGTGATTTAATCATGGATTAAAATGCTCTGTGGTCAAGGAACTTGTTACTGTGGGGAACTTTTTCTTTTCAAGTAAGTATCATTTAGACATGACTTCAACCACATAGATATTGACGTTAGACTTTAGGAGCTGCTATCTCTTAACACTTGGATTTTAACTTCTTAAAACTACAAGTCATACAACTAAGTGATGTCGAATGCTGGTGGCATTTCGAATAAAAAAGGGTTTAAATTTGGTTTGGCTTGTTTTGTTTTTATGTTTCTACGGAATATTTGGTCTTTATCCATTTTGAGGTTTTCGGAGTTTGAAACAGCATTTTCGAAAAAACAAAAGCAATGAAAACAATTGTTTATAGGCCTTAGAATTCAAACTAATATAGGATTTAGAATGTGTATATATTAGACATGTTTTGATCACGTTCTTCTTAATATGTACCAGATTATTGATACCTCAATATTTTATCTCTTGAGTTAATTGATACTAGTGAACTACTTTTTTACATCATAAGATTATTAATTAGGAGAGGCACCGTCATGTCCTCCAAAACCGTGGTTAGTTGCGGAACGTTACTCATAATATTTTTCTTTAGTAAATTATAGTTATGTAACAAAATACCTAATTTATAGCCCCCCCCCCCCCCCCCCACACACACACGCACACACACACAACTGAAAGTACAATGAAACATTCAGAAACTGCTGCTAAGATCCAAATTTACATAGATTTCTCTCTTTTAGCTTGAGGGCATTAGTAAAAAGCCAAAGCGGTTTTAGCTCCCACCTGTGGATGATTGAACTGCCTTTCCTTTCAAACTGAGCTACCATGACTCTTGCTAACTGCATCGAATTCTTTGGATTAAAGAAGACTATCTTTTAGAGTGGATTCCTTCCCTTAACTAAAGAATTTACTTACCTTAAGCCAATATCATTTCGCTTGAGCTGGGAACTCCTGTTTACCTTATGACAGGTATTCTTTCTTATAGATATCATCAAAAAATTTCCAAAATGTCAGTGATCTTACTCAATGAAAATCTCTGATCTGATTTTTTTAGTTTAGCTTTGATCAAGTTCATTGAACACAACTTTGACATTTGACTGTTAGAAAACCCACATAACCTAGGCTAAATGAACACAACTATCCTAAAAGCCCATATAGCCAAGGCCGCTATGACTTCAGCTGTTAAGACACAAGTTCCAAACACAACTGAAGCATGAATAGCCTCAGAATCTGCAAAGATCAAGAATGATCCCAAGAACTAGTGATAACTGAGAGTTCATGTATGTTTGACCAGACAGTTCTAGTATCTTCTTGACAAAACCATGAAATGCAAATAGCAGTATATGCATATAAAACATACCTTCTGAAAGATTCTTAATCTTGTAGCCACCCTCTGGACTATAGTACTTAAGGTTATTGCAGTCAGCTATTGGTTCTCTCCGTACTCCTGCTTTCTTGAATAGAGCCTTGATTTCATTCATGGTGATAGTTTTATGGGCTGGATTCTGATTAAATTTCATGTATCTGCTTGTTTTCTGCTGCAATTTTAAAGTTATCTGTTTCATGACTTCTGATCACTAAATTTGTTGGTTTCACAGAGCATGTGTTGGTCACTGCAAGGAGACTGGATGTGTGGGGGAAAAATGCTTTCAACATTGTAATTTTTCTTCTGGGGAAAATCCAATTGATGGTCCATGGTACCTGCAGGAGCCACTTTATCAAAGATGGAAACAATGGGACTGCCTTAGTGATTGTCGATACCACTGTATGATTGCCAGAGAGGAAGGAAGGCAGAAACTTGGTCTTCAACCTAGCAAATATCATAGGAAATGGCCATTCCAACGTGTTTATGGGATTCAGGTTCTTCATAAAATTAGATTAATCTTTTTCCTACATCTAGCATATGATATAATTCATTCATCTTAAGATAGTCCTATCTTAAATCAGGAACCTGTTTCTGTGGCATTCTCTGTCCTTAACCTTGCTATACAATTCCATGGATGGGTATCATTTTTTATTCTAGTGAACTACAATCTACCTTTTAGCCCGAAGAAGAAGCCATATTATGAATACACTGGCTTGTGGCATATCTATGCTATTTTATCAATGAACTCCTGGATATGGAGTGCTGTTTCCCATAGTAGGTGAGTTTCCTTTCTTTTTGTTGCTCTCTTATTAGTAATTTCTATCTACTGTAAACTGCATAAGTGTAGTTTAAGCTGTAATCAAGTGAGTTGAAGCTGTCTTCTGAAGTTATGGCACTTTCCACTTTTTTAGTATAGGCTTCTCACAGAAAACATTGTTACTGGAAACTGTTTGAGTTTCTTCTATTAATAGACATCTTCATCTTCACAAATGAAGTAGAAATTTTCTCCATTGCTTGTCAATTTCCGAATGAAGTTGTGTGCCATCAGATAATCATATGTGACCATGATGCTGTTGTGAATACCTATGGTTTATGAGGAGAATGACAATTGTGCCTTTTGCACTTCTATTTATTAGTGGAATGTAATAGAGTAGCACTGTTTGGTGCATGTAAATCTTGTTGTTTACGAAAGACATTTTTTTTTGAATTGCATGACTACCTCATTTAGCTTACGCAGGGAGAGAGAGAGAGAGGGGGGGGGGGGACTTTTATTTAATTAAGTTACTCCCCCGGTTCTGATTTATATAGTACTATTTCCTTATTACGCCATTCCAAAAAGACTGACAACTTCCTAAATTTGATGACAAGCTTTTACAACCACACAAATGTTATGGCATATTTAAGATCACAAGTTCAAAACTCTTATAGCCACACAAATGTCATGACATATTTAGGACCACAAGTTTCAAAATCTTTTATTTCTTAAACTTCGTGTTTAGTCAAACCATGACTTAAACAATGTCTCAACATGTCCTTGCAAGTCCTTTCCTGATTCTTTTCTTTGGTGAAGCATCTGGTAATACCTTTTGTTAACAGGTTGTGGTAAAAATTGAACCAGGGATCTTTTCTGCTTCGCTACCATGTGAATTTTATGATCCTTCATCTGGGCTTAAAAGTTATTATAGAGAGGACACTTTTGAGTTAAGGTCTTAACACTTCTTCATTTTAACTGTTTTTTAAGACTGCCTACATTTGTAACTTTTCAGAGAAGTTCCATGTTGGGTAACTGACACTATTTCTCTAATGTAATGATGCTGTTTTTTTTCTTGCTTACAGTTTCTCTGTTTGGATTTTCCTTGTTTGATGTTCTCGATTGATTGCAGAGATGTGGAATTGACTGAGAAGCTGGACTATTCATCCGTGGTTGCATTTATTGGGTATTCTCTTCTTGTTGCTATATTGCGAGCCTTTAATGTGAGAGATGAGGCATCAAGGGTAATGATTGCTGCTCCCATTGTTGCGTTTGTGACAACCCATATCTTGTATCTGAACTTTTATCAACTCGACTATGGTATGTCCCCTTCCAGCATGACTTTCTTTCTGTTGAACAATGCATGATTTTCATCAAGCGTACCTTATTTCCTTCTTGGCCTAGAAACAATACATCAACTCCTTGGATGATTGTAGCACCATTAGTCCAATTTCCTCTAGGATCTTAATATTTTCAGCTTCTGCAGTATATGAAAAATGCAAAAACTTGGTAAAGTAACTTCCTATAGTTTCTCTCTATAAAGACATAATCAAGTGGATCGATCATTATTAGGGAGGAGGCTGTAGATGTGGGTAGATAATTAAATTTACTTTGAAGTTATTATGCATGTCCATTGGATGGGAGTAAAGATGTAGATTGCAATGAATGGATCTTAGGAAAGGTAAAATGTTGCTTGTTATTTTGAATCCAGTCTGCCTTGATGAGGTTGAGCGCCTCTTCCTAATGGCTTTGTGTAAGATATCAAAGAGGTGATTTGTGGGGTGTCAACCACTATGAAGGTGAAACAAAGCTAACAAACAATTCTCTAAAAATCTATTAGAACTGACCATATTAGGCCTATCTACTTCACCTACCTCCTTTGATCTTAGTTCAATTTGTGATTCCTGAAGATTTGGTCCTAAGGGGTGGAAAATGGGCAGTTTGAGCTGAATTTGGGAGGGACAAAATGGATTGTACCGATAAATGGGTCCCTACTCAACCCTGCCTAAAAGTCTCTATAAGATTCGATGGGTTAAGATGGATTGAATAATGGGTCATAATACCAAGTTTTAATTTTCTTTATTTATTTTTTATAATTTATTTAACTATCAAAATGAAGGAAAACTTCTTTATTACAACTATGTATAACATATCTAACAATTTGTTTTTATTTATTTAAATATTTTAACAAGATTTATCATGGGTCAATTTGGGCTAATGCGTATCCCAAATTAAGCCAACTTTTAGATGGGCTGAATTTGGTGCGGCCAAGATGGGCTGAGTTAATAAATGGGTCAATTTAAATATTTTGTTTCCTGGAGTTTACTTGTGGTTATTTTGTGTTTCCTTTGGGATGTTAAGTAAAGAGTGACACAAAAATGATAAAGAATGGATATAGAAGAACAAAATGCATCGTAGAGAATCCAGTTTGACTTGATGAGGATGGTGTCACATGATTATCTTTCCCCAGGACCAAAGATATGTGCAAATAGCTTTTATCATATATATTCAGTCACTAGTGAAACAAAATAGTAATAACTCTAAACAAGAAAAAGTAGACCTAATTCAATTTGTTCTTTAGTCATTTAACAGTTATTGAATCTATGAGTTGAATGTTCAATTACTATGTTGTTCGACCATAGAAATTACTGATTATGTTTAAGTGGTAGCTCTATATGTCATGAACTTGTTACATGATACGAGGTGTGGAAGTTGAAGGTTCTAGATTATCTTGCAGGATTAAACATCAAAGTCTGTGTTGCTATGACCATGCTGCAGTTCATTTTATGGGTTGTCTGGGCAGGTTTTACTCGTCATCCATCACGCTGGAAGTTGTGGCTTGTGGTGGCTGGTGGAATCCTTTCTACACTCATTAAGATATATGACTTTCCTCCATATATGGGATATGTAGATGCCGATGCTTTATGGCACGCTATGTCCATTCCTCTCACCTACTTGTGGTGGAGTTTCGTAAGGGATGACAGTCAATTTGGAACAACAACTCTCACCAAGAAAGCACAGTAGAATGAGAAGCATGTTGTATTCAGGTCTTGCATAGTTTTTGGTTGGTTGTTTTTTTCTTGCATGTACGCGTTTCATGGAAATGCTTAGCGGCCATGCAAGTTTCTGTTTTTCCGACTTCAATAGGTCTAGTTCAAATGCATATTGTTTTTATTTCCACAGTTTTTCCCTATGGTCTTGTAAAACACATCTGAAAGTTATAATGTACTTATGTGATGTGTAGTTTGTATTCTCTACATTTATTCAGGGAGAAGTTCTTACTGTACCTTGGGCATAACACAGTCGTTTTAAGCTCCTTGGAGTGTAAATGGTGCTGGGGTTTGTGTCAATTTTTGAGTTCCAATAGTGTTTGTTTGTGTATATGCATTTTATTATTAAAATAAAATATTAAGTACATATCTTAGTGGATATAAATTTTGGTAAAATATAATTATTAGTTCTCGTAACTTATATGACCATTAGTTTTTATAATTCTCATGGTCATTAGTTTGTTGCAACTTATATGTCCATTAGTTTCTTATTACTTATGTAACATCTATCACATTTATCTATTCATATTACTATCCATCATTCTACCTATTGATTATATGGAAGACTTCTTCATCTATAAATAGTGGTGTTTCTTCCTTTGTGAAGTATCTCAAAAAAGATGAGAAATGTAATATTATAGTGTATAGTAGTGAGAGAGAGAATTGAGACACAAAAAATATTCTCTAAGTCTTCAATTATATTCACTATACAAAATAGAGTAATTATGTAACATCTTGCAACTAGAAAGAAGTTTAAAATCTGGAAATAGTTATTTTTGAAAAGTATAAGGAAATCTGGAAAATATTAAGTTAAAGTGAGTTTTTGGTCAACTTCAAACGACCATAACTCCTAGATCAGGATGAGTTAGGTGTAGTTCCAGATATGATTGGAAAGCTCTTGGAATGATCTTTCCAACGCCACTAAGTTTGCGCGATTCCAAGTTTGTATGAGTGAGTTATGTCCTTTGGAAGTTGGGATGTTCGAATAAGGAAATGCCCAATCCGGATTTTGAAGGGTAGTTTGGTCTTTTCCTTACCCAATTAATTAATTCCGTTTTTAATAAAAATAGTTGGGGTCAAAACTGAGTTAGTTCAGTTTTCACTTTTGAGAAATAGAGTTAGGGTTTTTGGAGAAAGAATGCAAGAGAAAGGAGAAGAAAAACAAGATTCGCCAAGATCGTCGAAGTTTAGCTTGTGGATTTCGTCGGGGGTGATCCCTACAAGGTATGTGAGATCACATAGCGTTGGGTTAGTTCACCCACACACCAAGCATATTAAATTCAGCGTATTTTCATCCTAAAAAGATTGAGAAATTGATGTTCTTGATAGTTGTTCTTGAATTGATTCTGTTCTTGAATATGAGTTGGGATTAAGGAGTTTCTTGATGATTAAGTGTTGCTTCCTTTGAGTTGTTTGAGTTAGATTTTGTGTATATGATTTGGGTACATGAATCTAAGGTGAATTTGGGAAAAAGAGTCAGATTGAAACGATTTTGGATCAAAAAACAAGTTGAAAAACTCGTCAGACGCACCAGGGGAGGGCCAGGCGCGTCGCACCCCCATAGCGCCAGGAGGCTGGGGCGGTGCACCTGCAGTGCGCCCAAAACAAACCCCAGTAGGTTGGGGACTGGCACGGCGCGCCAGGGACGCGCCCGGATCAACGTTTTTCACCAGTTTTTCGTCGTTAGCTTATTTAAGTTATTCTAAAGTGTCCTAACACTTTCCATTGATTCTAACTACTCTAAATGACTTCTAAACACCTAGAAATCATCCATAAACATGAATCATAACTTTGAATCCATAAATTCAAATTCAAGGAAAGTCAAAAGCCAAGTCTAGGAATTTTTCATGGTCTTTTCAAGAAATCTTTTGCAAATGCTTTTAACCTTGTTTTAAGACTTAAAGTTCAAGTTGAGTAAAGAGTAAAAAGTATAGATTGAAGTTCATTTCTTCAAAAGTATATGGGGACTAAGTATTCCCAAAGAGATTTTAAATGTTTTCACATTTAAATAAGATCGGAAACTGAGATTTCCAAAGAGCCTTCAGGCTAGTTTTCAGAAAAAGTAATTGCTTTCTAAATGAAGCAAGAGGGAAAATTTTGATTACCAAGATAGTCTTTGAGCTAAGTTTTTGAGCACTAATCTCAAATCACAGAAGAAATATGTTTTAAACATAAGAGCTAGTATATTTTGGGAGTAGTATTGAGCACCGAATTGAGAGCGAGCATGAGTTCAGATAACTCACGTCTCCATAAAACCATGTAGTCACCATGGGTAGAAAAATGTCATACTTTTTAGATGAACCCTTTTCACAATAGACTAGTGGATCCACTTAGTAGTTCAAGTCCTATACCTTTGGCAGGGTATAGGATGCGCTGGCAGTGTGAGGTAGATCGTTGTATCATCACTATAGCTCTTATGTGATGGTTGTCGGTTAGAGAAACTCCCACAAAAGTTATTGTATTTTTATATACATCAGTTTATTGTATTTTTACATACATTTCAGAGTTGTTGTATCCTTGTATATACACAGAGTTGACATCATGTTTTTAAACAACTTTTCTTTATATTGCACTTGTTTTGAACTGCTTTATATTGAAATGAGTTCAGTAAGTATTCATGAGTTGAGAAGAGCCAAGGTAAGTGTTTCTTTCAAATTCCCTTTCAAGCGTATGTTTGTTAGCATTCCAACTCGCATACTCGTACATTCAATGTACTGATGCCAGTTGGCCTGCATCTTCTTATGATGCAGACACATGTAACTAGGATCGGCATCCGGCGTATCGTTGATCCAGTGAGCAGTTCAGAGTCTGTTGGTGAGCCTCTTTGCATTCCAGAGGACTCATTTTTATTGCTTTCTAGTTAGTTCATTAGGATGTTGTGGGGTTGTCCCAACATCCATCTCAGTTGTTTTAGAGGCTTCATAGATAGTTAGATGTTAGTCTTCTGAGTCTTTTCATTATCATTTCTTATTGTTAAGACTTGGGTTGCCACTTTTGGCCAAGTTGAATGTTTAATCTTTAAAACATTCTCAGTTATTTTATTATTCAGTTCAGTTAAGTTCATTGATCATTAAAGATATGAATATTGTCTTCCACTGAGTTATGTAAGCCAGATCACTTGGGGCCAACAATGGTCTTCGAGTCCCAGCCACGTCCAGGGTGTAGGCTTGGGGCGTGACAAATTATATGTTGAAGGAAGGTGTTCTTTTGTGGAGCTTTGGACTCTTCAACTAATTCAGAGTTGTTTAAGTTGTACGACGTTGGGTTGTTGTATCTTGGAGGGGACAAGTCTAGAGACATACTGCTGGATCGGTGCAGATTATGCTGCAGTGGGTTTAAATCTCGTTAAAGAGAGTGATATATCCGTGCCTCAACCTTATTTATTCATGTTTTGTTCATTTTATTTTCAACTGTAATTTATTTTATTTGTGTTATATATTACACCAACAATTTTAAGGAGACTCATATTTTGTTACAGTTTGAAAAAGTGTGGATATCAAGATAGGGATTTGAACATAATTCCGCTCAACATTGCTCTCTTCAAGAGATGGAAGAGAAGAGATGTACAGTTAAAAAATTTTCTACTTGCTTAATTCAAGCGGAGAAAAGGTATAGAAAAAAAACTTTTTTACCTAATGTTTTTTCATGAATAAAGTAATACTACTTTTCATGAAAAAAAAAAGATATTTAAATTCTTAAATTGGGGAGGTTTATGAAATGAGAAAAAAATCATTGTGAAATTGTGATTTCTTGCATCTTTGAGAAATGCTCTAAAAAGGAGTATTATAAGTGCATATATTTTGGAATAAATCACATGTTATTGTTTAGCTATAATGAGTTGACTTTTGGCTCTAACATGAGAGTCATAAATAAATTATGAAAAACATGTTGAATAGTCATTTTGACATGATATATTTTGGTGAGATAAATTTTATTCAGGGAATGAAAATATCAAATATGTGATGAAATTTTTCTTGTGAAGTCACATTATGTTGAAAAAATTGTGAAATACAATTTTGTTGGTTGTGTGAGTCTTGCAACTCCTTTTGGTTCAATTGTATGAAAAATATGTGACAAATAAAAAAAAGAGTTTTCTAGCCTAATAAAAATAGGGAAAATTACGCGGTTAACCAAACTTATACTATTTAATTAGTCATCATAGTTATAGTTTGCTCTAATTACCACTCACGATTATCATTAACCATTAATTACGTGGGCTGGCTTCAAGTTTGTATAATTTGCCACATTTGTATAATTTGCAACTAACAATTCTTCGTTTGATTTATATTTGTATACGATGGTTTGTATTTGTATATGACGATGATTTCCTTTGGTTTTTCAGTTTTATCACCATATACACTCAATTTTTTTTTGTATAACTTTAGAAAGTTTGTATAACGTGTAGTTTTCGAATTTTATATAATATAATTTATATAATGTAATTTGTATAACTGTTTAAAGTTCATATATATGTTTACGTTTTTATCAATTCGTAATTTCGAGTTTTATCATATTTGTATAATTTCAAACTTTGTATTACTCAATTATACAAAAATACGTGAATTATACAACCGTACCCGCGAATTATACAAACGAAATGTGAATTATACAAATTATCTCCCTCTCTCGCTCTCCTCTCTCCTCCCTCTCTCAATCTTGCTCGCCTCTCTCATTCCTCTCCCAATCTCGCTCGCCTCTCTCCTCCTTCTCCCAATCCCGCTTGCATTTTTTTCTCTCTCTCCCAATCTCGCTTGCCAGATATACAAATACATATGTATATTAGTTACATATATACAATTATTTTGACAGATATACATATACAATTCGCCTCTCTACACTCTCTCGCTCGCCTCTCTACACTCCCTCGGTCGCCTCTCTCCTCCCTATAACATGTAGCTACCAATCGTAATTAGCAAACTATAGTTATGACTTATGGAGCGTAATTAAGCTATTTTTGAGTGGTTATATGCAAAAGTTTCCATAAAAATATGAGCTATGTGACTAACAACCTGACTTGATATTGTGTTTGCAGAAAAAAGTACTTATCAGGTACAAGCAAACCATATGAGAAAAACTTGGTGCTATTTGTTGGAAATGAGAAAAGCAAATTATATTGTTTGCAAACTCTACTATGGAGATTGAAGTAAAAAATTTAAGCTTCAACTAGTGAAAAAGTGAATTGATTTTACTATATCAAACACTTTATTTTGAGAAATTATTTTTTTCTAATTTTGATTAATTATGATAGCACCAATCTAATTAGTAGAGTACAAAATCGTTATTAAAACGATAAATTCAGACTCATGAGGAGAAAACACAATATTGTGAGATCATATTGATCATTGGTATAGCATAAATATTAATTGTGTTAAATCTTGTAGATTCATAGACTAAGGCCTTAACAAGATAAAGGGTCTGAAGCACATCGAGGGGATGAAATTGAAGCTCGTAGATTTCAGAGTCATATACGAGGAAACCCAACTTGGGGACTAGAAATCCTATAACCAGGTTCAATGGAAGAACGAATCATATGATGACTTGTTGTGAAATGCAATATTATTTATTTTATTCAGTACATATGATGTAAGTGCATTTTATCCTATAATGATTTGTGGAGATTGAGTCTTTGAACTCTTGATGAATTTCTGTATCTGGTATGACTAGGGTGTCAAATTATAGGAGCACCATTGACAAATTTCACCATTGACAAATTTCACCAGTGATACTTTATTTCTCTTAAGCAGTCATAGATTAAGTCTGAGACCACTACTGACTCTGGAGTAGATTCAATGTAGAGCACACCTTCATTATGCATAATGGTCTCCCTTCAACTAAATTGGCGAACTCTCTTATTTTAATATTCAAATGAGTAGGGAAATGTTGGTGTAGATGCATTTTATTATTGAAATAAAATATTAAATGCATATCTTAATGGGTATAGATTGTGGTAAATGATAACTATTAGTTCTTGTAACTTATATGACCATTAGTTCTTGTAACTCTTATGGTCATTAGTTTCTTGTATCATATGACCATTAGTTTCTTATAACTTGTGTAACATCTATCACATTTATCTACCCACATTACCACCCTCATTCTACCTATTGATTATATAGAAGACTTCTACAGCTATAAATAGTGGTATTTCTTCCTTTGTGAAGCATCTCAAGAAAGATGAGAAGTTTAATATTATAGTGTGTAGTAGTGAAAGAGAGAATTGAGACAGAAAATATTCCAAGTCTTCAACTATATTCATTATACAAAAGAGAGTAATTATATGTTGAAGGAAGATGTTCTTTTGTGGAGCTTTGGACTCTTCAACTAATCCGGAGTTGTTTGAGTTGTATGACATTGTTGGGTTGTTGTATCTTGGAGGGGACAAGTCAAGAGACATACTGTTGGATCGGTGTAGATTATACCGCAGTGGGCTTAAATCTCCTAAAAGAGAGCGAGAAATCTGCGTCTCAGCCTAAAGATTTATTTATTCTATTTTTGTTCATTTTATTTTTAACTATAATTTATTATATTTGTGGTGTATTACGCCAACCGTGTTTATAACATATATATTTAATTGGGTGTGTTGCTATGGCATGGGATTGCATATAATGTCTGACTTGACATAGAGTTTAAAAGTGAAAAAAAAATTAATACTTGTGCTTTAAAACAAATCATAAATATTTTGTGATTATAAAACTTTTCAATTTTTCTTGATTAATAAGTGATAAATATGTCACTTCAAAATGACATTATCTAATGGCGTTTAGGAAGAATGCAAGATATGAGTGGAGGAGGTTGACCTATGAAACGCGTGGACATGGAGGCTGGTATTGATTAATGGGCAACATCTTTTTTGGGTCCCCACTTCTTCTCCTCCTAGATTTTATTGTATAAATTATGTCCACTTAATGGACACTACTAGAAAGTAGAAACTCAAACTGTTACTACTTTGGTAGGGTGGGGGGAATTATGCTCTCCGTAAAATTAGATATTTTATATATTGATTGATTTTTAAAAATTGATATAATAATATTTATTAGCATTCATCATATAAGAAGGTTAAATGATGCACTTGATTGAATGATGAATTATTGACTTAAGGGATTAGGAGTCAATTATTACTTAGAACATCGAATACAAAACAATTTAGGACTAATTTTGCAATGACGACAAAAAATTTCTTATGTTAAAAGAATTAAAAAATTATATATATAAGAATAGTTGTTTTTTGCCTTATTTGTGCAGTATGGTCTCCCACCGAAGGTCCCTTCCTTGGTTGTGGCTCCATTGGTGATTCCCAAGGGATGAGCAGAGCTATTTAGTACGGTTGTTGAATGTTGATGGAGTACTTCATGAAATAGTCGAGATGTATTTAAATTCATTGGACTTTTAGAAAAAAGATAAAGAAGCAAAAAGGAAAAGGTCCCACTGAACTTGAATATTAATTGTAAAATTTATAATGTATTTTTGTCACGATCTGAAAATGAACGTGATGACACTTGTCTATTCCCATCAAGACAAGTCAATCTCAACCCAACGAAACGAAAGAAATGCAGAATTATAAAGCAAGGACAAGATAAAGCGGAAAACTTATTTTTTTTCTATTAAAACCCCCAAAATCTGGTTGTCACGTGTACAAGCCACTAAATACAAAAGTATGGAATTGAAATAATTACAAGTCTCAGTCTTTGTTTTTCAAATAAAACAAAACATAAATGAAAAGGAAAAAGAGGGTCCATCGGGATGACAAGCAACTACCTCTTCTCAGAAAGTGAGAAGAAGAGCAATCATGCTATACCAGGCTCGGAACCAACACAAGTATAAAAACAAGGAGTGAGTACAAACAAAACGGTATAGAACAAGCAACCTATTCAAATCAAGAAAATAGCTAGAAATCGAATACCCCTTTCATTCCAACTGAACCTCCTCAAAAAACAACCTGCATATAAATCAATCCAACCTAATGAATCTACAGTACACAACACACAAGGCTCAATAATCACAGTTTAATAGTCACAATTCAACAAATCAAACGCATCAAGTAAGTTAATCTTGATTTCAAGTAGATCAATCACACGTAACAAGTACATTATACTCAATTAATAAGCAAAAGTGACCTAGGCTTTGCAAAAGCAAACCCCGCAAAAAGGGCGCCTCTCGGAAGAGTGAAGCCTTCTTTACTTTTGCGAAGGTCGCTAAGGCGAAGAGGCTCTCGCTTCTGCGAAGGTCGCTTAAGCGACTAGCCTTTTCAAAAGTGAGGCCTACATACACCTAGCAAACACAACCAACTCTTAACTCATTGAAAGGACCATCGGGATTTATTCGGAATCTCGTACACACAAATCATATATGCAAATCAATTATACTCGATGTTCCGGACTCAACGTAACCTTCGAAACATGAATCTGAGATCTCCTTGACCCAACATCCATGTCAACCATAAGAAACTAACTCAACACCTAAAAAGGCTAAAACAAGTTCGGGACCTCTCAAAAATCAACCAAGACCTCACCTAGGCCTAAAATCATCCCCCGAATCCAGCAGAACTCTCGAAATTCTGATCCGAGCCTCTGAATCTTAAATATTGACCAAAGTCAATTCAAAGGCTTAATTTTCACAATTTCACAACTTTGGACCTCAAATCCTCAAAAGGACTCTGAATCACATTTTGGGACTGATGGAATTGACAAAATTCCATTTCGACACTTGAGACTCCAAAAGACCACGAAAACCACTTTCTTAACTTAACCTTTCAAACTCAAAACTTACAACATTCACAACTTTAAACCCAAAGGTCAAAACCAACTTTCAAAACTCAATCATAAAAGACTCGGAGTTGACATCAAAAGTGACAAAACGATAAATTTATGAAACTTTCCAAAAAATGACCGACCAAATCATTACAATTTTACAAAATTACATTGAATTATAATGTTTTTCACCAATCAAAAGAAAGAAAGAATAATCATGTTCTGTTACTAATATTTGGGGTTAATTTCTTTTCCACATTCTATCGTACACTATTTAGGAAAATGATAGTACGCACATTGATTTGTTTATGTGCCATTATAAGCTTTCCTCTTTAAGGCACTTAAGGGGAAAAGCAAAGCAATTGAGTGTTTTCCAAAAGAGAGAATGACCTTCCTAATATATGCGTTATGAATACCCGACATCCTTCATTTTAAAATAGTTAATACACATATTGGAGCCTTTTTGAGTAAATAGAGAGTACATATATTATTGTAAGAATGAGTCTTAACTTTAATTACGACATGTCCAATGCAATGAACTTGAGTACTAACTATATTAGACTGTTAATTTTGTCCTCTTGCACTTTGTTTATTCAATTCAACTACAATTTTTCTCTTTTCTTTTCTTTCTTGTTTCTATGGTAAATATTTAGGGGTGGAGCTAAAAATCAACGTATAGATTCGATCGAATGCAACAAATTTGGTTCAAATTTTATATTTATCTTAATTAAGAATTTATTTAATAGATGTCAAAAACTTTCATGTTAAGAAGATGAAAGTTTCAAAAATGAGGATGTTGAAATAGATGTGAGGGATTATTAGGAGAGACCGAATTTAGAAATTAAGATATGCGGGACAAGGTGGAGCTAGTGACTTAGGTGGAGGACACAAGATGCGGGAAGTAAGACTGATATAGTTCCGGACATTTGAAGAGGAGATGCACGAATGGCCAATGTAGAGGTGTGAGAGATTGACTATGAATTGTTTTAGGAGAGGTAGAGGTAAGTCGTAGGTCGAAGAAGTATTGAAGAAAGTTGATTAGACAGGACATGACGATTTCAGTTTATCAAGGATATGACATTAGATAGTAGGCTATGGAGGAAACAAATTAAGATAAAAAATTAGTAAACAGTTGAGTGTTGTCTCAATTATTCATACATACTAGCTTGTACTTGTAGTATTATAATTGTTGTTACTTGTTTTTCCATTTGTAGTACATTTGTCGCTTCTTGTACTTCAATCATAGTAGTTATTGTTCCTTTTTCTTTCCACGATGTTTTGTTATACTATCTTTAGTATTTTTTTCGTGACTTCTTCACTTTCGTTATTTCTTTTTTTGAAATGTTGTGATATGCTTTTCTTTGAGCCAAGGGTTTCTCGAATACAACTTCACTACCTCCTAAGGTATTAAGGGTAAGGTCTGTGTACACTACCTTCCTCATGCCTCATATTACACTGGGTATATTGTTGTTGTAAATATAAATCATACTAAAAGTATCCAATAACATAAAAAGGGCTTGAATTCTATATTCATAAATTTCAAATCTTGAACCGTGGTTTTGTTTTTTAGGTTCTCACAATTTCCATTTCCTCTAAACCTAATTTGAACCAGTTTTCGGGTAGATTAAAGAAAACTGATAATCAAAATTTGCCAATTTTGGTTAATACGACAAAATAAGATTTTATTTCAAGGTAGGCCAAAGTCTCCCACCAATATAACATAACTAGGAAAATGGGAAGTTGATGATGTTGTCCCATCCAAAGAAGAAAAAGAATAATGATATTTTTCTGTTCTCTCTTTCTTTTTAATTTATTGGTGATCATGTTCTAATAGAATTTACTCTATATCATGAGCAACAAAAGTTACTAGTCTCCATCATTTATAATTTTAAAGGTGTACTAAACCCTTGTTTATTTATGGTGCTTTGTAGGCAAAAGTTGAGTTTTAATGATGTGTTGAGAGAAGTGACATATCCTTAATTACAAAATAAAATGTTGATGGTACTAAATTTTTCATGTTTCAAATAAGGTTGTGTGCACGCGTTAGAAGGTGTTTGAGGAAGCATATATGTTACGTTTATTTGACATACTTATATTGAGTGGTACGCGTTTGTCATAATATATTATTACTTCTCAAAAGTGAAGTGAATGTATTATGTATAAATAGATATTATATATATATATATATATTAACTTGACCTCATTTTATGTTTATGTTTGGATTTACACATCTAAGCACATAAAAGTTGTATAAAGTTAAACAAGTAGACACATGAGTCCTACTTGACATAATACACGTAGGACATCATGTATGATATAAATTACCATGTAGGATGCCACATAGAATGGATGTGTCTATTTGTTTAAATTTATACAAGTTTAAGTATCTATTTGTGCATATCCAAAATTGAAGAACATAAATGTGAACTGAGACCAAGTTGAAAGACATATTTATGTATATATAATCATTTTTCTTGATGCTTCTACAAAAATTCTTTTATTTATTTATTAGTTTATTATTACACTAAATAATATTTTAAAAATCTAAAATAAATTATTTTTAACCATTAAGGTTGTACATTTTGTTAATAATCCTTCAAGATTTTTTTAATCGTTTCAACATTATATATGTTTTTTTTCCTTTTACATAAGTAGATTTATTCTTGTTTTCTTATGTGAAGTTGTGAACAAGGAAATTAATTTCGAGAATGTTTACTCATTAAAATATTTTTAAAATGTTAAGTTGTAAACTGAAATATAAATAAAATTGAAGGAGTATTCATACATATAAATACTTTGAATTTAATACTATTTTTTTTAAAAAAAATACTTCAAATAATAACATTACAATAATTCAAAGTTCTTTATAAAAGTAACTCTAAATATTTTACAAGCCTTGTCAAGTTCTTAAAATTTATATGATGGCAATGTAACAAACATTTCACTTGATCAAGATTGTGACTACATTAAATATTCTCTTTGAATATTCTAAACGTAACATTTCTGCTAACGAGTCCTTTTCAGTTTATGATATCCATTATGTACAATTTTGGAAGGAAGAGCCCTTTATCCTTTATAAATTCCCTTAATTGGTACTACTAGTAATAGCGGTATTTAAAAAACGAAAGCTACACACCAATTGTCTTTTAAGTAAAAGCTATAGGGGACCAAAAGGCATTTACATGAAAGTTAAACCTCAAGAATTAGAGTTAACCTTTCATATTTCTATTCCAATTTCAATTCCCTATTGATTAGAATAAGAAATGTATTATGCTAGAATAAAGTAGTCAATAGTCTTGATCATTGATGACCAAACACTAGAATATTGTCATTTGGTTTATTCATCAATTAAAGGCTAAAGTTATAAGCGGCTCTTTAAATTTCTTTTCCGTTTTTTTTACTATGACACTAAAAGTAGATATATTCCTATTAAACCCATATGTTACTAAAAAAAACAATCATATTAGACACTTCACGCTACATACAACAATATGTGTAATGCTTCGCGTAAAAGACTCAAGTGGCGAAAATCTAGACGAGCTCAACATTGATAGACACTAAAAATTACTAAAAACACTAAAAATTGAGAGCCAAAATCGATAGACGAACTCAAAATTTAAAAGACTCGAGTGGAGACGGTGGTAAAAACATGCATATAAAGAGCTTCAAGACTTAATTTTTCGCGCTCTACATAGTTTTGAAATTTTAGTCCGAAAAATAAAAGAAAATTGTATAAAATTTTATCCAAATGCTCTCAAATTTCATATTCAACACTATTTTAAACAAAATCCATTAGAAAATTTGTCCAATTTCATATCTATTTTTTTTAATAGAAGAAAGCTCGGGATTATAAATTGTCGGGGGGAAGGGGGGGATTTTCAGCTCTGATACTAATTTGATGTGAAATGTGATTAAAAAGAGATATGAACTCATACATGAATTATTATGGAGCTTTTGGATTTCTAATTGTCTTGAGCCTTGTAATCTATTCTTTAAATATCAGCGTAAGTATATTATGGAGCTTGAAGTTTGAAAAGAAGCCTCCAATTTCATAATGATCATCTCATATCCCATCAATTTTACTCTGCTAATAATTTATCAGAATTCTTGCTGCTCTATTTTTTTATAAAAATAATAAAAATTGAGGGACAAATCTATAGATGACCTCGATTTTTGGCCTAAAATCAGTCCAAAATCGATGAACTCGATGGGTCGATTTAAGAAAATCGACAATCTTCCTGGATTAAAACCGAAGGACATCCATCAATTTTATTAGTACTTGTTATGACATTGAGCAATTCTACCACCAGACCACACATTTTTTTTGATAAACTAGTTGCTTTTAATTTATACTCAACTGCGATTTTGCACTTAAAAAAATTGGTCGAGTCATTCGATTTCCATAAAAGAAATTAAAAATTGAGGGATTGCGTTTTTCTTATAAGAATATTTTTCTTAATTTTCACACATTTTAACCAGAAAATCAATGGACGTCCACCAATTTTTTTTAAGTCTGTTGATTTTTTATTTTATTTTTAAAAAAAAAACACATAAAAAAACTACGCAATCCGTTGAATTTGTACAATTTTTTTATTGTGTTGTCTCCTCTAAATTCATGTTCCCACAATTTTCTGACCCTGCGATGGGTGCCAAATAGTCACTCTTAAATAGGCACAATCAAATTTTTATATGTATTTTATGAAAATATGTATTAAATTGATCTGATAATAGAAATATAAAGAAAAAGTTTATAACAACTAATGATAAATGATTAACATATATACCAATAATGAATTTAAAAAGGTATAGGAATTTGGTAGTGAGTCTCATAAGAAAATTCTTAATCGTAGAATGATGAAACCCAAAATAACTTTGAGTACGAAGAGTTCTCTTTATTAAGCTTGTGAATCCTTGATTGAACTACCAATTAATTTCGTGTATTATCCTACACACCAATATAATTTATTATTCGATGCTTTTATAAATAGTGAAAAAATTATAATAAAGACAAGTGAAATTTTAGCCCCTATTCATCTAAAGGATAACTTTCATATTTTAATTTATATATATATTTGGTACTTAACAAAATTCATATTTTCTTTATTTTATTTATTTATCTTTTCTTGATAAGTTAAAAGTAACAAATAAAAATATAAGTATAAATTTAAAATACTGAACAAATAAAAGTAAACGAAGAAAATAAATAAGAGAATATATATAATTTTAATTTGATGTTTAGTCAAATGCGTTTACCAAATATGCTTAATAACGTTGGTTATTAAGCCAACTATCAACACAAAATGTAATACTTTCTGACTCTCATTTTATGTGATGTAGTTTAACTCAACACAAAATTTAAAGAAAAAATATTTTTAAAACTTGCTATCTACAATAACCGATGAATATTTGTTATGAAATATAAAAATATATCATTATTTTTAGCACTAGCTAAAAAAGGAGTGAATTATATAAATGGAAACAATAGAGTAACATAATCTATCATTTTCATTCATTAATACATATATGTCAAAAAACGAGTAGGACTGGGCATTCTGACACATACATACAATATATTATTACTACACATAGTCAAACCTTCAGAACAAGCTCTCCTTGACCCCATATAATTAAATCTCTGGGTTGGAACTTAGAAGACAAAATGATTCTAATTAGCCCTTATTATCACAAGAAAAAAAGACTTCTCACCTATATAGAGAGTCCACACACCAACAAATATATGGGGTGTATATGTTACTCAAAACATGAAAACAATTTTCTTTGACTTGTTAAAAAAAAATGATTTTTTTTAGAAAGTCAAATTCATTGTTTTCAATAAAAGTAAAGTAACTTCTTGCTTCTTCTTCTTCTAAAACACATACTGTTTCTTGAAATCCAATGACATGTCCTTTCTAGAAACTACTGCTGAAAGGACTATTTGGTAAAAACACCATAACAAACAAAAACATAATGCAAACCCCACTAACTATAAATAGTGGTTCCGTTATTCTAGTTTCTGGACTGTACACAAGGGGGGGCCATATTTTACTCATACTTTTATGGGTAACTCCAAAGACTATCCGCATCAGAGTTTTCAGGTGATTCATCGTAATAAGTTGATTGATGCATCCTTGGCGGGCTAACAAGCATTGCCTCTGCCATATCATCCAGCAATTTCGGCATTCCAAATATCTCTTCTTCATCCACAAACTCTTGCCCACCTCCCGCTGCTGCTGCAGTACCTCCAGCTGTACTGATTTCTGACAAAGGAGGTGCTCTAGCAGCAGCAGCATTTGCAGCTGCAGCACGAATATCTGCGGCTGACAGAGAAGCAGGGATAGGGTACGAGTATGCACAATCAGGAAAGTTTAATTGGGCATCAGGGCCTTTTAATGCCAAAGCTGCAACGTCATAAGCGACAGCTGCCATTTCGGGATTGGGGAAAGTTCCTAACCATATACGTGTAGTCTTTCGAGGCTCACGAATTTCGGAGACCCATTTCCCATTCCTCTGTCGAATTCCTCTGAAATTCGGATGCCTACGAGGTGATAATAAGGTGCCCCCAGTGGGTGAAAGGTTTTCTAAAGGAGGAGAATTGTCATTTGGGGAAACGTTAAAAGGATAATCAGCCATGCAATAGATCAAAGTGGCACTGACACTGACACTGACTGACTTAGGTAGCTTTTTTTTTTTTTTTTTTGGATAGATATTGAAGATTGTGAAAGAGAAATTGGGCTATTTTAAGGATGAATTGTAAGCGTGGGAAAGTCGTGGCTTAGTTATTTGTTATTAGGAGTATAAAATAAACACCCCAAAAATGGAATTGTTTTTTGACATGTGGAACGCACACGTAATTGGGGCAAGCTCATAACTTAGCTGTTAAATGCTCAGATTACTCTATTTATAATACACCCAATGTCGCATCAGGTGCAAACAATCGAAGCCTTTCAATTTCTAGTAGGCCCTGGGTGGTTCACGTTTTATTGTGAATTTTTTTTTTAAAAAATAATTTTTGTTTTTAAAATAGTAAATGATATTTTAAAAATTGACTAATTGTGTTTGGTAATACAAATAAGAGTTTTTTTTTTGACACTTAAGTCTAATTCAATCTCAAAAATTAGATCATGAGGAGAGATTTGTTTAAGTTCATATAAGGAGATCAATATTTCATCTCTCTACTGATATGAGAATTTTTAATAACATCTTATTATATTTCCATTTTAAAAAAAATTGAAGTTGAAGAAGATAAATTTATTTTTTGGTATACTTTTTGCAAAGGAGAGAAAATAACATTTTATTTGGAAAACTGATTATGAGCTATTTTTTAAAATTCGGAATCCAACATTAAATGAATTTAAAAATTTTATAATTAAAAACTGATTTTTAAAGTTATGTAGGAAAACAAAGTGGGTGAGTCCTTTACTGTTATACTAGTCGTCAGAATTTTTTGAGCCAATGATAGTAAAGAGAGAGCAAGTAGACACGTTATAGACACTTTATGAGTAGATACGTTTATTAATGTTCTCAAATTTTTATCTAGGTCTTTCTTTGCTTGACTATTTTCAACGTAGGGTCTTAATTTAAATAAACGGAAAAGGATCAAAATTGCCCCTGAACTATGTGAAATAGATCACTTATATTCTTCGTTATATTTTGGGATCAAAAATACCCTCGCCGTTATTTCAAGAGACCACAAACACCCTCAACAGTTAACACCCCAAATTTTTATTGACGTGGCAAGCCACGTGGGACTAATCCTTCCACCTAAGTGTTGCCAACTAGGATTCATTAGAAAAGAACTTGACCTTTAGCGGTGACAACAGTCGCCACAAAAGCCCATAAAATCGTCACTAAAAGTTTTTAACATTAAATTCTAATTTTGTGTTCTTTTCTTCATTGTTTTTAAAAAACCAAAAATGATATCGATTAAGTAGGAGTTTTAAGACACTGTATGTTTTATTTTTATGTCATATGTAAATGTATAAAATGTACAATGATGTATTATATAGTAGGAGATTTGAATCGAGAAGTAATTTTGATGATTTTTCGTAATAATATTGGATGTTTTAATATTGATATTGCAAGTATTTATTTTAGAAAATTAGGTTGCAATCGAAAATTAATTATCATATTTTTTTGGTTGAAAAAATAGGTTTTACTAGCGAATGATTGTTGCAGCCTTAGTCGCCACTAAAAATCACTCATAACCTTTAGTGGCAATATTTTGGGATTTTGTGGCGACTTTGTTGCCACTAAAGGTCAAGTTCTTTTGTAGTGAATCTTAGTTGGCAATGCTTAGGTGGAGGGATTAGTCCCATGTGACTTGCCACGTCACTAATAATTTGTGGTGTTAACTCTTGAGGGTATTTGTTGTCTCTTGAGATAACGGCGGGGGTATTTTTTATCCCAAAATGTAATGGAGGGTATAAGTGATCTATTTCACATAGTTTAGGGGCAATTTTGACCCTTTTCCGTTAAATAAAAAAAGATTTAAATAAGAAGGTATAGTCGAGGGCCCTACATAATATTCCCTCGTCTTGTTCAAATATTATATGGTAATATTAATATACTAGTGATTTTAGCTTTTATATTTATTAGTTTTAAGTTAATAATTTATTTTATATAATTAACAGGTTATTAATTTATTTATTTTTACATCCTTAGTTAGAAAAATGAATTTTTATATAATAAAAAAATTATATTGTATATTATTAAACTAACAATAACTTAGTAAAAACGCCTCTGTCTAGAAGTGAACAAATTTCTTAAGGAATTGTGCTTAAACTAAAAACTTCATACTACAACAACAACAACAACAACAACAACAACAACAACAACAATAGCAACAACAGCAACAACAACAACAACAACAACAACAACAGCAACAACAACAACAACAACAGCAAAATTAAAAGCACTCGACTAGAAGAAGTAGATATACCTCAAAATCTTGATTTGTTAAACAAATGGACTATTCTGAAAGTCAATAGAAAAACCATTTATGATTATGGTTGGTTTGATAAGATTTCTAATAAACAGTTGATTAAAACAACTGAACAATCCTTGGTGTTAAACTCGTCCGAACTATTCGTTTATTAAATAAGCGTGATATTGAATTATATAAATCTCAGTATAAATTTTTGCATATTGACATGATTCAAATTGCTTTTAAACCTTTAACTCTTAAAGGGTTACCAGAGACTTTTTTAGCTGCTTTACGAGATGCGAGGAATTTAAATTTTCGTCAATCCTTGATGGGTTCGATAGAATCCATGGTGGCTTATGGTCCAGTTTATTTTAATGCTCAGCCCAATTTGCAGTTATCTTTGACTGATTCTAATATATTAGATGCTTTAACCTTGAATGTTAAAACGCATGGTTATAACTATGCACCTGGATCTGAATTAATTTGCTTGTCGTATAGAATCTATTATAAATTACTTGCTACTTTGAATCCTAGATGTAAGTTATATGATACATCTGATCAAACTATTTTAGTAGAAACTAATTTCGCCAGATCTAAGGTCACTACTAGAAGACCTATAAAATGGGAAGAAATTAATTTTCCTACCACTTGGATTTTAGATTCTGTTATACCCCCTGAGCAAATGACCGATGCTGTCACTAATTCTGAATATTCTCATATTAGTCAAAATTCCGATGAAAAAATTTGTATGCAGTTTGATGAAAAAAGTGTTCCTTATAGTAGACATTCTTTTGCTTATGATAGAAGACTGGCTATTCAACATATTTCTCCGATAGAACCTTGTTACGGTCCAGCAAGAAATCGCGCTGCTTCATTACATACTTTATCATCAGTTATATCTGCAGAAAAACAAAAAATTAAAATTGATCCTCGATTAAACATTGTTCAAACGAATGATAAAACATCTGATATTTCTGATAAAGATATTCCTTCTGTATCCTAGATGAATTTTAATCTTAATGATACTTAATGATGAGTGAACATCAAATTGATTTTAGTCCAGGTTCACTGGCAAGAAAATATATTCAAAACGAATTTTTAAATGAAAAATGGAACCGGTTTAAAACTTGGTTTTTTGACACTTATAGTTAAGAAGATTTAAATAATATTTCTCAAGAGTTTTATGAAACTTGTGGATTACATAATAATATTATGTTTTTTGTCCCTTGGTTTATAACCACTTATTTGCCCTTGTTCATCAACGTTCTTGAACGATCTTACAAAGATGAATCGGGTAATATTATTCAATCCATTTATCCTCCTCAAGCTCCGTTTATTTTACCAAATAATACTGGTATTTCTTTTACTGCTTTTCATAAATTTATTGATAATGATGTCGCCGCAGTAAGTATAAATGAAATTAA
Organism: Solanum verrucosum; assembly: GCF_900185275.1. NCBI lineage: Eukaryota > Viridiplantae > Streptophyta > Magnoliopsida > Solanales > Solanaceae > Solanum > Solanum verrucosum. The sequence continues at coordinate 229,712 of NW_026020289.1, forward strand.
TCGTCTTATTTCTCAAAATAATTATTTGGGCCTATATGTCAAAGTTATTGGTGAACATATTTTTTCTCTAGACAAAAAATTAGATAGCCTGTCTAATCTGATTGTTCAAATTGATAGTAAGCTAAAATCTGTGAAACAAGTTTCGGAACAGGCTTCTTCGTCAAAACAGTCTGATGTCCATATTCAAAGGCCTCCTGAGATTCAGGACTTTATTCTTAGACCTTTGCACGACCTTGAAAATCTTCTTGATAAAAAGTTTTCTCAATTTGGTGCAAGTGCGAAACCGATAAGTCTCACTGAAGATTTTGCAGATGAGATGGAAGCCACTTTTGATTTCAAAACTCAAATGGAAATGGAAGTTAATAAACTTCATGGGTATCCAAAGAAGAATAGTGGTAATACTGTTTATGCTAGAAAACCTAGCATGCAAACATATTACTATCCCAGGCCTACTCCTCAAGATGTTTTAATAGAGGAAAGAGATTGGAATCAAACTAACACTTTTTATAGTGGAAGTGAGATTTATGAATGGAATCTCGATGAGTTAACTGATAGACAGTTGACGATTATGGTTCATAGGATGCTTATGTATGCTACTATCTGCAAAAGTGTTAGTAACACTGACAAGACCATTTGCAAGATGATTATTGCAGGATTTACTGGTCAACTAAGAGGATGGTAGGATAATTATATGTCCTCTGATGCGAGAGCAGCAATTATTAATGTTAAGGCACTAAATGAAGGAGTTGATAATTTAGGCTTTGCCCTTGTTCAAAATAGAGAAGACGCTGTGTATACACTTATTTTGACTATTCTTGAACATTTTAGTGGTAGATTTACCAATCAATATGAAACCATTAGATCTCTTCTAAATGGTCTTAGATGTAGACATTTAGGTGAGTTTAGATGATATAAAGACACTTATTTAAGTCGGGTCATGGAACTTCCCGAAAATGGTTTAGAATTCTGGAAAGCCAAATTTATTGATGGCTTACCTTCTTTATTTGCAGAAAGAGTAAAAAAGACTCTTAGAAATCCTCAAGGAATTATTCCCTATAGTGATTTTACTTATGGAAAGCTTATTGGGGCTTGTACGCAAGAAGGCATAAATTTGTGCAATGAGTTAAAACTCTCAAGACAGCTTAAGATGGATAAACTTAGAGAAAAGTCTCAATTAGGAGATTTTTGTACTCAATTCGGTTTACCGGATGCTACAAAAAGCACCAACCGAGAAACTTCTAAATTAGAATCTCATAGATCTCATCATAAGAAAAAAAGATCTAGAAGAAGGACTAGAGAAGAAAGAGATGAGCGTAGGACTCATTGTAAATCTCATAGATTTACCAAGAATAGGTCAATGCAAAATCTTGATAAGATTAAGTGTTATAAATGTGGAAAATTTGGGCATATAGCTCCAAATTGTAAGCTGGAAAAGCTTAAGACTCTAGAACTTGATGATGATATTCAAGAGAAGATTTATAGTTTTCTATATACTTCTGGTTCCGAATCAGATTATGATGATTCTGAAGCAAGTTATGCAACGGAGGATGAGCAACCTGAGCCTTCTAAGGTTCATCAAGATTCGAATGATGCTTGAAAATGTCATGGTGATACTTGTCACTGCGAACATGATGAATTTTACAAGCTACAATCTTAGTTTGAAGATATGAATATGTTCACTATCACTGCAGACAATGTGATAGAACTTCTAAAAGAAGTTACCGATAATACTCTTCGTGAAAAGATCATTCAATTGGCTGCTAGTAAAACTAACTCTTCAACTAGTATTCCTAGTGATAAAAAGGTTAAAGATGATTTTAATTATTCTGCTCCTTACTCCTTGTCTGAAGTTCATAATAGACTCTCTTCTAAACAAACCATGGTTATTCATGATACCTCTGTTGATGATTTAAAAGGAGAAATTGAACATTTGAAGGAAGAAATTAAATTTCTTAAACAAAATCATATTATTTATGATCACTGTCTTACTCAGATTGAGTCTGCTAATAGCAAAAGAAAAAATAAGGTTGATGAATCTACTGATGAAGAAAATATTCTTGCCAACACTTTGAATTTTGATCCGAAACAAAATATGTTTTAGGAATGATGCAAATTGTTACAGCTCATAAATGGTATGTTAAATGTACTATATTAATTGATAATACTTTTTCTATAACTAACATTGCTATGATTGATAGTGCGCGCTGATGTGAGTTGCATTCAAGAAGGTCTTGTACCTACTAAATATTTTGAAAAAACAACTCATATGATTAAATCTGCATCTGGTCATGCTTTAGATATAAAGTATAAATTATCTAATACTCGTATTTGCCAGAATAAAGTTTGTATTCCTCACTTCTTTTTCTTAGTAAAAAATCAGTTATACCCTCCTATTATTCTAGGAACTCCTTTTATAAATGCAATTTATCCTTTTACTAATATAAATGCTAAAGAATTTTCTGCTACTTATAAAAAACAAGATATTAGTTATACTTTTATCACCGAGCCTATTTCTAGAGATATTAATGCTCTAATTGAAATGAAACAAAAGCATGTTGATTATTTACAACTTGAGATATTTAGTATGAATATATTCGATACTTTAAAATCTGCTAAAGTACAGGAAAAAATTAAACTCATTTCTAAAAAAATGGCCATTGATATTTGTGTTGATCATCCTAGTGCCTTTTGGAATCGAAAAAAGCATATTGTAACTCTTCCATATGAGGATGATTTCTCTGAGGAAAATATCCCAACCAAATCACGTCCTTGTCAGATGAATACCGAATTGGTTGAATTCTGCAAAAAAAAAATTGATAATTTATTACAAAAGGGGTTGATAAGGCCTTCCAAATCACCATGGTCGTGTACTACTTTTTATGTTAATAACGCAACAGAAAAAGAACGAGGTATTCCCAGGTTAGTTATAAATTATAAACCTTTAAATAAATTTTTAAAATGGATTAGATATCCTATTCCTAATAAAAAAGATTTATTAACCTGATTATATGATGCTAATATCTTCTCAAAATCTGGATATTGGCAAATCCAAATATTTAGAGACCATTCATATAGAACGACATTTAATGTTTCGTTCGGACAATACGAATGGAATGTAATGCCTTTTGGGTTAAAATATGCTCCCTCAGAATTTCAAAAAATAATGAATGATATTTTCAATCCCTATTTGGATTTCATCATAGTTTATATTGATGATATTTTGGTATACTCAAAGACTCTTGAAATGCATATTAAGCATTTAGACATTTTTAAGAAAATAGTTATTCAAAATGGTTTGGTCATATTTAAACCTAAAATGAGTCTTTTTCAAAAAGAAGTTAGATTTTTGGGTCATTTGATTTGTCAAGGAAAAATGACTCCTATTCAGCAATCTATTGAATTTGCATCGAAATTCCCTGATATTATTACAGATAAGACGCAATTGCAGCGGTTTTTGGGAAGTTTAAACTACATTTCCCCATTCTACAAGAATTTATCTCGAGATTTAGCTCTGTTATATGACAGGCTAAAAAAAGATCATAAAAATCCTTGGACTAATAGTCTCACAGATCTTGTCAAGACTATTAAAGAAAGAGTTAAATCTTTACCTTGTTTAACCCTTGCTAATCCTGCTTGGCCAAAGATTGTAAAGACGGATGCGTCTAATATTGGGTATGGAGGTATATTGAAACAAATTAATTTGCATGATAAAAATGAGTATCTTATTCGATTTCATTCAGGAAAATGGAGCGATGCTCAGAAAAAATATGCAACGGTAGCTCATGAAATGTTAACTATCGTTAAGTGCGTTTTAAAATTTCAAGATGATTTATATAATCAAAATTTTTTGATAAAAACTAATGCTCAGTCAGTCAAATATATGTTTGATAAAGATTTTAAACATGATGCGTCTAAGTTAGTTTTTGCTAGGTGGCAGGCACAATTAGCCCCTTTTGATTTCGAAATTCATTATAAAAAGGGAAGTGATAATTCCCTCCCAGACTTCTTATCAAGAGAATATCTTTCTTCTGATGAGTTTTCTTGACTTCTTTTCTGATAAAGATTTGGTTACGATTTTGAAGGCAAATCCTCTTAATAGAGATTTAAAGGAACTCATATTATGGAAAATTATAGACGGAATGGTGATTGATATCGTCAATAATTACATGATTGACCAAGAGTTTTATGAAAGATTTTATTGTGATGAAGTTTATAACCTCTTGAATGATTAGAAATATAACCTATTGAATGATTAAAACTAAATGTTATGTTTGCACGATGGATCCTCCTTGGATAACCAAGGCTAGAGAAAAAGGCAGTTATACTCACGGAAGGGGAAGATCATCCCCAAGTTCATCAAGATCATCATACGGATCTTCATCATCTAGTACTCCAATTATACAAAAGGGAGGAATGAGTTTATATAACTTAAACTCTAGAGCACAAGAAAAAGCTTCATCATTAATACATCTGGAAGATATTCCAGAAAGTGATCAATTATATGCTAAACTGCAGGAGTTTCTAACTCAAAAGCAAGGTGAATCTTTTGCTTCAATCGCCAAAGAAGAAGTTGATGATATCAAAACATATGAAAAGGTAGAAAAAAGAGAAATGATATTTCTCTTAGAAAACTCTGACATACAGAGAAGAGAAGAACCTTGGAAGATATTCCAAAGGTATTTAGTTAATGGGCTTTATTTCCCGGGTGAGTCATACAAAACTCGAAAATATTCTGAGACTCTGCTGATAAGCATAGGTATTAAATTTCAACATTTTTCAGGATATAATACAAGTGAGAATGTTTATAACTTCTCTAAAATGATTATAAAACACGTCATTCATATTGAAGATTGGGGTATTTCCTCAATGACTGAAAGATAATTCAGTCTAAACAAAGTCATGGTAAGCTTTACCTATTGGGATTATATTCAGGCATTTAATAAAGTTTTTTGTTATAACAATGAGAGGCATAAACATACTTGGTTTATAGAAGTATATACCAAGATATTTGCGAATCCTATACCAAATTGATTTTTAAACTGGTGGTCATACCACGGGCCAACAATAAAAATATTGCCCGAACCATTTCTCAAGTTATACAAAGAGTGGGTCAAGGTTTCCCCAGATCTCAACAAGTTATATCATCAAGAACATATTTGTTATTTTCAACAAATTGAACATATATATTTTTTTTATAGAATTCTCTATTCCATGGATTCATAAATGGGTTCCGGAAGTAGATTTCACTGAGGAACAAATCCCTTGCCTATACAGAACTTATTATAATAATTTTTAGGACAAGTTGATGAAGAAAGATCCTCAAACAAAGTCCATATACGGACAAGAACTGCTGGATTTAATTACGAAAACCATACACGATTATAAATCAATTCCTAATAAAGGAATTATGACTGATGACTCAACCTCCGTAAAACATATGGCTAGAAAAATTTCTAATCATGATGAAGGAGAACAAAATGAAATGATTATGAGATATCTAGAGGAAGTCAAGAAGAAGATTCTTCTAAATATAAGTCATTACGCAAAATTAGATTCTTCAATGTGTAGTGAAACAAGTGAAGATATGCACGAAGCCCAACAATATGAAGAAGAAAGTCCAGTGGATGCACTGAAGAAAGCCGAAGATTTTTTGGCAAAACTAAAGGACAAAGTGTAAAGCTTATGCGCGTCGGTAGCGGGCCCGCGCTACTGTAGCAACACTGTTCACCAATAGTAGATACACTGTTACCAGGACCCAGTTAGGGGCACAGTATCCTGTACAAAGATGCTTTCTTTTTTCTATAAATAGGTTTATTTTTCTCTTATTGAGAGGAGGTTTTAGAAACCCTCTCTCCTTCTTTCTACTTTCTCTCTCCCCACTTGTAAAATATTTTCAAGTATTGTAAGCTTACCGGACTTTGGCCGGAGGAATAGTAAAGTGTGTTGTTTGCTACAAGGTACTTCCTTTTATTTTCAGTTTTTATTTTTGAGTTAACCCGTGACTATGTCCGGCTAAGAAATTATATCTATGCCGGATAACTAACTTCTCTTTTATATAGACCATGAACAGATCTAAGCTTTATTTAAATATAGAAGAATTTTAGTATGACTTCTCGACTTGGTTCTGAGATTGAGGTACAGTCAAATCTAGTACTACTTTTATTGGCTTTGTCTTTATGACTCCGTTTGATGAGCCGTGGTTTTTAGCTCGAAATTGAGTTTGATAAGTAGGGCGCCTCATACCCGGTTAGAACTATCAGACACATGGGCTTAATAAAAGTATGTATTAGCTTCTTGACAGGCCCTTTGCTTGGGTAAAATAATTAAACCATGCAGTCTGAGAAACTATGTTAAAATTCTTGTATATTTCGATTCTTATGTAGTTGGACTACCTCTAAGAATATTGACTTGCTTGATCTATGACTGGGCGGACCACCGCCAGGTTAGTGATCCTGTAACGTTGTAATAATAATAATAATAATAATAATAATAATAATAATAATAATAATAAGAACAACAACAACAACAACAACGGTTAAGAGTAATTATTATTTTGTTAGGTGATTTAGAGTACTTCGAGAGTCGTTGAAATTTTGGATATTGTAGGGATGCTAATTTTATGTAGGTTAGCCGAAAGATGAGAAGGGAGAGGGCGTCTCGGCCTGGCGAGATCATTTAGCACATAAATAATGCCTAAAGAATAGATGTGAAGTACAATGAAAGAACAAGGGTGATAAGTAGTATTGTAACAAATTATAGGGGTATCAAACTGGTAAGTCACACTATGAAAGTTTAGGAAAGGGTGATGGAGATGAGGATGATGAGGGTGTGTCTATCACCACGAACCAATTTGAATTATTGCTAGGGTGTTTAACTACAAAAACCATACATCTAATAAGGAGATAATTAATGGATCAACTTAAGAAGAGGAAGAGAGACTTACATATAATGTTCATTGACCTGAAAACTTACGAAAAAGTCCTTGGGGTGGTTTCTATGGAGATGTTTTGGAGGCTTAAGACGTATGTGTAGCTTATATTAGGGCAATTAAGGATATACATGATGGAACCAAAACCCAAGTGAGGATACTTGGGAGAGACTTAGATACCTTTCTATTCGTGATGGGGTTATACCAAGGATCATCTCTTAGTCCATTTCTATTTGTTTTGGTACTGATGAACTAGTGTGGCATACCTAAGGAGAGGGTGTCATGATGTATGCTATTTGCATGTAGATGATATAATTTTGTTTTATGAGATATGCGGTGGCCGGGGTTAACAATACATAGGTATGAAAATAGACCTTGTAGTCTAAAGGATTCAGGTTGAAAATAACTAAATGGTGGTACAACACCACTTTTCATTCAGCCATATACACAAAACAGCCTATATGAGGCTCTTTAAGGAATATAATCCCCTACTCATGATATTCTTTGTTTGGTGAGGTTGTAGAAGAAGAAGCATATAAATGCTTGATTCCCATGGAATTTGAAACTCATTTGTTGAGGTTTCATTAAGTCAGAGCACAACAGATCTAGAATGAAAAACATGGCTAACAAAAACAGATTCAGGCATATATATAGGACATTTTCTATCTTTCTTTAGTGCGGATCTTCTTCATTTTTCCTTCTTAACTCTAATTTATTGTTTCATCGATTTTCCTCTATAAATATGATGAGTTAAATTATTATTTTCTTAGCCACATATATATTGTATATTCAAAGATGTCCTGTATATGTTTGATTAAAAATAGTTAATTGCCTATTAAAATTGAAAATGGCATTTATATTTTGAAAGTGTGTCCTGGTATCTACTCAAATTTATGAGTCTGTATATCTATTTTGCATCTATTCTTTTTCATTTGTTTACTTGATCTATTATTGTGTTCATCATATTGAATTTTCTCTAGCTAAGTGGCATGAACAAGTCCTCTTTCACTTAGGTATGATGGATTTATATATAATGAGGACAAGAAGTCTTCGTATGAATAGTCATTGCCAACATTAAAAGATGATTTGATATAAGAGATAAGGGATAACAATTTCGAAAAATGTAATATTATTGTATTTCATGTTTGGTTAGGTATATTAATTAGTAACAAAATTATTTATCCATCATGGGATATCCCAACCCTCGTACCGAACAACCCCTTAAGTGTTTTATTCCACAAATTGCGCAATAGATTTAATCGATTAGGAGGATTCAAGACTTAAAAGAAAGGGCTTGGCTCATCTCCTTTCACCTCTCCATTTCTTCAAGTGTATATTTAGATGAGTGACACATGTCATATTAAAATTTTTGAAGGTCTAAATTAAATTAAATTAAATTAAATTTAACAAGCATCTTAATCATAGTTTTTTTTTAAAAAAAAAACAAAAAAAACTCACCAACTTTGGTAAGAAAATTTTCATCTTCAACTAATTTTGACTCCTCATTGATATCATCACTTTTAATTATATTTTCTAATTTCTTTTTGATTAATTTTAATTTTATTTATAAATTTAGTCAAATGAAATCATGAATATCCTTAATAAAAAATATATAGAAGATACAAAACACGAACTTGAGATAATCTCTAAAAAATTGGAATTAGAAAAAACTTCAGATCATCTTTTGTAAATTATTGTAAACATATAACGTAAAAAAAAGTTAAAATCTTGTAAATTACGTTTGAGAGAAAAAAAAATCTATTTTTTGTTGAATAAAAAGATAAGCATTTGACAAAAATTATGTCAGAAATGACAAAAAAAAAAAGAGGAAAGAAGATACTTTTAGATTTGATTGAAATTCGTCGTTGTTTTCATTTTAAACTTGTTAGAATTGATTTTTAATTATTATTATTTTTTGCTAATGCATGAAATGTGATAAGATTAAAGCAGAGAATTAAGGAGGTTCGATACAAAAAGGGTGTTGCAAATTTAGCTCCTATATATAAATTACTTTAGCCTCTTCATTTTTAATTTTACAGTAACACAAATTTTTGACCAACAGAAGTCGAGCAAGACTCGAATCAAATCTTATCGAGAGCAAAATATAAGAAGGAATCATCCTGTTTATTAACACGAGGATCCGAATTAAAATTTCTTATTTGAAAAGCATTTTTGTTAAAATAACTTTTTAGATAAATACTTTTTGGAGAACGGTCATTTGTGTTTGATCAATTTATTTCGGCAAGTATTTTTTCAGTATTTGATAATCCTTTCAATAAGGAATATTTTGTCTTAATAAATGAAAAGAGTGAGAATCGGGGTTCATTTCATAATTAGTATTCTTTAAACCAAGAAATAATTTTAAATAGTTATCATGAAAACGTTTGTTGAGTATTTTTATTTATTTAGTTTAAATTATCCAAAAAAAATCAAGCGAAATAAAAAGCTCTCTACCCTACCGAACTAAAACCCTACTTTTGCCTAATCTCGTTAGAACTTATGGCCACGGCGGCCGTTGGGTAGCCTCCACCTGTGGAGGTTGCACCAACGCCACAAGGAGTCATCAATAATCTAGGACAACCATCAACAACATCATACGCCAATACCATTAAGCCCAAGAGTCCACCGCACAAACCTGTCCCGATGAAACAAATTGCATACCTGCATGGTGAACCAAGGATAGTTTGGGAGGACGAAGAGGTAGAACAGATGATCATCAATGAAAATTTACAGTATGCAGTCGTGGGTAAATTCTCATATGGGTAGCCAGCAATCCAAGTATTGCGAAAGTTAATACCAAAGCAATGCGAGTTGAAAGGGGAGGTTAATATAGGATTACTTAGTAATCAATACGTATTAATCAGGACTACTCTTTTGGAGGATTATGTTACGCTATTGTCAAAACCACAGTTCTACATCACACTAAATCAATGGTCTTATCCTATGAGAACCCTTAAGTGGGATCCAATGTTTAATCCGGAAGAGGAAACATCAATTGCAATTGCTTGGATATCTCTCCCAGCCCTCCCCCCCAATTCTTTTTGGAAATGAAGCAAGTTTTTCATTAGCATCAGCGGTAGGAATGCCACTGCAGGTCGATACGACAACACTCAATAAGACTAGACCAAGTTGCGCGAGGGTAAAAGTGGAAGTGGATCTTATGGGAGATTTCCCTACTCGAATCAATGTGGAAGTATGGAAGAGAACAGGGGAAATAACGGAGAAGTGGATTGCGATTAACTATGACTATGTACCAAAATACTGCAAATCTTGCAAGTTACAAGGACATAATGAGAAGGAATGTTTTATCATTCACCCAGAGTTGTATCCAAAGGAAGATGAGAAGGAGGTAGAAAAGATAGAGAAACAGGAAAGCACTAGGGGTAAACCTAAACAAGGTGAAAGCAATGAATTTACAGAACAAAGGAGGAAGAATGGTAATGGACGTGGTAGTTTTCCAAATAAAGGTGGCAAGAGAGCACAAGTATGGAATCCAAAAAACAATCAAGCTAGAGATTAAAATATCGAAACCAATAACAAGTATGAAGCATTGGAGGAGGAGAAAGATGAAGATGAAGTGATAGCTAGTGGAGTAAAAGATAAAACAAGTATAGATAAACTGTCACGCCCCAGCCTACACCATGGACGTGGCTGGCACTCGAGAACCATTGCTGGCCCCAAGTGAACCCTTGACCTGGCTTACTTACTCAACGGAAGACTAAACTCAACACAGATACATCTATGGAAAAAAACTGGGATGTTGTAAAGGAAACATTCAACTGGCCATTAAGGCAAACTTAAGTCTCAACATAAGATAATGACAATGAAAAGACTAAAGAACTAACATCTGACTGTCTATGAAGCCTTTAAAACAGCTGAGATGGATGTCAGGACAAACCCACGACATCCTAATGAACTACTGAAATAACTGAAAGCAATAAAAGGAGTCATTCGGAATACAATGAGGCTCACCAACTGACTCTGGAATGCTCACTGGATCAACGATGCACTGGATGCCGATCCTAGTTACCTGTGTCTGCATCATAATACGATGTAGGCCAACTGGCATTAGTACATTGAATGTACGAGTATGCGAAAAACACAAATATATCTGATGTATATAAAAATATAAAATAATATTGTGAGAGTTTCTCTAACCGACAACCATCACATAAGAGTTATTGTGATGATACATCGATCTCCCTCACGCTGCCAGCGCATCCTATACCCTACCCAAGGTATAGGACCTGAATTACTAAGTGGATCCACTAGTCTATGCGAAAAGGATTCATCTAAAAAGTATGAAGCTTTTCTACCCATGATGGCTACATGGTTTATGGGGGCTGATAGTTGTATGAACTCTTCCCCATATCGGTACTCAATACTACTCCCAAAATATACTAACTCTTTATGTTTTGAAAACATACTCTTTATGTGAGTTGAGAATAGTGCTCAAAAACTTAGCTCAAAGTCTATTTTGGAAATCAAAGTTTCTTCTCTTGCTTCATTTAGAAAGCGATTACTCTTTTCTGAAAACTAACCCGAAGACTCTTTGGAAATCTCAATTTCCCTTCTTATTTAAATGTGAAAACATTTTAAATCTCTTTGGGAATACTTAGTCCCCATATACTTTTTAAAGAAATGAACTACAAGCTTTACTCTTTACTCAACTTGAACTTTAAGTCTTAAAACAAAGTTAAACATTTGGGAAAAAAGACTTTTGAAAAACTTTTAAGAACTTATCTTAACTTGACTCTTGACTTCTCTTGACTTTGATCTTAACTGCTCTTGACTTGACTCTTAACTGATCCTTGAATGGAATTATGAATTCAAGGATTATTATTTGTCTTTGGAACGATCTCATGTTGTTTAGGAATGATTTTAATTAGCTTAAACATGAGAAAAGTCACGAAATCACCATATTGGAACAAGTCCGCGACGCGGAGGTGTTTTAAATAATTACTCACAAAATTAAATTTTGAGACAGAGGAGTCCGTGTCCTAACCGCGATGCGGAGCAACTTTTTGTGCACTTGGGGAGCAAGTCCGCGACGCTGACTTGCGTGCCAAACTCTGCTCGACTTTTCCTTCTTCATTTTCCAACCCTTATTCGCCTAAACTCGACTATTGTTCTCAAATTCATTTTAGATTCCGATACCCAGCATGTGTACTCAAGAACCTAATTCAAAACAACTCTGAAACTCAATGTAACAATCTCAGAAACTCCTCAATTCAACCCAATTCAAGAACAACATACAAATTCAATAATATCAACTTTCAAACTCTTTAAGGACAAATTCTGCTGAACGAAACATGTTTGGCGCGTGGGTGAATGAACTCAACGCTATGAAAGACTTACATACCTTGTAAGATGAATTCCCCTTGTAAGATGAATTCCTTAGTGAATCGACAACCAAAATCGATCGTTCTTGGCGAACCTTGAGCTTTTCTTCTCCTTTCTCCTCTTTTCACTTTTTCTCCAAGCCCTAGCGTGAATTTCCAATTGACTAAAATGATCTCATTCTGATTTCTTTATTAATTCACTAAAACGAATTAAATTAATTGGATAAGGAAAAGACTGAAACACCCTTCAAAAATCCGGATTGGTCATTTCCTTATTTGAACAACCCAACTTCCAATGGGTGTATCTCACTCATACAAACTCGGATTCACGTAATCTTTGCGGCGTTGGAAATAACATTCCAAGAGCTTTCTAACCATATCTCGAAATACACCTAACTCATCTTTAGCTAGGAGTTATGTATGTTTGAAGTTGACCAAAAACTCACCTTATTCCTAACTTAAGTAAATTTCCAAATTTTCATTCTTTCCAAAAATGACTCTTTCAAATTCTTAGCTTCTTCCTAACTATTTCAAATTGCGAGATGTTACATTAACAACAAGAAATATCAATGCAATCATGCAGTGAAAAAGGAAAATTTGGAGATAACATGGGGAGGTAAAATGGATAGAGAAGACAGCTGGTGATGGTCATGTCAGAAAAAATGTAGCAACACAGCATAAAGAACAAGATTATTTAGGGGAAACAGAGAAAGCATTGCATCAGGTAGTTGAAAGTCAAAATGAGGGTGCCCAAGTGTTCAAAGGTGGGGACAACAATGAAGAAATAGGGACTTTTCAAAGCATAAATTCACCAATGATTCAATAGCTAGGAAATTCCCAGGAAGATACGAGGAATAGGGAAGAGGGTTGAAGCATTACACGATATATATCCAATGGCAGAGAAGAGACATTATCTCCCAAAATCCATACCCTGTCTCAACAGGAGAAACAACAAAAACAGGATATGGAGGAGGAGGTTGATATGGAGGCAAATATAGATAGCATTGGCAAAAATAGAGATTTATCACCTACGCAGATAGAAAGACTAAAATGGAGGAATAAAAAAGGAATCAACCCCTTCCAGCCATCACAAATAAATACAAGGAGTAAGAGGGGGTCGTTGTTGACATCTAATCAATGATAGACAAGGTCTTATTTTGGAATATCAAGTCGGTTAAATCTCAAAATGCTTTTGAGAGAATAATCGGCTTGAACATAAGACATCATTATTCATACACTGCATTACTAGAACCTTTTCAAAACCCTTAAGAGTTGGAGAATTATAGGAGAGAATTGGGGTTACAAAATGCTAAGGCTAATTCCTCGGCAAAAATATGGATTTTCTGGGATGATAATTGGGAAGAGGAAAGTTCGATAGACACTACCCAACAAATCACAATGAATTTCAAATTAAAGGGCACACATAACAGATTCACACTAACTGCAGTCTATGCAAGGTCCAATGCTATAGAGAGATTAGAACTTTGGGAAGATTTGGAATCTGTGGTGAATCAAACAATACCATGGATGGTTGGGGGTGATTTCAACACTATAATTGATGACACTAAAAAATTAGGAGGGCTACCAGTGTCACAGGCAGAGACATAGGATTTTGTTCAATGCATTACTTCATGTGGTTTGAATGAATTAAGTTCAGACGGAGAATCTATACTTGGTGGAATGGGAGTATTTAGGATGCATGCATCTTTGAGAGACTAGACAAGGTTTTTAGCAACAACGTATTCATGAATTTATTGCCAGAAAATGAGGTACATCATCTAATACGACAAGGCTCAGACCATGCACCACTGCATGTTTTATGTAAATTAGATCAAGAGCGAATCATCAAACCCTTTGTTTTATTTAAAAATACATGTAAAGGGAAAATGACTGAGTTTTTGAAAAAAACCGATTAAACTTATGGTTTAAGCAAATCGAATTCTCAAAAGAACAGAGTCGCCACTTAATTTTTTTTTTATAGTAAAAATCAAGAAAAAAACTATAAGGTTTTCAAAAGATTTAAACAGATAAAATCAATTGAAAAATGAAAGGGTTCGAAGTTCAATATACATTCCGAGAAGGTGTTAGGCCCTCGGAATGCCCGCTAACTTGCGGTTGACCGGCAATTTGACTTAAAATGATTTGACTAATTTTGAGAAATTTAACATAGGAATATTTAAATAAATTACAATATTTAATTAATTCAAGAAAAATAATTAGATAAACGACACATTCTCTTTTTAGAGAAAAAGATTTCAATAATGACACATTTGGCTTGTGATACAAGTGATTAGAATTTTAATAAAAAAAACTAGATTAAAATTTTATTTTTTATTTTAAAAAATAATAATTTTAACCAATTTGATAAATTAAAGCATGAGACCATTTTAAATCAATTGGTAAAAAAAGAACACACACAATTTTTATTTTTTGGTTCATTTGAGAAAAGTGTTAACTTAAAACCATTTAAATAAGCAAGATGATTAAAGGAAGAGGCATTCAAAACATATCTTTTAAAGAACAAAAAAAAAATTAATTAAGATAAAATATAGCCAATATATTTGATTAGTAAGATAAATGAATACAAAACAAATAAAAGAGTGTATTAAAAAGTAAGCCAATACAAAGAAAATGACTTATCGTTTGGGGAATTTAATTAGGTTAGTTAATAATTTAAAAGTTAGAGTCAACACACAATAAACAATAAATAATCATAATTGAATAATTAAAGAGTAGGGAGAAATTGAATTTGGGCCCTTCTTGGGCCAAATTCGCTGCTGATTTTAGGCTTAGGTTCAATCCCGTTTTTGTATACACTGGTTGTATATCAGTGTATATCGTATGAACCCAGCCCATTTTGTTTGTATATAAGACTGTATACCGAATGTATACAACTTAATTCAACTTCCAGAACACCTGTTTCAATTTTTGGACTTGTATATCGCTGTTTTTTTCCGTGTATACTTGTGTATACAGCTGTATAGGTCATGTATACAGTCCGTTTTTTACTTCTCCAAGACCTGTACATCAGTCCCTGCTTGCTGGGGGGCCGACTCGATGGAGAAAAAGTAAATAAATTAAGCCTCTACGGCTCATCTCGAGGATGCAAGAGAGAAGGAGTCCACCACGGGCTCGGGGAAAGGTTCACACAACAAAAGAAAGAAAAACAAAATTAGCATTCGAAGATAAGGAAGCAAATGAGACATAACTTAATTGAAAATTAAAATCAACTTAATTATCTCAAGACCAAAAGGGGACCACTGCCAAGGTCTACTGTTAGAACTTCTAAGAATACAAAAGATGAGCTACTGAATATTAATCAACAGACATTTGGCCCCTTAATAGTGACAAACTCAACAAGAAAAAAAAAAAACCATTGAAGTTTAAGGTAAAAAATAAGGCTAAACAAGGAAGTAATCAAAACTAGTATGATCAACAAAATCCTAATACTAAATTGTGGAGAGTCCAAGCTTGGAGAGAACCAAGAATACATACGTATGAAAGAAAATAATCTTAGTAAAGCAAGCAAACATAGGTGTAGCAAAGGCAGATGGCATTACAATGGACAAGTGACAACTTAAAGTGTAAAGGGGGCATGCCAGACAACAATCTGATCAGTGAGAAAGACCACATGGTATAGTCTTAAGTATTCTATAAAGCTCGCAATTGGAACTAGATTACAAATGGTAAGCGATTTCGACTAAAATTTAAGCAAAATAGAGACATAAACTTAATTCAAACATGACCTGCAGGAGAGTAAGAACGTCATGGTTCCCAAAAATGGATAAAAACCAACTCCTACAGCCCATCAAACAATAGCTAAGACAATATACAACTTCATACTCAAAGATTTTTATTTATTTTTATTTTTTAGCTCTGCCCTCATTTCAAAAGGAAAACAAAGAACATTAACAGTAACAAAGTGAATAAACCCGGATGTTTAAGACAACGAAAACAAAGGGATACTAGTTCAAACATCAAGACAAATAAACGAGAAGCAAGCGATGAAACAAATTCGAAACAAAGAAACACCGACTACAAAAACAGCAAAAAGAAAACTTTGAATCAGCACTAAGAGTAGGCACTAAAGTCGCTTAATAAAAACACCCACAGCTCGGTAGCGAATAACAGAGAACAAACACAGCTAGTAGCGTCATGTCTTAATGGAAAGGAGGGATATTATAAAGGGGGAAATGTTACCTTTTCCTGGGCAGCAACTAGGACATTAACGAACTGACCACGAAAAAGCTTCCACCACCACACGAGGCTCCGGCGAGATTGGAATGGATAGAACACAACAAACGGGAAGTTTCAAGAACTTTTCACTCAAGTGGATTTCTTCCTCCAAACTCTAGCTAATTTTAATACTTACTCTAACTATTATTTTTATTTTTTAACACCAAATTTTTCAACTCCCAAAAAAAAAAATCTCTCTCTTACAAATGAATGATCCCAGAATATATAGCCGAAACTCGGGTTCAAAATAATGGGGGAAAAGGGATGAAAATTCAAGTGAGAATGAGGGTAGACTCGGAATTCTCCTCCTCAATCCTCAATTCAAAAAATTTCAAGAACCAAAGAGCTGCTCGTTTGTACCAAAAATCAACCAAAATCCCCCAAAATTCGGATGAAAAGATCGAGGTGGGCGGCTGTTGCAGAGAAAGCTGTGGGAGTTGTTGGATATTGACGTGTGAGGTAGAAGAAAAATGCACACTGCTGCTGTTTGGTTCACGTGAGCTGCTGGATTCGCGTGGAAGAAAGAGATGCAGCGCGTACAGGGCTTGCTGGACTCGGGTCACACTTTGAGGGCTGCGACAGTGGACTGTTTCTCACATTTTTTTGGGTTCTGCTCGTTGTATTGAGGAAGAAGAACGAGAGTACAGGGGTGCTGGGTCGGTTTGGTATGCTGTTGTTGTATGTATTGTAATGTTGTTAGAATTGGGCTGATTTGGAAAGGAAATGGGAGTGGGCTGGGAATTAGTGGGAAAAAGGGAAATTGGAAAGCTGAAAGTAATGGGCCTGTTTTAAATAGGCCCAAGTTGGGTCTGAAAAATGGGTTTAAAGTGAGGCTAAAAGGGTTGGATCTTGGAGTTTAAGAAATAGCCAAATTGAGTTAGAGTAACAAATTCGGCTAAAATCTAAGTAAGACGAATTAATATAAATCAATCAATGAGCTTCTTAATGTTAACAAAAATAAAATAATTAACTTAATTATAAACTAATCGACTCAAAAATATAAACTATCAATTAAACTAATTAACCAAATATTTAAATAAAACTAAAAACATTTTTTTTTTGTGACAATTTTCGAACATCCGTAAAATGTACTAATTATATATAAATATATATATTATATTAAATAAATAAATAATAATAATACAAATACAAAATGACAAAATTACTTGAAAAATGCTCGGATTTTTTCTTAAAGTCAAATATTTTAAATCATTTGAAATTTAAGAAGCTCGATGATTAATATAGTCCAAAATTGGGTGTCAACACCCTTCAAATTCTTAAATTTTTGGACCAATGTGATTTTTAAAAAAAAATGTGATTTAAAAAAATAAAAAAACTCAGACTAGGAAGTGTTTATCCTAGGAGAAAATGAAAATAACGTCTCAGACTAGGAAGTGTTTATCTTAGGAGAAAATAAAAATAACGGTATTAGACTAGGAAGTGTTTATCCTAGAAGAAAATAAAAATAACGGTCTCAGACTAGGAAGTATTTATTCTAGGAGAAACTAAAACTAAAATAATGGTCTTAGCCTAGGAAGTGTTTATCCTAGGAGAAAATAAAAAATAACGGTCTCAGACTAGGAAGTGTTTGTCCTAGGAAAAACTAAAAAATAACAGTCTCAGAATAGGAAGTGTTTATCCTAGGAGAAAATAAAAAAAAATGGTCTCAGACTAGGAAGTGTTTATCCTAGGATAAAATTAAAAAATAATGGTCTTAGACTAGGAAGTGTTTATCCTAGGAGAAAATAAAAAATAACGGTCTCAGAGAAGGAAGTGTTTATCCTAGGAGAAAATAAAAAAATAACGGTCTCAGTCTAGGAAGTGTTTATCCTACAAGAAAATGAAAAATAACGATCTCAAACTAGGAAGTGTTTATCCTAGGAGAAAATAAAAAAAAAACGGTCTCAGACTAGAAAGTGTTTATCCTAGGAGAAAATAAAAATAACAATCTCAGACTAGGAAATGTTTATCCTAGGAGAAAAAATGCATGTAACTTTTTTATTTTTTCTTTTTCTTGAAATAATGTTTACAAATTTGAGTCTTCAAGATATCTTTTAAGTCAGGAACATTTCCATGATTTAGAAAAGAAAAAAAGAAAATTTATGTCTTTTTTTCTTTTCTTTTATTAATGGTGATCGATTTGTGGAATTGGCTTTGAGGATCATTGCTTTTGGTATTGCTATGTTTGAAGTTAATTTTAGCTTGAGATAGACTACTTTCGTTTGCTAGTCAGCTCACCTTGGTAGTCTTGAAAACATCTCTAGTTGTTCAGAACTTCCAACTTTAAATTTGATATATCGGATCCACCCTCCAACAATCATTGAATCTTGTATTCATATGAATTCTCAAAATTTGTCAATTGTTGGCATGTTACTATGCATATTACTATTTCTTGAATTATGTCACATTTGATGTGCTAACCAAACTTTGCTTTGTGAAATTGAAGAGATGGTAGCAATTTTGAAATCATTTTCTGCTTGTTTTAATGAAGACTAACTCAAGGAAACAAAATGAAACTGAATTGAGCGATACAAAATAAGAAGAAATAAAATTTGATCCTTTTGAGAGAAAAAAAATGGACTCCATTGATAGTGATGGTCAATTCTAATGATCATGACATGCATTTTGGATTAAATGGCCTGTTCTGTCCAATCAATCTGAACTTCATATTTCTCAAACTTTCAACTTTGAAGTCAGACTACTATAATCCAACTTTTGCACTAGATTTAAGACTAACACTTGACTTGTGGTGCCTCGAAAGGTTTTCATAGACAAATCTCTCTTTTTTATTATCTCTCACTCACTATCGTCTTACGGTGCCATGAGGGTTTTCATCAATAAGACTCTCTCATTTTTTACTTTCTCTCAACTCAAACAATCTCTTATAGGGCTTTCGAGGATTTTCATCGACAAGATTCTCTCATTTTTCACTCCTTATGCGAGTGGCATGACATTTTTACTTATATAATCAACACTGAAAGCTTGCTTGACTTGTCATTGTTAAGAATTGATCAGAAGATCTTTATTTGGATTGTAACGTGACTTTTGGACAGGGTTACAAAGAAAGGATTGGCATGAAAGCTCAAAGATACTGTGTAACAGAGTTAAGACTTACAACTTTTGGAATCGACTCTTTTTTGCAAAAATAAAAATAAAAATAATATTATTATTATTATTATTATTTGCCCAGTTTTTATGATGAGGACTTTCTAGATTTTTTCTTGATTGGACCGAACCTCGAAATAAGGTTGCCTACGTATCTTGTCAAAGCAAGAATCAGGCCAAACGTAGTTCAGGAAGTTTGTTCTTTTGTTGTTATTGATTTTTTCAACCCTTTTTTTCACTTTTTCTTCTTGACTCTTTTTTTGTGACTTTTCTATTTATTTTTTTTGAATTTGCGATTCTTTTTTCTTTCTTTTTTGTCTGTATTTTGACTCCAAAAGAAGGGTATGAAAGAAAATAAAATAAGGCTCAAAAGGGGAAGCAAATGATTACACGGTGTTTGGATAGTAGAATGAAATGTCTTCGTCATATCAATTATTACAAATGTCAAGTACAAACATGCCTTTTAAGATGTGAAGTGAAAATCATACATTATCTCTTTGTAACGTATGCATTAATGGATATGTTTATCATTTTTTTTCATATTTGTCAGCTTGAAATCTCCATTTGAGTAATACCTTCTTGACAACAAATGACATACGTGAATTTAAATGAAATTTATTTTTTTAACCATTTTTCAATACTAAAGGACGTATCATGGTCTTTAAGTCCTTTATTCATTTCCTCGTTCTTTTCTGAATTTTTTAGTGTATTCATTCGATGACTAGATATAACCTCAATATCTGACCAAATCCTCTTGCATATCATGTCACAAAAATTGAATTGAAAAAAGATGTTGATACGCTCAAATTATACCTCTCTAAAGAAGCATAAGCGATCGTTATCAAGTAAAAAAACTCAATTTGTAGGTTGGGGTCGATCCCACGAGGAGAATGGTTTAGACTTTACTTTAACCAACAATTATATTCAATTAGTCAAATTACTTCCAGAAACAAGTAATTAAAAGGGGGGTTTTGTGAAACAAACTGTAAGAATTCAATAAATAATTAGTAATCAAAAGTCAGTTTTTGTTGTTATCAAGATGAGATAAATAACTAGGGTATACGTGTTCCCCATAAGCTCATAACACAGTAATTCTAGTAGCAACAATCATTTCCTAGTGTACTACTTGCAAAGTGATAAGTTAGGTATCTTTAAATCCTTGGTCCAGTATCTAGAGAATTTCACCACACACCTTGATCCGGCTACGTGTGTATAGTTTACTAACCCTTACCTTTACCTCATATTAGACATCATAATCGATGTTTGGCTTAGTTATTACTTCACACCAATCGACACTAGCTTATTAGATAGTATCACACTAAATCTATGTTGATAATTCTTTTCTTGTTGATTACCTCCTTGGTCCGGCAAGTAGCAACAAGGCGAGTTCTAACGCGTGCACTCATTAAAAAGACTTCTAAACGAAATAATTATTAATGCATGCAAAACACTATTCAAGAATTGCTTATTTACTATTCATACTTTGTTAATTGCTCATGGTTCCCACAATCCTAGTTGTGGAATTTAGTTATCCATAATCATATGAACACAATTAATTGTTTTAGATGAAAGAATTATAAACTTACGTAAGAAGAATAATAAACCCAGAAATTCAACTTGAATTGCAACACCAAAATCTTCAAAACGAACTTAGGAAATTAAGAATTGCTAAAGTTGCAAGTTAATCTCCCAAGTCAAAAACCAGAATAAAATAATAATGTCTAACCCCCAAAAACGAGGTTTACATGCCCTATTTATAGAAAACAAGTCCTAAATAAAAAGAAAAACAAAATAAGGAAAATTTGTTCAGGCACGCGTCTTCATTCCACGAGACTGACTCACAGAACGTCAATGGATCTACAGTCCGTGAGTCCCTTACGTCAGCCAGGACCTAGAAAATATTTCAGCTTCCAAAAATCAGCTTCTCTGAAGCAAACGACGGAGTTGCAGTACGGACCGTAGATCGATCTACGGTCCGTCAATCCCTTTCCGTAGCTCCATACTTTGAATTTTTCAAACATCAGGTACTGAAACCCTCGCAGTATCAATCTATAGATCAACAATACGGTACGTAGATCCATCTACGGACCGTCAATGGCCACCGTGGTTCCACACTTGATCAGATTTCCCTGATTTTCCTTTCATGCCTTGCCTGCTGATCTACGACCACCATCTACGGAGCGTTAATGGACCTACGGTCTGTAGATCACCACCGCAGATGTCCTTTTCTGCAAAATATGATAAAAACACATCAAAACCAATACAAAAAGGCCCTAGACACACAGAACTTGGAAGTGAAATGTGTTAGAAATACCGTAAACTCACGGTATATCAACACCCTCAACTTAAATTCGTCGTTTGTCCTCAAGCGACGCACTAAGACTCTAAACGACACTTGTATAGAAGCAAGCATTTCAGTCACAAGCAATCACATGTCTCTCTATCCCACTCACGTTCCTGGTGCATAATTTGTTCTATTAGACACAACATACACTGTTTCACTATCACCAAAGTACCAACTTTTCGACAATGTAACTAGTGCCCTTACTTCAAACGAAATCCTTTTTTTTCACACAATGACTATGAATTGGAGTACAAGGATTCATTCAACACTCACACTCAGAAATAACTTCAAGTGCAGTTAGTGCTCAGTACCATAGGCTTGCCCTCATTTTCACTGCTTAGACTCTTCAAACTAGACTCTAGGATCACTATAGGACTTTCTTGGTTTGTAACGTAGGCTCAGAGTCAAGTGTGGTACATTTGGGTACTTCTTAGTGACTTTATGGCCTCCTTGACATGACACTAGACGTTCAACCTCTTTTTTCCCTATTTTTGCCATCCTACCGTTGTACCTGCTTTCCTTTGATTTTCTTCAACCACAGATGTGACTTTAGACCTTGTTGCTCTTTATTTTTAATACTTCTTTTTTATTTTTTTTTCTATTCTTTTCTTTAGCTTTCAACAAGTTACATCATTTCTTCTCTTTTTCAACATCAAACTCTTTTCATACCCATTTTTCTTTCGGTTTCCTCTTTCATAGCCACCCTCAACTTATGGATTTTTCATTGGTTGAGGTGCACAATACCCGATGTCGGGTCAGGGCAAACATTGAAGTTATTTTTTACGTTAGCCACCCTCAACTTAGGCTTTTGGCCTAAGTCGAGGTGCACATGTCCAAGGAGGGACCGGGGCCAACATAGTCGATTATGGGAAGGTGAGTTCGGGGATTAGAAAGAAATGGTCTAATTTTAGGCTCAAAGCATTTGGATCAAAGGGAGCATTTATTTTATTTGGTTGGATCCTTCTTTTAGGCAATTTGTGGAGTTATCAGAACAAGGGCCTATGATCACTTCCTAATCTCTAGATTGAATTGTCTTAGCAGGACTAACCGAGCAAGTTATAGTTTTGCACAAAAACTATTTGAACAATCAACTATTCTCACACACTCTTAGCACATAGTTTCATTATTAGATTATCAGATTACCCAGTTCAAGTTTCCGCTTAAGTCATGCCATCAAGTTGATTCATTATCATGTCATACTCAGAGCCAACACATTCAACTTGTCTTAGCCTACCAATTCTAGCACACATAAACAAATTTGGACGGGTATATTTTTCATAAGCCATCATGCTTCATTCTTTTTCATGCTTATACACATACGATCCTAACACATGCCGGTTCAACAGAACTTAAACAGTCTCTTGGGGTAAAAGAAAAAAGGCAAGAAAACCCCAAAGAGAGGAGTTATGAGTTGGGTTACTCAGACTTCACCCTATCACTCACAATCCATTTACCCCACCCCCAACAAAAATAGATGTGATTGTCCCCAATGCATACAAAAGCAGTAAAAGATAATGGATTGGGTGAAGCAAACCTGTGGCACATTGCGCCGAAGAATCATCAACAAGCGGGTGGATCCGGTTTCTCGGAGCCCGCTGGAACCATACTTGGGTCTCCCTCAGTAGTGCCCACATAATCCATCATAGCACCCTTAGTAGTGCTCTCGGTCACTCTAACCGCACCATCAGTGGTGCTCACAACGTCCCTCACGACAGGGGGACCTCTACAACTAGGGCAGAACTTGATGCCACTCAATACTCTCTCGCACCCTCTGTTGGCGCAACTCTTCATCTAAAATTGAAGCCTTCCTAGCCTCCTTCTCTTGCCTACGCTGTCTCTTTTGGGCTTTTTCCTCCTCAGTGCGACTAGAACGGTGCCTCTTACCTTTGGTATGTGTAGGCTCAATCCCCTCCTCGGCGGTCCCACTAAGTAAAACATCCAGCACCGTATCATCAGCGAACGCAGGAGATGCAGCCTGAGGCTCAACTGTAGGGGTGGCAAGAATGGAATAAACGTCGGCCCTGAGACTGGCTAACTCGAACTGAAAAGAGGATAGATCTATGGTCTGGGCAGGTCGCTTGAGGAATCTCAATTCAAAGGCATCGAGAGGATTATTACGACCTAGATCTTCCGGTCCATCATGCCCTTCATCCTTCGCTCCATTCTGGCGTCAGACTCAGCTATCGACTTTTACATCCAAGGCTGGATGTGATGTAGCAGTGTGGCCATCTGAGCCTCTAATTTCTGTATTCTGGCCAACGGGACAACAACAACTCCTAATGGTGGTGTGGACCAGGATGAGCTAGGAGCCCTTCTAACGGCCTGGGAAGAGGAGGTCGGGATAGTATCGGTGTGATCTGGTATAATGGGATCACTGCACTGTGCCTGCCTCACCGTGTCTGCAAGATCTACACCCAAGGGAGGTACCTCAACCTGGGGCTCTTTGCGAGGTGCCGCCACATTTGCCTCATCTCGAATGAGGCCTATATCCAAAGTCCCTGTATGGTGGATCAACCTATCACAATGCCAGATCGACACTCCAGAGTCCCTGCATAATTGGAAAATCAAACATGGAAAGGGGTAAGTGATGGAGGACTTGAATTCCCTCTGACCAATGCTGCAATTATGAGCGCTCTGTCCCATGTGAGTTGGTTGTCAGCTTTTGTAGGCAATACCTTGTTACGCACCAACAACTAGAAGAACTTGGCCACAAAATTTAATGTGGCCTTTCGGATACCCAACCGTCGTGTGGCGACCCACTCTGCACGCTAGCCATCTGAAACAATGTACTTGGCCAACCATAGTATAACAGCCTCTCGTTGCTCAGCATTCCTCTGGAAAGCGCCTCTCCGTACGATGTCCCATCTATAATCAAACTTCGCTGTTTTTAGTGACCAAAAGTGACCCATGGTTAGTCCATATAGAAAGCAGTTGATTGTGGCATGTGATATGTCCACCAGACAACCTCGAACCATAGTGGAAGTGAGAGGGTCTTGGGCTATAAGCTTTGACCGCTTGGAGATCGAACCACGGAGAGTGGCGACATAGGAGGCGTAAAACTCTCGTACAATATCCTCACTATAAGTACCTGGGTTTTGAGCCATCCAGTCACACTTGGTCGCAGATAGAAACCACAGATGTGCAGAACGGTTCGTAGATTGATCTACGAACCGTAGTCCACCTCCGTGGTTTCACATTTTGTGAAATTTTTACGTGCATCCAACCACGGACCTGATCTACGATCTGTAGATTGATCTACGGTCCGTATACGAGGTCTCGTGCATGGGATATGTGCCAAGTTTCAGACATGGTTAAATTTCAAGCCCATCTACTTTACCATTTTCAACATCATCTTAGTCTAACTATGCATTTCAACATTTAATCATGCAAGTTTGTCATTCTCAGGATTTTGATTGATCATTTTAACAAGTATTGAAGACAAACTTTGGAACACTAAGTCAGAACTTTCATTTAGACTTTTAATCTAGTGCGACAAGGCAACACAGTCACTATCTATCGTTCCAAGGGTATTGTAACTTCCAATTTTAGAATGGAATTTCATTTAACAATTACCGAAGGTCAAGACCCAATCCCTGACTTTCTATAATCTATCAATGAATCGAAATTCAAAGTGAGGAGAAAGTCTATTACCTTACAAGCAACGAGGAGTGGGGTGATTACGTGATGACACTAAGCTTTTCGAGACCACACTAAGCGTCTAGTTTCGCCGAACCCGTACACCGAACCTTGTGGGGATTTTTGGAGAGGAAAGGGAATTTAGGAGTTTGGGGAAAAGGAAGGGAAGATTAATTGGGGAGTGATGGAGTGATTATTGAGTGATTTAAGGAGTTTGGGAAGTTATGAAACGGTTTGGGAGTAAATAGAGGGAAGTGGAATGATTTAAAATTGGGGGATTGTAAATAGGAGGGGTTCGGGTCGGGTCGGGCAGCATTAGGGTTTTGGACCGATGAGACCCCGTCTACGGTCTGTGGGTCGATCTACGGTCCATAGATTGGGATCGTAGATCACTCTTACACTTGGAAAAGTTTAGGGATTTACCTGGGTTCTATGGACACCATCCACGGTTTGTGGATGGATCGACGAACCGTCGATGGGGTCTATAGACCTCTGCACGAGACCATTTTCTGCAGAATTTTCATAGCGTACCTGTACATGTAGCAACCATTAGGCTATTCTTTTTACATTTTCTGGACACTTTTTAGACACGGACCCAATGCTAATTCTAGCCAACCAAAAAAAAAAAAAAACTAAAACACTTATCTAAATTAATACAGAGAATCAACTAAACACAAAAACTACTAGATGGAAAACAAAAACCTATCGTTGGCTAGATTGTACATCTTGGGTTGCCTCCCAAGCAGCGCTTGATTTAACGTCGCGGCATGACGCAGGCCTTTTGATTACTCAGACTTCATCAAGATGATAAGCCTCAATCACTTCTTGCACACTTTCAGCATTTCCCAAATAGATCTTAATCATTTGCCCGTTTACCATGAACCTAGTTCCCTCACTATTTTCAAGCTCAACCACTCCATGGGGGAGCACTTTTGTGAGCAAAAATGGCCCAGTCCATTTGGACTTGAGTTTGCCTAGAAACAAGCGCAACCTAGAGTTGAATAGAAGCACAAGATCACCAACCACAAATTCTCGCTTTTCAATTCTTTGATCATGATACCTCTTCATCTTCTCTTTGTACAAGGCTGAACTTTCATAAGCTTTTAGGCGAAACTCATCAAGCATATTCAAGTCATTCATTCTTTGATTAGATGCGGCGCCCCAATCCAAATTTAACTTCTTCATTGCCCACATCGCCTTTGCTCTAGCTCTACCGGTAAATGACAAGACTTCACATATACAAGTTGGTAAGGGACATACCTATAGAGCATCATCAAACTTCCTTGACCAATCCATTCTATTAGCATCCACAGTCTTCGCCAGAATTTGTTTGATCTGTCTGTTGGACACTTCAACTTGCCCACTAGACTGCGGATGGTAAGGACTGGCTACATTGTGGTGGACACCATATTTCTCAAGTAGCGCCTTGAACAACTTATTACAAAAGTGGGAACCTCCATCACTGATGATCGCCCTCGGGGTACCAAATCTGGAGAAGATATTCTTTTTCAAAAATGCGGTGACACTTTTGCCTTCATTGTTGGAGAACGCAATTGTTTCTACCCACTTGGATACATAATCAACCGCAACAAGAATATACTTCATCCCATGTGAATTCACAAATGGACCCATAAAATCAATGCTCCATACATCAAACAACTCTATCACCAATATAGGAAAGCTCTTGCCTCTTTGAAATTCCTCCTTCTCTTTGGCAACGATCACAAGACTTGGCGAAATCATAAGCATCTTAGTGGATGGTAGGCCAGTAGTACTCACAGTGCAAAATCTTATGCGCAGTTCGAATACCACTATGATGCCTACCAACAGGCGACGAATGGCATGCTTTGAGTACACTCAACATCTCAACCTCGGGCACACAACGACGAATAATCCTATCAGCACAACTACGATACAAGTAAGGCTCATCCCAAAAGAATTTCTTCACATCATACATAAACTTTCTCCTTTGGTGAAAAGACAAGTCCGGGGGCACCAAATTGCTTGCCAAATAATTAGCAAAGTCTGCAAACCATGGAATCAGATCATGAGAGGCAGCCAATACCTGTTCATCTAGAAAAGCATCATTAATTTCAGCCCTATCTCCAAGCTTTAGCATAGCCTCTTCCTCTAATCTAGACAAGTGATCGGCAACTTGATTTTCGGCCCCCTTCCTATCTTTTACCACAAAATCAAACTCTTGCAGCAACAATACCCATCTAATCAATCTTGGTTTTGCATTATTTTTTGCCATCAAACACCTCAATGCAGAATGGTCAGTATGCACTATGACCTTAGTACCTAGCAAGTAGGATCGAAATTTCTCGAATGCAAAAACCACCGCAAGAAGTTCTTGTTCAGTCACAGTATAATTCTTTCGGGCCACATTTAGAACTTTACTAGCATAGTAAATAGGGTGAAGAATTTTCTCTTTCCTCTGTCCTAGTACCACACCAAGCGCCACTCCACTTGCATCACACATTACCTCAAACGGTTGTCCCCAATCAGGTGAAATAATGATAGGTGCAGTAACCAACTTCTCCTTCAACTCTCCAAATGCTCTCAGACAAGCATCATCAAAATAAAACTTATACTCCTTTTCGAGCAGTTTGCACAATGGGTGTGCAATTTTTGAAAAGTCTTTTATGAAAACTTCTTACACCTTTTACAAAAATAGGTGGCGGAAGTTTCTCTATTACCTCAACTTCAGCTATATCAACCTTAATACCTTTCTCTAAAATTTGATGACCCAACACTATACCTTCTTTAACCATAAAATGACATTTCTCCCAATTCAGCACCAAGTTGCAGTATTCACACCTTTGAAACACCTCTGCCAAATGATCCAGACAACGATCAAATGAATCACCTACAACTGAAAAATCATCCATGAACATTTCAATAGTGTCCTCCACCATATCAGAAAATATTGACATCATACAACGCGGGAAGGTTTCTGGAGCATTGCACAACCCAAATGACATTCGTTTGAAAGCAAAAGTCCCATAAGGGCAAGTGAATGTGGTCTTCTCTTGATCTTCTGGAGCGATAGAAATTTGATTGTAGCCCGAATACCCATCAAGAAAACAATACCAACTCTTTCCTGCAAGTTTATCCAACATCTGGTCCATGAATGACATAAGAAAGTGGTCATTTTCTGTCCACGCATTCAACTTCCAGTAATCCATACAGACTCTCTATCCGGTCACGGGCCTCATTGGAACAAGCTCATTTCTTTCATTTGGAACCACAGTAATACCACCCTTTTTAGGCACACACTGCACATGACACACCCAACTATTATCTGCAATGGGATAAATAACTCCCGCATCCAGCCACTTGATGATCTCCTTTTTGTGAGAGAAAATACCGGGAGGAATCCCAATAATATCTACAATAGTCTATCCAATAGCTCGCTTGAACCTCTTTAACACAGTCACCAAGCACTTTACTTGTCTTGCATTTAAATCTGCCGCAATGATGACCGACAAAGTATTCTCTTTGCCCAAGTATACATACCTCAAATGCGGTGGTAGAGCCTTAAGCTCCAAATTCGATGTCTCCACAATAGATGGTCTTGGGGGTGGAGACTCGCGATTCTTCATGTCTAACTCATACTTCTTTGGTTTGGACCGATATTCACATCTATCGAGTGCGGCTACCAACTCATCATACTCTTCAATACCATCATGATCGAAATTCATCATTACTGCTGCTAGTGCCTCAACACCTAGTCGCTCTTTAATTTGCACTTTTATCCCACTCTCCACTCTGTAAGTTATAGCAGATATCATTTGGAGCTCACCACTCTGCTTCATGGACCTACAAATATTGAAAGTTGATTCTTCATTGTTCAGTCTGAACTTCATCTGTCCTTTTTCCATATCAACCAACGCATGACCTGTGGCAAGGAATGGTCTCCCAAGGATGATGGGAACATCAAAATCAACCTCACAATCAAGAATCACAAAATCCGCTGGAAAGATGAAGGACTCCACTTTTACTAGCACATCATGGAGTACACCAATGGGACTTTTCACGGTACGATCGGCCATAAGTAGCCGCATCGTAGTAGGCTTTGGGTCCCCTAGACCTAACTTCTTATAAATAGACAATGGCATGAGGTTGATGCTGGCACCAAGATCATACAATGCCTTATCAAAGTGTAACAACCTAATGGTACATGGGATCGTGAAAGCACCAGGTTATTCCTTCTACTACACAAGAGATCTTGTAGCAATAGCGCTACAATGCTGCAATTTATCATGATCTTCAAAACTCATAGACCTCTTCTTTGTTACCATATCTTTCATAAACTTTGCATCCCCAGGCATTTGCTTCAAAGCTTTTATCAACGGAACGTTGATGGAAAACTGCTTCAACATAGTAATAAACTTGAGATATTTACCATCTTCAATCTTCTTCACTAATCTCTGTGGAAAAGGTGGTGGAGGTCTAGGTATGGGGACCACTTTCTGAGATATCTCCGCTTCTTTCTCTGTCGCATTCTCAGACACTTCTCTAACCTCTACCACCTCATCTTCTTTTCTAATCTCAACTTCCACCACAGACGACATAGGTGGGTCAATGGTTCGCTTACCCTATCGAGTAGTAACTGTCATACAATGACCGTCATTCTTTGGATTCTGGATGGTGTTGCTAGGAAGAGTACCAGGTTGACGTGGGTTCACTATAGTAGACAACTGTGTCATCTGCTGCTCTAGGTGCTTTATTGACACTGCATGGGCATTAACCTTTTGACCAATACCAGACAAGTTGTTTCTCATCTCCTTCACATTCTCATCAGTTGCATCAAACCTTCTTATCATCTTATGCATCATATCTTCAATACGCACCATATTGCCTCCAGTTTCCCTAGTAGCAGATTCGCAATTTGAGGGGGAAAATAAGGTCCAACCCGATCGTTTCTGTTGCCATAGTTGTTCCAGTTGTAGTTGTTATCGTAATTAAAGTTCCCATCCCGAACATGTTGACCCTCTCGGTTGTAATTGTCATAGTTCCGACCTTTGTTTCCTTGACATTGACGCCAATTCTCTGTGTTGGATCCTTGGGCGTTTGGTCGGAAACCCCCCGTCTGATCATTCACCGCATGAGCATACTCTTCATAGTAACACTCTTCAACTGGTGGTGGCGTTCTAGTCAAGGAATTCACAACATTTACCTTCTCTGCACCTCCGCTCACATGCTTCAATACCAACTCCAATTTGGTCCTCATCTGAGCTATCTCCTCACGAATCTCCTCTGCAGACTGGTTGTTCGTAGCATGAATGACAAATGTGTTTCTCCCAATATCCGACCTCCTAGTGCTCCATGATTTATTGTTGTGAGAGATCTTCTCCAATTTTTCTGCAATCTGCGCATATGTGCACTTACCGTATGATCCTCCAGCAATAGTATCAAGCACTGCTTTATTGTTATCATCCTGACCTAGATAGAAATATTCCTTCAGCGACTCATCATCAATACGGTGATTCGAAACACCTCTTACAAGTGCAGTGAATTTGTCCCAAGAGCTACTCACAGACTCTCCAGGTAATGCTACAAAATTATTGACCCTATCTCTGTGATTGAGCTTCTTGGACACTGAATAATATCTTGCTAAGAACACATCTGTCAGTTGGTCCCATGTATATATTGAGTTATAAGGAATATCAGTGAACCATATATCAGCATCGCCTGTCAGTGATAGAGGGAACACTCGCAACCCGATAACATCCATATCCAAGTCTGGTCGACCCACACAGCTCTTGGAAACCACCCTTTGCTTGGCTATGTGAGTGTGTGGGTCTTCCGGTGGTGAACCCGAGAATAAGCCCATCGCTGTAAGCATTTGCATCAAGCTACTGGTCACTACAAATGTGTGCCCCGAAGGTAAAAGGGGTAGGACAAGAAGTCTATCTGAGTCAGTAATGTTTATGTTGCCCCTATAGCTGTCATGCGGTCGAGGGGCTGGTGGGCCATGCACCCTCACTGCATCTCCCAATTGATTTTCAGCTAGAACCTGGTTGTCTCCCCCAACCACCCTCGGGGGTTGCAACTCAACTTCATTACCTAAATTGCCTCTGATAGGATTAACTTGAACTCCTTGATTGTTCATTCTTCGCAAAGTTTGGTTCAACTCTGGGTCGTAAGGAGTAAGTGGTTCACCCTAGCTCCGTGTCCTTGGCATACACTAGAGTCAGACCCTGAGAGAGACAAAAACAAAAAGAAAAAGTAAAATTAGGAAATATTTGACTAACGTTCAATAATGTAGTTAAAATAAATCTAAAAGCCAAAATTTGATACGCTCAAATTACACCTCCCTAAGAAGCATAAGCATTCGTTATCAAGTAAAGAACCCAACTTTCAGGTAGGGGTCGATCCCATGAGGAGAATAGTTTAGACTTTACTTTAACCAACAATTATATTCAATTAGTCAAATTACTTCCAGAAACAAGAATTAAAATGAGGGTTTTGTGAAACAAATTGTAAGAATTCAATA
Source organism: Solanum verrucosum (assembly GCF_900185275.1). Lineage (NCBI taxonomy): Eukaryota > Viridiplantae > Streptophyta > Magnoliopsida > Solanales > Solanaceae > Solanum > Solanum verrucosum. The sequence continues at coordinate 261,805 of NW_026020289.1, forward strand.
AATAATTAGTAATCAAAAGTCAGTTTTGGTTGTTATCAAGATGAGAGAAATAACTAGGGTATACGTGTTCCCAACAAGCTCATAACGCAATAATCCTAGTAATATCAATCATTTCCTAGTGTACTACATGCAAAGTGATAAGTTAGGTATCTTTAAATTCTTGGTCCGGCATCTAGAGAATTTCACCCCGCACCTTGGTCTGGCTACATGTATATAATTTACTAACCCTTACCTTTGCCTCATATTAGACATCATAATTGATGTTTGGCTTAGTTATTACTTCGCACCAATCGACACTAGCCTATTAGATAGTATCACACTAAATCTATGTTGATAATTCTTTTCTTGTTGATTACCTCCTTGATCCAGCAAGTAGCAACAAGGCGAGTTCTAACGCGTGCACTCGTTAAAAAGACTTCTAAACGAAATAATTATCAATGCATGCAAAACACTATTCAACAATTGCTTATTTACTATTCATACTTTGTTAATCGCTCATGGTTCCCACAACCCTAGTTGTGAAGTTTAGTTACCCAAAATCATATGAACACAATTCATTGTTTTAGATGAAAGAATTATAAACTTACGTAAGAAGAATAATAAACCCAAAAATTCAACTTGAATTGCAACACCAAAATCTTCAAAACGAACTTAGGAATATAAGAATTGCTAAATTTGCAAGTTAATCTCCCAAGTCAAGAACTAGAATAAAATAATAATGTCTAACCCCCAAAAACGAGGTTTACATGCCCTATTTATAGAAAACAAGTCCTAAATTAAAAAGGGAAACAAAATAAGAAAAGTTTGTTCGGGCACGCACCTTCATTCCACGAGACTGACTCACGGAACGTCAATGGATCTACGGTCAGTGAGTCCCTTCCGTCAGCCAGGAGAAAATATTTCAGCTTCCAAAAATCAGCTTTTCTGAAGCAAACGACGAAGTTCCAGTACGGAGCGTAGATCGATCTACGGTTCGTCAATCCCACTCCGTAGCTCCATACTTCAAATTTTTCAAACATCAGGTACTGGAACCCTTGCAGTATGAATCTACGGATCAACAGTATGGTACGTAGATCCATCTACGGATCGTCAATGGCCACCGTGGTTCCACACTTGGTCAGATTTCCCTGATTTGCCTTCCATGCCTTACTTGCTGATCTACGACCACCATCTACGGAATGTCAATGGACCTACGGTCCATAGATCACCTCCGTAGATGCCCTTTTCTGCATTTCTTCAATTGTCTCTTTACTTTCGCGCCTGAACATCTTTCCTGCAAAATATGATAAAAACACATCAAAACCAATACAAAAAGGCCCTAGACACAAACAACTTGTAAGTGAAAGGTATTAGAAATACTGTAAACTCACGGTATATCAGATGCATATATGGAAACCCAAATAGAACGGATGAAAGTGACACAAGACAAATATTACAATAAGATAAAAGGACTTGGTGACAAGACAACAAACTAAATTTTAGGTTACCAGTCTATAATAACCCAAACTAGGACAAGACTCAACAAATAAACACACAAGAGAAATGATAGAAAGCTCTGACTTACTAAACTAAAATTAAAAAAAATTGCATAGCAGAAATGATGACAAAATCAACTATCTATACACTCTTTTTAGAGAAAAGAAGAGTGTCTCCCAATCACCAAGCTTGACTTCTTAACCACTACTTTGCACGTTAGCCTTCGTAAAAGCTCCACCAATTTCAATTGTCTTCTCTTCAGATTTGAGAGAATTGTCATCACCTATCATCTCAATGAAGTATACATCATAAGGTGCTGGTAGAGAATTCTGAGTAACATTTGGGGGATTATCATTTTGGACCATAATCATCTTTGCTTGGATAATCTTTTTTACCTCACTTTTCAAAGTTCGACAATCTTTAGTATTGTGCCCTAGGGGATCAGAATGGTATGCACATCGTGCTACAAGATTGAAACCTTTTCAACGTGGATCTACAAAATTTTGAGAAATCGGCTCTATCATATTCAAACATTTCAATTTCTCAAATAAACTCGTGTAAGACTCTTCAATTGGTGTGAAATTATTCACAGGTCTTTGACCTTCATCAAAATCCTGTCTTGGACGGGGATTATAAGGTGTACGAAAGTTTTGAGAAGAAGGACGAATATTTTGATATGTTAGCGCTCGCCATTCAGGATAGTTTGGTGGATATGCATATGGTTGTGTACCATAGACTGTATATTGAGGCGGGACAATAGAGTATTGTGTGTCTAGCATGGGGAAATAGTGATGAAATTAAGGTGATGCATATTGATAAACCTGACCCCTTGGACCTTTTTGTGTGCCTGATATAACATTTGCTACATCCTCTTTTATTTTCTTTCCCCCAAGATTTTTTGGTCCATTTTTAATCACCTGTGTTTTGACTTTCAAGGCTGCTTGACTTACAATTTTTCCAGACTTGATGCCGTTTTCCACCATTTAACCAATCTTAATAACCTCGGTGAATGTTTTTACCAACAACGGAAAGTAAATAATGAACGTAGTCGGGGTTCTTGCGCTTGGAGAAAAACATCAATCATTTCATATTCTTTCATTGATGGCTTAACCCTAGCAGCTTGCTCTCTCCACCTAATAGCATATTCACGAAAATTTTCAGTGGTCTTTTTCCTTATGTTGGTAAGTGAAGTACGATCTGGCACTATGTCAATGTTATATTGAAATTGTTGAACAAAACATCGAGCCAAATCATACCATGTATGCCAGTTAGAAGTATCTTGATCTATGAATCATTATGAGGTGATTCCCATTAAACTTTCCCCAAAATAAGCCATGAGCAGTTCTTCTTTGCTTCCAAACCCTCTCAATTGATTACAATATCTCTTTAAATGAGCTACAGGATCTCCATGTCCATCATATTTCTCGAACTTTGGAGTTTTAAAATCGATGGGTAGATGAACATGGGGAAACATGCACAAATCATGAAATGAGACACTTTTGTGATCTCTCAATCCTTGCATATCTCTTACCGTTTGTTCCAAACTCTTCATTTTTCTAGCCATTTCTTTATGTTCCTCGTTCTTAACAACTTTTTCAGCTTCAACAAGCACTACAAGAAAATTGTGAATTACATGGGGATCTTACCTAGGGAAATATTTCGCAGGAAATAGATGCGGATTTTCTTGCGAATACTTTAAATTTCATAATATAAGGATATAGTACCCGCAAATTATATTTTCCCAACAAATTCCACAAGTTAATTTGGCGCCATATTGCGCAAATTTTGTACTTGCGACATCACCTGGGGAAATATATCGGCGGATGCATTATCTCTAGGTAAATTCGCATGTACATGTGTAAATATATATATTTTTTAAATCCTTTTTTTTATCCATAAAAAAATCTCTAGGTAATTTATCCAACGGATTTACATGGAGATATTCTGGTGGAAGTTTATGTGGAATTTTATTACCCGGATAATTTATTTGGGGATTAATTGTTGGGGATTTAGTGGGGACATATTTTTGGGGATTTACCTACGAAATTTATTACTTGGAAAAATATTGAGGGATTATTTGCTGCGGATTTAGCTAGGGACTTATTGTTGGGGATTTACCTACGAAATTTATTACTTGGGGAAATATTGGGGGATTTTGTTGTTATGAATTTATCTGGAAATTGTCTTGGCGATTTGCGTAAGATTTTTGTGACTCGAAATTTTTTCTAGAGATTTTGCTAGCTATAGATTTTGTGAAAAAAATTTAAACAATTTTTCCTTCCATCCTTACCTTTAAAATTGTATTATTTGGAATCTTTTTCTTTATTCAATTCAAAATATTAATGAGTAATTAATTATTACAGTTTTAAAAATTAACAAATTATTTTTGTGAATTTGGTTGGAGAATTTTTTAGGGATTTACTTGGATCTATGCATACTTGATTTTAAAAATACAATTTAATTGAAACTTTTTTCTTGAAATCAAAGTATCTTTAAAAATTTGGAGTCCTCGAGAAATATTTTTATAAAAATATATTTATCAAAATTAAAATTATAATAATATAAATAATGACAATGAAACTAGAATAAATCTTATTGTTAAATATTTACTATACTTTTAGGTTAAATAAATTATGATACAATAATATCAATCTAATACGGTGTTGGATAAATATTTTTAGCTAATAGATAATTAATATTTAATATCACCAAAAACCATATATACCATTTTTTATTTTGATTTTTATTTGAAAGATACAAAATATTGAAATTATATGGTTAGTTATTTTTTCATAATAACGTTGGAAAAATAACTATCATAATTATAATTAATTTTGATTTAATTATTTTATAGTAAATTGTGTATTATTGAATAAGTTAAGCACTATTTTTTAAGTAGAAAAAATCGAGTATATACCTTATTAATGTGAAGTTTGATTACTTCCTCATTGATAGAATTATATAAAATAAAAAACTATTTTTTTTTAATTGTATATCAAATTGATACATTATTGTTTACAAGCATTAAAAATTAGATAATTTCTCTATAGTAAGTAATTAAATGATATTTATTTCTAAATATATAATTAAGTATTTTAAAATATAATTATTAAAAGATAACTTTAAATTATAAATACCACACATATCTAATAATATATACTATTAATTGTTGATTTTAACTTCCTTGCACATTGAACTTATAAATAAATTTATATTTTCAATTATTTATTTATAAGAGCTTTGTATGTGTAATTTAAATTTTTCTATGTCTAATATGCTTAGTTATGATATTATCGCATTGAAAGTGTAAGCATAAAATTTTCATGATAGGTTGTGTGGCAATGATTTATTTTAAATATATAAATAATTTTCATATTTTATTTTTTAAGAGTTAAATCACATGAACTTTAGCTAATATTTTAAGATGTAATTCGTTACCAAATTAATATGAGATGACTTTATAGTTCTTTTTGTGTAATTCATGAATATTAAAATTGTATTTTTAATGTTTAATTTAATTTAGCTTTAAAAATTAATCAAATCGAAAAAGAACACAAAAAATTAGTGTAATATCTTTGCTACTTCTTGTACCACATCGATGGAAGACCCTAAGAAATTAGGATATATAATGCTAAGAGTAAGAATATAGTGAGAGTGGAGCAATTATGTATGGGTGGGCACTGGGTAGACAATGGAATTTAATATTAGGAAACATATCACATAGTTACATCAAATTCCATGAACAAATTAAAGAAATAAGATAAAGTTTAACCTTAAATAAAAAAAATAAGTACCGCAAAATGTTAATTTTTATATAAAAGTAATGAAAAAGGGGAAGAAAGAGATGAATATGTTTGTGATTATGTTGCCGAATGGTTTTTCTTTTGTCGTGTGTGTCTTTTTTTCTTTGGTTTCTCTTGCTCGTCTCTATGTGTGTGTTAAAAAATGTGTTTAGGATGATTTTCTTTTTTGTCTGTGCGTTGGTAGTGTGCAGATTGTTCTTGGCTTTGTGCGTGTGTGTGCCTTTTTTTTTTTTTTATTCTGTGCGTGTGTGTGTTTATATATAGTGGCAGATTTTTGGTAGTGTTGGAGTGTGTTTTTCTGATTGTACGTATAGTAGTAGTAGTGTGTAGAAGTGTGGTGTGGTAGTGGTGGGGTGGTGAGTGTAGTGGGGTGTAGTATAGGGGTAGTGGGGTTAATTAAGAGGGTAATGGGGGTGATAAATGGGTAGTTTTAAGTGCAGATTTTTTTTAAAGAAATATAAATAAATTATAGAATGTTTAATGATAAAATTAATTAGTTTTTGTTTTAAGCAACAAAAAATATAAATATTAAATAACTAACCTAAAAATATAGTTAAGAAACAATATTTTATTTATTAAAATTTAAATTAACTGAAACATATATTTTTTTGTAACTTTCCATTTCTTTTTAAATAACTGAAAATAAAACTTTACCTAAAAACGTGATTCTATTTTTGTTATTTTCAAATCTTTTAAAAATAAACTTACTAAAATACGATGAGAAATAAAATATTTAATTTAGACTTGAAAGAAATATTTAAGGAATAAAAATGGTGTAAAACCTTATGTCCGGTCAAAAATTACGTGTCTCCAGACCTTGCCTTCACTGTACAGGTACTGAGCCAGTTCACGCACTGTCTCAAACAGTCACACTTGGAGGCTACACTAAGAGTAGTGAGATACATCAAGGAAGCTCCTGGTTCAAGACTATTAATGCCAGCTGATCAAATTGCACAACTCACTGCCTACTGTGATTCTTATCGGAGAGCATGTGTGGAAACTAGAAGATCAGTCACAGGATACCTGGTGAAGTTTGGAGGTGCTTTAGTGTCTTGGAAATCTAAGAAACAAGAAACAGTGTCAAGGAATTCAGTTGAGGTAGAGTTCAGGAGCATGGCTGCTTGTGCAGCTGAGATCACTTGGTTAATAGGCTTGTACAAAAAGCTCGGAGTATGTGTGAATCTTCATGTGCATATGATGTGTGACAGGAAGGTAGTTATTCAAATAGATGCAAACCCAATTTTCCATGAGAGAACTAAACACATAGACATTGATTGTCATTTTGTGAGGGAAAGAACTTGCCAAGGAATGCTGAAAACCGAACACATCAACACCAAACATCAACGGGCTGATTTACTGACTAAAGGTCTGGGAAAGATAACACAACTTGCTGATGAGCAGGATTGGAATGGCTAATGTGTTCCAACCATAAGCTTGAGGAGGAGTGTTAATTAACTAATGTAAATGGTTAAGCAAGCTAGATGGTTGGTTTAGCTAATTAATCAGTTAGAGTTAGTTAGAAATATGCCCAGCTGGCATTAGTTGGTTACAAGCCCATGTGAGTAGTATAAATATACAATGTGTACGGATTCAATGGATCAAGTTTCATAATTCAGTCAATACAATTCCTTTCTTCCTCTCTACATTACTGTAAAGCTTAAAGCTCCAGCTATGGAGGTATCATTTATTTTCATGGCAACAACCCGACTTCTAAACTTGAATCTATAACAACTTAAAGCTTTCTGTACATCTCTGTAAGTTTTTACTATATTAGAATGTCTTCTCAATATATATTCCCTCTCTCCCAATTTATGTGACATATTTCCTTTTTCATGAGACAAACAGTTTAAGTTTGATCGGAATTTGCACATAAAATCTTCATTTTTTAAAAATGAAATTTATATATTTGTAAATTACGTAAAAAGTATTATAAGTCACAATAATTAACAATCCAAAATATTTAAAAGATATATGAAAAATTTACAATAAAAAATAGACTTATATGAATCTCGTAATTCGAAATGTGTCACATAAATTAAAACGAAGGGAGTACTTTTTTAAGATGAACTCATTGGGGTGGTGTGGATGCAGTTGCTCACTTAAATTACATCACTGTTTGTATTTAGAGAAAAAGGACAAATATACCCTGAATTATCGTAAATGGTATGCAGATTCCCTCCGTTATATTTTTGGGACATTGGTGTCCCTACCGTCCAAAAACTAGAGCATATATGCCCTTCACTCTAACAAAAGACTAAATAGGGACACATGTCGCAATCTTATCCGTCGATCCGATATTTAATAAATGTTGAGTCAGTGGATAAGATTATGACATGTGTATGTCCGTTAGTATAAAGGGTAAATATGCTCTAGTTTTTGAACAGCAGGGGCATCAATGTCCCAAAAATATGACGGAGAGTATCTGCATACCATTTACGATAGTTCAGGGGTATGTTTGTCATTTTTCCATTGTATTTATGCATTCTTCGACCGAGAGAGGGAAAATCTACTGCTTCTCTATTAATATTACTTTTCTCTCAACCTCACCAGGTTTTGCTTTGTTTCAATTTGTTTGACTCATATTTGGAGTATGAGGATCAAACAAATGTTTGATGTAAATTTAAACATAAAATCTTTAATTTTAAAAAATAAAATTTACATATTTACAAATTAAAAAAAAAAGTGTTATATCAAAATATTTAGAAAGTATATGAAAAATTTAAGGTAAAAAAAAAGAATTATCATTTGACTGTCCAACTAGTAACTAAGATAAATAAATTAAAATAAATGACATGGATATTGAGAAGAATTTTATTTTTTGAATTTCATAACCAACACTATTTATGTGAGGCTACATTATTGCTGACAAGTGAACACTTTCTTTTGTAAGCATAAAATAAAAAAAATGTTAAATTTGATATGTTTCCTACTCCAATTAAAATGCTTAGCTAGAAACATAATTGCAACTTATGTTAGTTCAATAATGGAAAATTTAGGGCCTGTTTGGCAATTTGAGATGAAATTAAGTTAAATATTGTTTGGACATCTAATTTAGTTGAATATTTAAATTGTATTTTTTTTGTTTTTTGGTTTCTCACCGTGTCCGGAAATCCCACATTTGAGTTATGACTAAATTTGGATCACACACTGCACTGCCCATTCAAGGGTGATGCCCCCAACAAAAAAAAAATTCATACCCAGGGTTCGTGTAACACCCCGTATCCTAGATAGACCAAAATGCAGATTTTTAGAAGTTGCAGGTGCAACCTACGGTCGCCACCTACGAACCGTAGTCTAACCTACGGCTCATGTTGTGGTCTGTCGTTCACCACTGCAGCTCCTCCCAAAAACCCAGCTCAGAAAATCGGCTAAGTCTCGACCCACGGACAGACCTACGATCCGTAGGTCAGACCACGGTCCGTGGTTTGTGTCCGTGGATCAAGGCTCATTTACCCAGTCTCTAACACAAACTATGGTCGACTAGCACAGATCGTCGTTCGATGCACGGTCTGTAGGTCTGACCATAGATGGGAGTCAGCTGCCAGTTAGAGGAAAATTGTTGATTGGGTCAACTTCAAATGGTGATAACTCTTAGGACAAAATGAATTAGGTGTCCTATGAACTATGATGTGATAGATAATTGAACCCTCTTTCCAACGACACTGAGTTTGCTAAAATCTGGCATCCGAGTAAAACGTTATGCTTGTTTTAGTGAAACCATGTCGAGCAGACTCGACCTACGACCCCAATATACGGACCGTAGATTGAGCTACGGCCCGTAGGTCCAATCCGTAGGTCACTCTGACAGCAGTTAATTCAGGGGTCTTTTGGTCTTTACCTATTTCGTTGACCCCTAAGATACATCGTTTAGACCCTAAATCATGAGGTTTTAGTCAGTCTAAGCCTAGAAACAAAACTAGAAATTAGCTAAGTCAAGTCATTAATCAAAACATAGAAAATTAGAAGCAAGAGAGGAGAAAAAGGTCAAGAACCCTAGTTCAAGAATGCAGCAAGATTCCATCAGTTCCAACCCCAAAATCGAAAGATTTTTCCGTGGAATTCGTCACTAGATATGTGGGATTTCACTAGTGGGTTTCTTTCACCCATTAGGTCCCTAGTTTTCAGTCTGTTTCTAGATTCTCTTATTTTGACTAGACATAGGGTTTCTTGAATGTTAGAATTATTGGGTTCTTAGCTGTTAGAATGATCCAAATCAGATTAATATGTTAATATTCAGTTTATTGCATGAATTCTAGAACCCTAGCTATGTATTTATTTAGGTCTTGAATTACACATGCTAGGTCAGATATTTCAGTTATTCAGTTATACATGACTCAGTTATTAATGCATCAATATCAGTTTAATTGTTGTATTCTCAGTTTGCATGTTCAGTTCGAGCTATCCAATAACTTACAGAAATTCCGTCATAATGTGTTAATTACTTAATCCATTGGGAGTAGCATAATACCGAGTTGGACTAGGGTTCAGCGTACCCAAATAGTCCCAGAACTACTAGCCATGTAGGTTGTAAGTCCCCTCTGTGGGCATCATTTCAGTGATCACGCCAGCATACCTCTATACCTCTGGCAGGGTATATTGGGTCCTCTCGATGGGGCGTATACTTCGGACTCCACATTTAGCTCATGTGGTTTTATTATCGGTTATTAGTAGCTCCCACAGTTCAGTCAGAGTCTACTACATTGATCATTTATCAGTATATCCAGTATTCAGTTTCAGCATGTTATAAATTAGTCACTGCATTCAGTTATCTCAGCATTTAGTATCTATATCATGTTCAGAGTATGTCATTGCTTATCTGCTTTGCTTAGTTGTATGTTATTTCAGCTTTATTTTATCATGCATGCTCAGTACCTTTCAAGTATTGACGCATACTCTACGCTACATCTTCTCGTGATGTAGGTTCAGTTTCTCAGTATCCAGATCACGCTTAGATCGGTTCCCGATCTCTAGTTTAGCAGAATCAGTGATGAGTCCTCACTCTCCGAGGACAATAGTCATGAGTTTCTTTTCATTATTTTTAGTCCTTTAGTTTCAGTTTGCTAATTTAGCTGGGCCTGTCCCAACATTTCTAGTCAGTTAGAGGCTATTTTCAAACATAGTTAGATTCAGCTTAGTATGGAGTTAATATTTTCTTTGCATTAAACTCATCAGTTTTCATTCATCTCAATTATAGTATATGGGTATTCCCCATCTTTTCATTTTTTATTTATGATTTAGCTTCCGCATTAGTTTATTATCTTTAGTATGCTCATCATCATGCCAGTAGAGTTAGCTTGGGATCAATTGTGGTCCTAGGTCCCGTGTCTGCGTCTCGAGGGTAGTCTCGGGGCGTGACAAACTTACGCAACTTATCCAGTCCCTGATCAAGAAGTGTCAAATGCGGAATTCAGGAACGCTATTCAGATGTTGGCTCTGAGTGTGGCCAACCAGAACAATCAGCGGGATCCAGTTCCGGTAAATGCCAAAGTAAGGTCAGCTGCAGCCAGGGTGCGAGACTTTGTTAGGATGAATCCGCCAAAGTTCTTAGGATCGCAATTTGGAGAACATCCCCAAAACTTCATTGATGAGGTCAAGAAGATCATTAAAGTGATGCAGGTAACTGGGAATGATCGGGTTGAGTTAACATCTTACCAACTTAAGGATGTGACTCATATCTGGTACACTCAGTGGAAGGAGAACAGGGGTACAAATGCAGCTCCTATTACTTGGGATTGTTTCAACGAAACCTTTCTGGATAAGTTTTTCCCCATAGAGTTGAGAGAAGTAAGGGCCTATGAATTTATGAACGTAAGGCAGGGTAACATGACTGTCAAAGAGTATGGGCTCAAGTTTAACCAACTCTCCAGGTATGCTCCTCACATGGTTGCTGACTCCAGGGCTTAGATGAATAAGTTTCTTTATGAGGTGTCAGATTTAGTGGAAACAGAGTGCAGGAATGCTATGTTGTTGGGAGACATGAACATCTCTAGGCTCATGACTCATGCTCAGCAGGTTGAGGGTGATAAGCTTAGGGAACATGCTAAGGAGACTAAGAAAACAAGAACAGGTAACTACGAGTATACCCAACAAAAATCGGGTGGTGGAAATCGCTTGCAGTTTCAGCAGAAGTCTTCGACTCCAGCCCGTTCATCAGCTAGTATTCTATCCCCCAAGTTCCATAACGATCAGAAAGGTAGGGTGTCAGGATCTAAGTCTCAAGGTAGTGTTTCAGGCACCAAAACTGACCCAACTTACCCGAAATATAGTAAGAACCATCTGAGCGAGTGTCTTGCAGGTAAGGAAGGATGCTTTTGGTGTGGTCAGTCTGGTCATAGATTGAAGGATTGTCCTTCTAGACAGAGTCAAGGAGGAAATACTGGTAGAGCTCAGTCTAAAACTTCAGCAGCACCAGTAGGTCACCCGACTCAGCAGGGTAACTCATCTGGTACAGGTGGCGGACAACGCCAAAACAGGCTATATGCTCTTCAGGCTTGTCAAGATCAGGAAGATTCTCCTGATGTAGTCACTGGTACGTTACGAGTCTTTGATCTTGATATTTATGCATTGTTAGATCCATGGGCTACTTTGTCTTTTGTAACTCCTTACATAGTAGTTCAATTCAGTGTTAGCCCAGAAACTCTTTGAGAACCCTTCTCAGTCTCTACTCCAGTTGTTGACCTAGTTATTGCTAGACGGGTATACATAAATTGCCCTATCACATTCTTTCAGAAAGTCACCTCAGCAGATCATGTAGAGTTAGAAATGGTAGACTTCGATGTCATTCTAGACATGGATTGGTTACATTCATGTTATGCCTCAGTCAATTGTAGAACTAGGATTGTTCATTTTCAGTTTCCAAATGAACCAATCTTAGAATGGAAGGGTAGTAGCTTAGCGCCTATGGGTCGATTCATTTCTTACCTTAAGGCCAGAAAGATGATCTCTAAGGGTTATCTCTATCATCTAGTTCGGGTTAAGGATTCTAGTTCTGAATCCCCAACTCTTGAGTCAGTCCCTATAGTCAATGAGTTTCCAAAAGTGTTTCCAGATGATCTTCCCGGAGTTCCTCCCGAAAGGGAAATCAATTTTGGAATTTATCTCCTTCCAGATACCCAGCCTATCTCTATTCCTCCTTACATAATGGCTCCAGCTGAGCTTAAGGAATTGAAAGAACAGTTGAAAGACCTTCTAGATAAAGGCTTCATCAGACCTAGTATTTCGCCATGGGGTGCACCAGTGTTGTTCGTAAAGAAGAAAAATGGTTCTTTCTGAGCATTAACTATAGGCAGTTGAACAAAGTTACGATCAAGAATAAATATCTCATCCCTAAGATTGATGACTTGTTCGACCAACTTTAGGGTACTAGTTATTTCTCAAAGATAGACCTCAGATCAGGTTATCATCAGCTTAGAGTCAGAGATAGTGACATTCCAAAGACAGCCTTCAGAACTTAGTATGGTTATTACAAATTTGTAGTTATGTCATTTGGACTAACCAATACTCTTGCAGCTTTCATGGATTTAATGAACAGAGTGTTCAAGCAGTACTTAGACTTGTTCGTTATCATCTTTATTGATGATATCCTCATTTACTCTAGGAATGAGAAAGAACATGCGAGTAATTTGAGAGTTGTTCTTCAAACTCTCAAAGATCGCCAGTTATTTGCAAAATAAAATTTAACAAGTGCGAGTTTTGGTTACACTCAGTTGCCTTCCTTGGGCATATTGTGTCTAGTAAAGGAATTCGAGTAGATTCCCAGAAGATAAAAGCAGTGAAACAATAGCCCAGACCTACATCTGCTACATATATCAAAAGTTTCTTGGGTCTAGCGGGCTATTACAGAAGGTTTGTGGAAGGATTTTCATCCATAGCCTATCCATTGACTAAGTTGACTCAGAAAAAAGGTGAAGTTTCAGTGGTCAGATAATTGTGAGAAAAGCTTCGCAGAACTGAAAACTAGGTTGACTACAACTCCAGTCTTGACTCTACCAGAGGGTTCATATGGTTATGTGATCTATTGTGAAGCATCCAGGGTCGGCCTAGGTTGTGTATTGATGCAACAAGGTAAGGTTATAACTTATGCTTCTAGACAGCTTAAGGTACATGAGAAGAATTATCCAACTCATGACTTTGAGCTTGCAGCAGTGGTGTTTGCACTCAAGATTTTGAGACACTACTTGTATGGTGTTCATGTAGATGTGTTCACAGACCATAAGAGCCTCTAGTATGTATTCACCCAGAAAGAGTTGAATCTTCGCCAGAGAAGGTGGCTTGAGTTCCTCAAAAATTATGATATGAGCGTACATTATCATCCAGGTAAAGCGAATGTAGTAGCAGATGATCTTAGCAGATTATCCATGGGTAGTGTAGCACATGTTGAGGAAGAAAAAAGAGAGCTAGCAAAGCATGTTCACAGACTTGCTCGCCTAGGAGTTCGTCTTATGAGCATATCAAATGGTGGTGTAACGGTTCAAAATGGGGCACAGTCTTCTTTGGTAGTAGAGGTTAAGGAAAAGCTAGACAGTGATCCTATCTTGCTTGAACTTAACGGTGCAGTCCACAATCAAATAGTGGAGGTTTTATCCCAAGGAGGATATGGTATGCTTCGCTACCAGGGTCGATTATATGTTCCTAATGTGGGCGAGTTGAGACAACATATTCTTGCAGAGGCCCATAACTCCAGATATTCTATTCATCCAAGTGCCACTAAGATGTATCGTGATCTGATGGAAGTCTATTGGTGGAATGGTATGAAAAGAGATATAGCAGACTTTGTGGCTAAATGCCCCAATTGCCAGCAACTCAAGGTAGAACATCAGAAACCAAGAGGCATGACTCAAGAGATTGACATTCCTACTTGGAAGTGGGAAGTGATCAACATGGACTTCATCACAGGTTTACCTCGTACTCGCAGACAACATGACTCCATTTGGGTGATTGTTGATAGGGTTACTAAGTCTTCTCGCTTTTTGGCGGTCAGGACTACAGATTCAGTGGAGGATTACGCCAAGCCTTACATTAATGAGATTGTGAAGCTGCATGGGGTTCCTTTTTCTATCATTTTAGATAGAGGTCCTCAGTTTACCTCTCATTTCTGGAAGTCCTTTCAGAAGGGTCTTGGTACTCAGGTTAATCTTAGCATAGCATTTCATCCACAGACGGATGGTCAGGCAGAGCGTACCATTCAGACCTTAGAGGACATGTTGAGAGATTATGTGATCAATTTCAAGGGGAGTTGGGATGATCACCTTTCTCTCATTGAGTTCGCCTACAATAATAGTTACCATTCCAGCATTCAGATGGCCTCTTATGAGGCATTATATGGGCGTAGATGTAGATCTCCAGCTGGTTGGTTTGAAGTAGATGAAGCAGCCTTGATAGGACCAGATCCAGTCTTTGATGCTATGAAGATAGTGCAACTCATTAGAGATAGACTTAAGACTGCCCAGAGTTGCCAGAAGTCTTATGCAAATGTGAGAAGAAGGGAACTAGAGTTCCAAATTGATGATTGGGTTTTCCTGAAAGTGTCACCTATGAAGGGGGAGATGAGATTTGGCAAGAAAGGGAAGCTCAGTCCCAAATATGTAAGCCCTTACCGGATCTTAAAAAGGATTGGTAAAATGGCTTATGAGTTAGAGTTGCCAGCAAATTTAGTAGCAGTGCATCCAGTCTTTCACATTTCACTTTTGAAGAAATGTGTGGGTGATCCAACATCCGTAGTGCCATTAGAGGTTGTGGCTGTAAAAGATAGTCTTTCTTACGACGATGTACCAGTTGAGATTCTTGATCGTCAAGTTAGAAGGTTGAGAAACAAAGAAGTTGCTTCAGTTAATGTTTGGTGGAGGAGTCAGTCCGTAGAGGGACCCACTTGGGAGGCGTGGCCATGAAAGCCAAGTATCCTCACATCTTTCCTTCTGATTCCACTCCAGCTTGAGGTAATATTTCCTCTTTAGTTTTTCAGTCATTCATGCGTAAATTCAGTCTTAGAATCATGTTCCTTTAGTTTGTACTTGCATTTTCAGCGTATTTGCATGTTCTTGGAACTCAGTTTAGTCAGAAATTCAGTTCAGTGTTTAGTGGTAGGGATTGCAGCCCTTTCTCTCTATTTTAGCTAATTTAGTCTTCATTTGAGGACGAATGTTCTCAAGGGGGGAGATAATTTAACACCCCGTATCCTAGATAGACCAAAATCCAGATTTTTAGAAGTTGCAAATGCAACCTACAGTCGCCACCTACGGATCGTAGTCTGACCTACGGCCCATGATGTCATCCGTGGTTCACCACTGCAACCCCTCCCAATCTGTAGGTCACTCCAATAGCAGTTAATTCATGGGTCTTTTGGTCTTTTCATATTTTGTTGGACCCCTAAGATACGTCGTTTAGACCTTAAATCATGAGGTTTTAGTCAGTTTAAGCCTAGAAACATAATTAGAACTTATATAAGTCAAGTCATTAATCAAAACATAGAAAATTAGAAGCAAGAGAGGAGAAAAAGGTCAAGAACCCTAGTTCAAGAACGCAACAAGATTCCATCAGTTCCAGCCCCGAAATCGAAAGATTTCTCCGTGGAATTTGTCACCAGGTATGTGGGATTTCACTAGTGGGTTCCTTTCACCCATTAGGTCCCTAGTTTTCAGTCAGTTTCTTGATTCCCTTATTATGACTAGACCTAGGGTTTCTTGAATGTTGGAATTGTTGGGTTCTTAGCTGTTAGAATGATCCAAATTAGATTAGTAAGTTAATATTTAGTTTATTGCATGAATTCCAGAACTCTAGCTATGTATTTCTTTAGTTCTTGAATTACATATGCTAGGTCATATATTTTAGTTATTCAGTTATACATGCCTCAGTTTTTAATGCATCAATATTAGTTTAATTGTTGCATTCTCAGTTTGCATGTTCAGTTCGAGCTATCCAGTAACTTATAGAAATTTTGTCATAATGTGTTAATTACTTAATCCATTGGGAGTAGCATAATACCGAGTTGGACTAGGGTTCAGCGTACCCAAATAGTCCCAGAACTACTAGCCACATAGGTTGTAAGTCCCCTCTGTGGGCATCATTTCAGTGATCACACCAGCATACCTCTATACCTCTGACAGGGTATATTAGGTCCTCTCAATGGGGCGTATACATCGGACTCCACATTTAGCTCATGTGGTTTTATTATCGGTTATTAGTAGCTCCCACAGTTCAGTCAGATTCTATTGCATTGACCATTTATCAGTATATCCAGTATTCAGTTTCAGCATGTTATAAATTGGTTATTGCATTCAGTTATCTCAGCATTCAGTATCTATATCATATTCAGATCAAGTCATTGCTTATCTGCTTTGTTCAGCTGTATGTTATTTCAACTTTATTCTATCCTACATGCCTCAGTACCTTTCAAGTACTGACGCATACTCTGCGCTACATCTTCTCGTGATGTACGTTCAGGTTCTCAGCATCTAGATCACGCTTAGATCGGTTTCCGATCTCCAGTTCAGCAGAATCAGTGGTGAGTCCTCCCTCTCCGAGGACAATAGTCATGAGTTTCTTTTCAGTATTTTTAGTCCTTTAGTTTCAGTTTTGCTAGACTTAGCTGGGGCCTGTCCCAGCATTTATAGTCCGTTAGAGGCTATTTTCAGACATAGTTAGATTCAACTTAGTATGGAGTTAATATTTTCTTTCTATTAAACTCATCAGTTTTCATTCATCTCAGTTATAGTATATGGGTATTCCCCATCTTTTCATTTTTTATTTATGATTTATCTTCCGCATCAATTTATTATCTTTAGTATGTTCATGAGTTGTAGTGTACTATTCTATAATATAATCTTCCCACATTAGTATAGACGAACTCCTCACATTGAGCATCCATTTCTCAATCAAATGAACAAGAAGAACCAACATTGTTATTTTGAACTATTGGTCAATATAATTAGTAACTATATATATAAGCATGTTCATATTCCGTGAATATTTCATCACTCCTTTGATATTCTCACAAAAAAAATTATGTAACACTACACAAGCTATGATAATTGTCACTTGTGTGTGAATATCATTATAGTTCATGACTTGTTCAGTATTTTGGATATATTTTTTCAAACTTCAAAAGTTCGTTTAATCACATTACACAGAGATGAATGCCTAAAGTCAAACAATTTCTTTAGTATTTTGAGGCTCTTATCACACTTCCTCTGTAATCCTGCAAATGATATTATGGTCCTTTGATGGATCTAAGAATCCTTTCGTGTTTTGAAGACCAACATCAATAATATAATATTTATCTACCAAAAAAATATTTTTTCAATCAAGCATTACTAAATAAAGTACATATGACGGAAATGAGATAACTTCATTCAGAGGCGTATCCAGGATTTTGAGATGATGGGTGCACTATTATAAGAAGGTTGATCTATGATATATATTAGATCGGTTTGACGTTTAGATTTTTCCTATTGAAATCGTTAAAATTTTAAAATTATAGGTCTAAAATTAATAAATTAATATATATATATATATATATATGTTGAATTAATTAAAATGCAACAAGTGCTACCAATTACCACTTAGAGAAGTGTTATCTAATTTTAGAAAGAAAAATAAAATAAGATAAAAATAAAATTCAAATTTCTAACCTCGTGGAGAGAGGTGCACCCAGTCATTATCGCATTATCTGATACTCCGAGTGTGGGTTCACACATCTATATTTCAATAATTTTTTAAAATATAACACTACTATATATGATCTCAGGAGGGGATCATGGGTTCACGTGGATCCGGTGACCCCCCTTAGATACGCCTCTGACTTCATTATAAACAATTAATATTTATTCTAAGCGGTAACTATTTAAAACGATTGAAAATAGTAGGGGTGTAATTTAAAGTTACCATGTGGTGGAAATGGAAATTGGTAAGAGTAACAATATCAACTATAAATTTTATTTACATATGAATAAATAGTTGATAGATTAAAAAAGGTATTTTTATTTTACAAAATATAAACTTGTAAATTGTGAAATTGTGATTTGAAATTTTTAAATCAAACTTTTTGAAGAATTTGAGATTTTATCTCAATTTGAAATTATGAAATAAAATTCCATATCCAAACACTAATTTCACCTTATAATTGCAAATTAAAAAATAAAATCGTATATAGAAACGCCTACTTAATTACAAAAGTTATTCGAGGAGAAAAATCCTCATAGCTTTTCTATTTACCCGGACCACCCTGCAATCGTTGAATATTCCACACTTGTTGGGGAAGAGCTTTCCTACTACCCGGACCACCTGCACTCCCTTGAATACTCCTAGCTTGTTGGGCACGTGGTTTCATCTTTTGGTTTATTCGATGAACTACTTTGGTTATATTTTGTCTGTTTATTTTTATTTGTTTAATATATTAAAAAATAGGTATATAGTATTTTTATTTGTTTAATTTTTAAAAAATAAAATTATAATTCATCACTTTATATCTATTTTATCTTTATTATTAAGTATTAATTATTCCTAATCTATTCTTAATTTAATGAGTGAGGTGACATATAATAAGTAGATATGATATATTAAAATTATTATTTTATTTATTACTCTTTTCTTTTAAAAAAGAATGACCTAGTTTGACTTGACGCGTAATTTAAAAAAATAAAAAATAAATTTGAATTTTGTGATCCTAAATTAAAGTTATGTCAAATATATGAGAATGTTCTTTAATCTTGTGAACTTAAACATATCGCGTGAAAAACTGAAATTAAAGTGTTGTTGAAAGGGGAAAAATGTTATTCTTTTTTAAACATATTAAAAATAAAAATATATCTTTTTTTTAAATAAAAAAAATACGTTTTTAAAGATGTGTCAAGTCAAACACAAATAAGTGAAAATGAACTATGGATGGAGTATGAGTATCTAGGAATGGGTCATCATTTATTAATCAATATCTGACTGTAAAATGTTTTCTAAACGTCAATGGTCTCGACGTTACATAATGCAGTTTTACTGATATCAGACATAAATATCATAAATTTCTGGGAGTGCATCATAGAAACCTATTAATTTAAAATAAATGTTATAATAATTGTTTTATTTAATTTTAATTCGTAGCAAATTTTTTGTCATTTGCTTCTCTCTCCTGAATCTCACTCGTCATTCTCATTCTCTCCCTTGCCTCTCTCACTTTATACAGACACAAATGTATAAATTGTGTTTGTGTTTGTATAAAACGAGAGAGACTGTACATACAAATACAAATACATATTTCTCCGTCCTATACACTTATAATTATACAAATACAAATTTTCTCCTACCCAATTTTCTTTTGCCTTTCTGTATTTCTCTCGCTTTATACAAACTCAAATTATACAAATACAATGTATAATTTGTATTTGTATAAAGCGGGAGAGAGATTTGATATACAAATACAAATGTTTTAACTCGATTCAATTGTATACAAATTCAAATTTTATGCATATATACAAACACAATCATTGATACATATACATAGTAATTACATATATACAACTATCTAACCGATATACATATACAATTGACCTCTCTCCACTATCTGCCCTCTCTCACTCACCTCTCTCCTAATCTCGATCGCCACTTCTTGCCTAACACAAAGAACATATACATATTCAAATGCAATTTTCATAAACACGAACGCCAAATTTATACAAATCAGATGCTCCATAGCAAACATAATTTAGCTATGAAGCACAAATAACATATTTATAGCTATATAGCGCTAATATAATTTTTATCTTTGCAATTTCTAAAATTTACTCAAAATTTTATTACATTTGGAATTTGGTTGGATAAAGACTACCACTGTACTATGCAGGACAAGTACATGATATTTGAGTGAGAGAGGAATTTTGATTGGTTAAATCTAACGCAGAGATAGATAATAGCTAGTTGTGGGCAAGATAATGTACATATATATATCTGTCTATTTTTTATCCTTTTCTTCCATTTCATTGGGACACGTGTCATCACAAACTTCGTGACACACAAGTCCCAGTCTTGTTAACAATCATTTTGTGGGTTCGATCGATCGAACACATCTTTGAGACCAGTTTATTTCATACTTTTTTCATGATAATGTCAATATCCCCTTCTTCCAAATAAAGGAAGCTTTAGGTAGAATCGATTTTAAGTGTTCAATTTAAATTATTATTTTCCGTTCAAACTATTTCATGTGTCTATTTTTTCAGATTTTGAACCCTCTTGTTGAAAATCTTGACTCCACCATTGCATGCGTATACAATTAAATATTGTAAAATCACTCTGACTAGAAATCTTAAATTTCTGTCTATCTGATCCCGATCAATTCTACAGCTGGTAGTGTGAGTAGTAATTTCTTTCATTCATTAACGTACGTCCTCTGAAGACACGTTTCGATGAATGCATGGCTCTATATTTTGCCCTATCCATCATAATTTTCACCTGCTAGGACCACTTCCTTGTATGTTATGAGTATCGTAACACAAGTTGTATGTTATGAGTTTCGTAACATAATATTAAGTAATATATTTTTTGTATGATTATATGAGAAGAACGGTAACTAATATTTCAAATTTGAATTTGCAATAGTGAATTAATTTAATCTAATTTAATTTTGAACAACTATTTTGAAACGGAGCGACTAGAACTAGAGTTATACTATTGTATTTGGCAATGTGATAATGTTTGTCAGTGTGATCTCCTCAATATCCATTTATATTCTGTGGCACCTATGATCTAGCTACATCAATGAACATTTGAGTGATCCATAACTCACGCATCTAGCCAGAGAATTTCCAAGATTTTATATGATCCAATGAAGTTTAAAAAATGGGAACATTTTAACCCTATTCTCACCCTTCATGTGATTGATTGGCGTTGAAACAAAATTTAGAAGTGCCACCGCATGTTGAGAGCATAAAATAACATGGAGATCATTGAAACTATTTCAGTCTCTATTATAAGCTAATCTTTATTTTTGATTTTCATCCGGTGTTTTGTAGACTAATTTGAATTAAGACCACAAATTAATCTTTTGTTAAGAGGGTAAAAACACTCTCTAACAAATTAAAGGCGACTCCATACTCCTAGTAGGAGTCAAACTTGAAATTTCAGGTTAAGAATTAAAGGATACTATTTTCACACAATTGATCCTTGTTGGTCCGCCATTCTTTTTTTAAAAAAAAATTGGGGGTAGGGAATGGGAAAATAGGGAGGGGATTGCAATGAGGAAAATCGAACTGTCACTTACAAGATAAAAGTTGAGGTATCCAACCAACTAAACTACTAACCGTTCTTTAAACTAGCATACTATTCTTTTCCTCATTTAGATAGAGTTGAAAGTTTTGACCAAAGGTCTAATCAAGAAACTATATTAACTAACAACGTCCAATGTGTATAATTTATATATATGATTCGTCAAATCGTTTTACTAGTATGAACTTGACCCTTCCTTTTAGGGAGGAGATAAGATTAAGGGTAGATAATATATTCGATTTTTCGAACTTTACTTTGTCAGTTATCTTGTCTTTTGCTGTGGCAATGTTATCACATTATAATTAGATAAGAGATGAAAACTTTATCTTAAATTCTAACATAAAGTAACTTCCTTTCATACCATTTTTTTCTTTGCTCGTCTTATCAACAACACGATAGTGCAATATTTTTTTTAGGTATTTATATTTATAGTCAAAGACCACGAATTTTTGTAAACCCAATATTATTAGTTTCATGAATTAATTAAACATAATATGAGTTTACTTCTATGCATGGTTAGATATATTTAAGCCAAAAACAATGCACATGCTTAATTAATGGGACGGTTGTTTATAAATACGAATTTTGCTTTGCATTCTTGTTTGACTCAATCAAATCATAATTAATCTTCGGTCAACGCATTTATAAGATAACTACATGTAATCAATAATAAGAATTAAGATTTATAACCCAAAAAATAAAGCATGTTTCCCTATTACAAATGCAAATATAATAAAAATATCATATATTGTCAATATATATGAGTTAACTCTAAACTTAAACAAGAAAAAATTGGACATAACTACTATGAGATCGTAATTGAAATGCTAAAGAAAAGGCGTTAATTACTCTCTATTTATTTTTGAGTGGGAACTCATAATTAATCCATCATACAAGTAACTAATTAAAGTAATGGTAGTATGAACGGAGGTCAATATAAAGGTTTAGAGTGTTTTATAAATTATGGCACTTTGATTGTAAAGAACCAAAATTTCGACACGTTTTCGGTTTATTGTTCAGTTTGTGTCCCACTAATTTTTCTACACGTTTTTGCTGGTACGACCAAGGCACTGCCACTGTCCACATTTCCCATCAGACATCATTTACGTATAGTATTCGTTATATTCGTGACACACTTTTCGTTTTAGTTCATCTAAAATATTTCATTTTTTTTATAAACGGAAATAACCTAACATTAAACATTCTTTTTTTTAAAATTTTAATAAAATAATTTATGATCAGACAAATAACTAAAGAATATTTTCGACGACACATATCAAGTCTTGTTTTGTTTTTCTTAAGTTTCGTGTCAAATGAAACGTGACACATAAAGGGAATGGAGGGAGTACTTGTGATCTGTGACTATGCTTCCCACTTAGAGTTTGGTTCTGTAGCAACATTGACTCAAATGAAGCAACAATAATGAGGAAGTAGGACTCTGGAAATACCTTTAATTAGATCAATTCCAAATGTGCGCTGACTTATTCAGTTTCCTTCTTATAATTAGATTTCCATATGTTTTTGGTAAAATTCTACTAGAATATTTTCTTACTAATTTGATCATCCTCTGTTTTGTACGCACTTGGGGTGATACCATACCTATTTATTGCAATATAATGATACTAAAATAAAGATATTATTTCCTCTTTTTCGTTTTAGTATATTTTAAAAAGAATGGTATTTTTCTTTATTCATTAACTATTTAATGACATCATCCTCATTGTATCCTTGTTTTATCTCACTCAACACTTTTCGATAAGAAAAGTCAACTAAAAGTAAGCATTAAAGTGACTTTGATAAAGATAACTTGATAAACACAACAAAATCTTTCCTTATTTCTTAAATTTTGTTTCTGGTCCAACGATATCACATGAAATAAGACGAAGGAAATATTATAAAATTTGTAAGGTTGTTAAAAGAGTGTGAACTACTCAATAGAATGCTATATTAAGAAATGTTGATTAGTAATTAGCAGACAAAAACAAAAAGGATCTAGAGAAGATTAAAAGGGGTGAAAAAGGGATAAATGTGGATCCCTTTGCTTTCTAAGTAAGTGAAGAAGAAATATCAGATGGGATTCTTA
Organism: Solanum verrucosum; assembly: GCF_900185275.1. Lineage (NCBI taxonomy): Eukaryota > Viridiplantae > Streptophyta > Magnoliopsida > Solanales > Solanaceae > Solanum > Solanum verrucosum. The sequence goes on from NW_026020289.1 coordinate 285,412, forward strand.
AAAGTGGTGGCTTTCGGTGAGACGTGCCGCAAAAAGAATTGGACAATCCTTACTAATTACTCCAAATTCCTCCACATTTTTCATTTCCTATGGGCAGAACTAAGACTATCGAAAAAGTTTCGAAATTTTTTTCCTTAAAAAATTACATTATATATACAAAATAAAAATAAAAATTAGTAGCTAAATTTTATGTATTTATCATAGGTGTTAGAATGTTATTGGCTTCTTCATGTATTAACTCTTTTATAATTTGAATTTAATTTCCTTAAAGTGAAAATTCATGTGTTTTTTACTATCATGAAAATGAAACTTTGGTTTGAGTCTTTTTTCTAAATTGTAACCGTCCAAAACTTGCTTTTGTCGCTGGCATTACGACTTGAGTGACATACAAAAGATCCTCCATCATCCCTTACATTAACGTCCTGCCAAATTCTCTAAACTCATGCAACTGTACACTAACTGTATTCCAAGTCATCCCACTGTTCATCAACAGTTCATCTATATGGATATTTTGGATTATGAATTTATATTTCCCATTTTACAATGTATTCCAATTGGTTATCATATTGAATTATATCGTATATGTTGTGGTATTAATAAGTCTAATTTCTAAAGGTCTAATAGATTAATACCCTATGACCTTATTCATTATAGTATTAAGTCCAATATGAAATTGCAGGGTATGAGTGACAAGATAACTTCAATCCTTATTAACGGTAGAAAGTTATACATTGCTTAGGTGAATTGAGGATGTGAATTATTGTGACCTACAAACTCAAAATTGAAAATCTAAAGTATCCAAACTAATTAATCCAAAATTTTAAAAATCCAATCCAATACAATAAAATAAATCTAAATTTGCTGTAATTTCTTCAATCTAGAATCAAAAAATTCAAATCAATTTGTTTTTATATTAAATCCGTACGGCCCGAACACCTGTCCCTCCCTACCCACAGTTGAATATAAAACGCTACTCTATACATACTACATAACAATTTCTCATTTTGTCCCAATTTATGGGAATATGTACATTTTTTTTTAAAAAAAAAATACTTCCATTCAATTTAATTTGTTTGTCCGATCTGAATTTTACATGAAATTTAAAAAAGTAATTTTTAAAAAAAAAAAATTATAGTCTTAATTAAAATTAAATATATGTAAAATGTAATAAAATGTTATTAATCTTGTGATCTTAAGATGCGATATAAAAAAATAAAATGAAAGAAATGCTAATAAAAACATGATACAAACAAATTGAAATAGAAGAATATGATTTATAACTATACATATATTCTAGACTTATTTAAGACCATAATTTTTGTTTTTTTGTGAACTGTATGCCCAATTGAGTTAAAAGTGCATTACATATATTGCAATTGCAATTGCAAGTGAGGGAAGTAAAATTCAACAGAAAATCATATAGTTGACAAAATCAATTTTCAAATGGTCACTTAGTGGGAAGGCTACCCAACATCCAAACAAGAGTCCCTCAATGTCCCTATAAAAACACCCTTTCATTCCTCCGCTTAAAATCACCCATTTAACATCTCTCTCTCTCTCTCTCTCTCTCCCCTCCCCTTCATCAAATATTATTACTATTATTTCTCTTTGCCCATTTAGAGTTGTTTGTTACTAAATATATAACCCAAAAAAACAACAACTAATAAATAATGTGCAATAAGCAGACAAGTTCACCACTACTCTCTACCAAAGACACCACCAACATGTTCCCCCTTTTGATCCCTAAAACCCCAACAAACAAATTACATGATCACAAAAATAATACCCATTTCACCCTTATCTTTATTGAAGCTAAATCCATAGCCAATATTGCTTTCCCCATGATACTTACTGGTCTCCTCCTTTACTCTCGATCCTTAATTTCAATGCTCTTCCTTGGCCAAATCGGTGGATTAGCCCTAGCTGGTGGTTCACTAGCCGTTGGATTCGCTAACATCACTGGTTATTCAATCCTATCTGGCTTAGCTATGGGTATGGAACCAATTTGTGGACAAGCTTTTGGTGCCAAAAAATACAATCTTCTTGGACTTACCTTACAAAGAACTATACTATTGCTTATTTTAATTTCATTTCCTATCGCGCTACTTTGGATCAACATGAAAAATATTCTTCTTTACTGTGGCCAAGATGAAGATATAGCTACTGAAGCACAATCTTACCTTATATACTCAATTCCTGATTTATTCGCGCAATCATTACTTCATCCATTGCGTATTTATCTTAGGACTCAATCCATAACATTGCCTCTTACATTTTGCGCGATCCTATCAATTTCTCTCCACGTACCTATAAATTATCTTCTTGTTACGAAACTTAATTTAGGTGTGAAGGGAATTGCTCTGAGCTCTGTTTGGACTAATTTCAACCTCGTTATCTCTTTAATTATCTATATTATTATCACTGGTGTGTATAAAAAGACTTGGGAGAATTTCTCAACAGAGTGTTTCAAAGGATGGAAAAAACTTCTGAATTTGGCGATTCCTAGTTGTATTTCGGTTTGCCTGGAATGGTGGTGGTATGAAATCATGATTTTGCTCTGCGGATTTTTAATAAATCCGAGAGCTACAGTTGCATCAATGGGAATTTTAATTCAAACGACTTCGTTGATTTATATATTTCCATCATCTCTTAGTTTCAGTGTATCAACAAGAGTGGGCAATGAGTTAGGTGCTAGACAACCAAACAAAGCGAAAATTGCAGCAATTGTAGGCCTTGCTGGCAGCTTCATATTGGGGTTTTCTGCTCTGTTTTTTTGCGGTTACAGTAAGGAAAATTTGGGCAAAAATGTTTACTAATGACCAAGACATTCTGACATTGACGTCTCTAGTTTTGCCGATAATTGGGCTTTGCGAAATTGGAAACTGCCCGCAAACGACTGGGTGTGGGGTGTTGAGAGGAACTGCGAGGCCGAAAGTCGGTGCGAATATTAATTTGGGTTGTTTTTATCTAGTGGGAATGCCTGTGGCTGTTGGACTAAGTTTTTATGCGGGATTTGATTTTGAAGGTCTATGGTTGGGATTATTGGCTGCGCAGGCATCGTGTATGGTGACAATGTTGCTGGTTTTGCTTCGTACAGATTGGGATTTAGAAGCAGAGAGAGCTAAAGATCTCACAGGAACTTTTCTCAATGGTTTTGATGAAAATGAAAATATCGACGACTGTAAACAACTCATAACAGAAAACAAGGATAATTCTCTCTGTTAATACACTAGTTTTCTGTTTTTATTTGTTATATATATATATATATATATATAATTTATGTTACGATAATTTTCTGCTTATTTTAGATGTATGTATAGTTAAGGCAGAAACATGAAGCCAACCATTTTGCTACTTATAGTGAAATTCTATTACGCATATGTATATTATATGTAACAAAAGATTTCACTCGGTCAAATCGAACATAAGAAAAGACGTTCTTCTTCATATATATATTCATTTTGTTTGTTTTAATTTGACTTAATATTAAATTTAAGATAGTAAATAAAATAAAAACTTTTGAATTTTTTGTGTTAAACTATATATATATATCATGGAAAAATCACTATTGTCCCATTTTGTCACACATTTAATACAGTTAGAGTCGTTTGGTGTGAGAGATAAGAATATATAATCCTGGGATAAAAGTTTGGTGTCTTGTTTGGTTGACATGTGTGGGATAACTTATCCCACCATTTATACCATAGTGATGGGATAAGTTATCCCATATACAGGGTGTGATAAGTTATCCCAGAATAACTAACTCCGAAATAATTAATCCTGGAAAAATTAGTTCCCAACCAAACGATCCCGATGTATTCTGCATGGACTCCCAATTCCGCACATATGAAAGTTTTTCACGTGGTCAAAATAACATCATACCAGGCATTTTACCAGCATGTTTATCAAATTTATTTTTAATAATACATGCATTACATGATTAATTAGCGACATATTTTATGGATATTAACAAAGGATGTTAAAGTCTTTATCGACATTATTTAGTTAAGTGTCGTTGAGTCAAATATTGCTATAATAAGGACATTTACAAAAAGTTTTAATTGACTAAAAAAAAAAACATAACAGTAAGTTAGTGTCGTTTATTAATACCACTAAAAATCATTTCTAGTAGCATAGTGATGCTGAGACTGAAAAAGAACTAGTGAAAATTGAAACACACTTATTATATATGCAAAATGTTAAACAATAAATTACAAGTCTCAATGATATATAAGATGTTAACCTATAAATTACAAACCTCGATGATATATAAAATGTTAACCTATAAATTACAAGCCTCAATGATATTAGAAGCGTGTATGAAATAGTACTTCTACTAAGACCAAGTAAAAATAAACGTGTTCGCAACCACCGATCACACTTCTATTTGGTACCTACTTACTGCCGGCTCAACAGTGTGATAAAAGAAAATACATGTGTCTTAGCTCCAATATTTGAGGGCCTCATTCTTTAATAATAATAGATTATAATTTATTTAAAAAATAAAAATATTGAATACTATTTGTAAAAGAAAAGTACTCAATTTTTTTCATATAAAATGAAAAAAAATATTAGAAGAAGTGTGACTTAATTAGAGTACTATATCTCATGAAAGATAACATAGATCGGTTATATTATCAATTGATTAAAATATTAGAAGAAATAAATTATATATATATATATATATATAAGTTATTAACTATTTTTTAAAATTTAAGGCCCCGTTTGATTTTGACTTTAGGTCACTAATGTGTTTGAGCCAGTCTGTACATGTCTTTTAAATTTTGAAATTTTGAGGTATCAAAGCGCTTCAACGGGCTAACTAATTAACTATATCTATAGATCACACCAAATTGTTAAATCTGATAGTCAATCGCTTTTTGATCAATGATATATTTCCCGGCCACTAAATCTAGGGAAAATTTGTAAATCATAATAAGAAGACAATTTCTTCCTTTTCATTTTACTATTTAATTAGATAAGAGGAGAGACTAGTTAAATTAAAGTTGAAGGAATGGATGATACGGAATTGTGTAAGGTAAGGAAGGAGCAAGAGAGTAAGGGACACATGGGAGATGCATTAGGTGAGTGGTCTCTCCAATTACAAATATTGCAAACAGGTTTCATCACCATATATTGCCTATCGTCAAATCTTATTTTCACTCACTTCCAAAAAGATTTCTTGCTTCTTTCAAATGGTCTTCTGTTCTAATTTATGTGATGTACTTTAAGAAAGAAAGACTTTAAAAATATTTCTGGTTTAAAATAAGTCATAGTAAATATTTGTGCGACTATAAATCACTTTATTAGGATAAAATGGTCATTTTAAAATAAAATTGCTACTGAATATAGAAATATATCATTCTACTTGGGACTGATTAAAAAGAAAAATGAATTGTACAAATTGAGACAAAGGAAGTAATAATTGTGTACACTTAGCTCAATTAAATTTAATTTGTAGTCCTTTATCTTCGCAACGTTTACACGGTTAGGAAACAAGACAATGTTTCATGTAACAATTTTTTAAAAGAATGTCTATTACCCCAAATCACTATGTTCGTTACGTTGTATTAAGGTTTTTGGATGAAATGATCAAAAATATTCACGTTCACCTATCATATTTTAACATTATATAATCACATAGTATCCCAAATTTGAATTACAATACTATCCATGCATTCAAATTAATTTATTTTTTATAATGACACTGTAGAGTCACATACCCTTTCCCCTCTCCGCCAGACCAAGTAAGAGAGAAAGGGGATCATTCTGTCTTCTTTTCTAGTAGTTTATTGCTTCTAAAAAGAAGCAAAAAGTAGTAGTAACAAAGTAATTAGTCTAAAAGGACCGCACAAAGTATTGACTAGAACCAATCTTCTCTATAGACCCTTAGCTAGGTTTCCTACTTATGCTAGCTAATTAACTTTCGGTTATTACAGTCAGATTTTTCTATAACAATCATCTCTTATAGAAATTAAAAATATCCAGACAAACGACGTTGTTATTAATTTGCCTCTTAAGCCCTTCATATTATAGACTTAAAATGTCAAATACCTCCCCTTGCCATCCCCAAAGGTGTACGTCTCATGGCATCAAGAAAAAGGTGAATCATTCATCATTTATTAATTGCCTCCTTGTCTCAAATAATTTGGGAAGACAAACTTTCAATGATAGTGCCTCTAAATTAAAGCACATTATCCATTACGTTATGACTATTTTAGTTTTCTAACAAATAAATGAATGAGATAGGTATCTTATTAGATCTCTTCTAAGAACTAGAATTAATTTTTAAAAAAACCAAGATTCATAATTAATCAATTTTAAAGTACATTAAGAGTGTATAAATAATACATTTTTCCTAGAGATACTTAGCCTTAAGCATATCCCAAAAGGTAAGATCCCTTTAAGGTTCCAAAGAATCAAGAGAAAAAATAGGGGATATTCAGATTTCAGGATCACAAATAACACATAAAAAGCCGGACATTAAGGTTATCCTACGTTATTCAATTAGTTTATCTTAATGGTCATTTGACTAAAATGTCTATACAAAAATATGAGATTCTCTTGCTGGATATCCTATCACATCCTGGCTTTGAGATATATTCTACTATAGTTTGAAATGTCTTTGTATTTTATCGGAGAAACTGCCTAATTACATAAATATTTCTATCATATTTACTCATTTTTTCTATAATTTGAAATAACTATATTTTATATCACTTATTAATAATTTCATACCAGATTTCAAGTCAGATACACCTAGATATTTTTTTTTGCTATCAATACACTAAAAGGGACTTGTCAATGTATTCCAGATATATGTAAATCACACCAAATATGGTTTGATTTGCATTTATCTGGATACCAGATACATAGGAGAGTGTCGAGAGAGATGGGAGGGAGGCGGGTGAGATTTATTTATGTATCTCAGATACATGAAATTCACTTGGATACAATGTATCTAGAAGAAATAACACCCACTTTTGACCTCATGTATTTTGAGATACATGTATCTGGATGTATCTAAACCTATCTAGACACACCAAAATCTAGTAAGACTCGTAATATTGCAAATTAGTGTATATCTAAGTAATTTGCTCCTAAACTAGTGAGATCTTTATAAGTTTCCCTTTCTTATTTGAGTAGCTAAAATTTAAGGGAATTTTACACAAATTTCATGGTATTAAGAGCTAATTACAACTTATCCCGACTCTTTTCCAAATTACAAAAAACTCTTAAACTTGGTGGAATTCGGGTACATCCCAATATGTCTCGATACATCATGTCCCGCTTTCGGATACATCGCTCAACGTATCGATACATCACCTCCACGTATCGATACATCACGTCTCGATTTCAAATCGATACATCGCGTCTCGATTTCAAATACATCACTCAATGTCCTGATACATGTATGTCCCGATACATCGCGTAAAACGTCCTGATACATCACATATGTTCCAATTCATCGCGTAAAGTGATGTATCCGATCGATACATTGCGTGAAGAGATATTTCCGAAAATAAAAGAGAGTAAAAGTTTTTGTAATTTTTTCGAATAGTAAATTTATTTAAAGAATACCATAAAATAAGTTATGTTATTAGGTAATTTTTCCAAAATTGAAATACAATCCGTCAAATTCCAAAGCACACATAATTTATCTGGGTTGGATCGACCCATATAGACAACTTCATTAGCAACTTGTCATCTAAAATTCGTGCAGAACAATGAGAAAGCCTTTTACTTTATTAGAAAATGCAAATTGATAAATAAATTACAGCAGCTTTTCGACATGTCTATGTACGTACACTTCTAACATATTAAAAAAAATGCTTACCTAAGTGATGACGTTTAGAATATATGGGGGCCGCCATCACTGTATTTGGTTAGATGAGTTTTGTAATGACTTTGTTTTTTTACCTATTTTTTCAGTTTGAACCGTTGTGTAGCTTGATTGTGTTGTTTGTGACTTGCTAGAATGGTTGACATAATTCTCGAAATGACCGGTTGTTTTGAGAGGAAGAATTTTAATTTTGAAAGTTGAAAAGTTTGACAAAAAAGGTTTTGAGATTGACATTATTTTCACATACTTGGTTCTTCTATTTATGAAAATTCGGGCATTTTAAGACTATTTACTATATTGTTTGATTACTTTCGCGTTTATATATTCTATATATATTTGTTTGGCGAAAGATTAACTTACCTACCAGAGACTAAGGTAAGTGTCATCATCACCCCTGAAAATTTGGGTCATCACTCAAAGAAAGAAAAAATTAGTAACGGACAACATTTCATAGCTAAACATAAAAAATCTATGCTAATTAATTTTATTTAGCTTCAAATTAGCAATGGATTACATGAAAATCCAAGTAGCTAAGAGCTATATCTTTAGCAACAGGTAAGCTAGAAATTATCGATAAAATTTTATAGCTGATTCCATAATTCTAATAGTGCATGATAAGTTTATATATTCTGACACTCATCATAATTGTTAGTGAATAACTTATTAATCTCGATGCTCAATAATTCCCAACATGTTATTTTACCTAATCTTCTGTTACATTTATTATCATTAGAAAACTTAGAACTAAGCTAATAATAAATATAACCAGTGCTGAATTATTAACAAGAGAAATAATGCGGCTTCACGAAGCCGTCAAGTTTATTAATATAATTAGTGATGATGACAACATCGAATATTGACAACTCTGAAAGTGAAATAATATAACAAGTCAAAGTTAGAAATAAGAAAATAAAAAGAAATTATTATCTCATGACAGCACGTTCAAGATCAGGCTTGAATTGATATAAATAAATATATGTTACTCTATGATTTTAATTTATTACCAAATCTAATTAATCATGTGTGTACGTATACGTCCCTTGGCTCTTCAAGGTTTTTGCGACCCTTTGCTTAGCTTTAAATTAAAGAGTGTCCTAAATCTTCATTCTTTAATGAAATTCTAATATATGCTGATTATGAGTTTTGATCTACCTATGGGGCAACGTTGACAAACAATATAACATGAATCAGAATCATTGAAATTGGATTAGAAAATAATACGACTTTTTTTTATATTTGTCTTGTTGGCCAAACTTAATTATTGATGTTAGTTCATATATATATAATTGATATACTAGTTATGTATAATACATATATTTATACATAAATATATACAAGATTTATAAATTCACTAGTTATTTTGCAAATTAGATCACCTAAAAATATATGGACAAGAAATCTTAATAGTTCAGTTTGTTAGCTATTTGAATTGTTATGTTATTGATGAGAATATGATTCTCCACCTTGTAATCTTCTCTTCCATTTTTCCTCTTCGCCCCATTCTTTTTCTTTTTCTTTTTTTTTTAAAAAGAAAGATATTTGGACTATGATTATTTCAAAATAAAAATAGGTTTATTAACCGACAACAGAAAGTGGCCGGTGTACGTGACATAATCAAAGTATTTTATTTTGTTAGGTTATTGTTGCAACTGACATGTGGATAGAGGCTTATGATGATGATGATGTGCATGCATAGGTTTGTGTTTTGATACACACTCTGCTAAATCTCAGTGAAAAGGTAGACAAGTCGGTACATTATTTTGGAAAATGGGCTAACATAATTTCATTTTATCCTTCTTTGTATAAATGTCAATGTTTGTTTGAGCCGAGGGGCTATTAAAAATATTTTTTTTGTCTGATAAGGTAAAAGAAAGGCTTATGTACACATTATTATTTTTTTATTTTATTGATGAAATAACACTGTGTATATTATCATTGAAATAAATAATATGTTATTCAAACTTTGACATACGTTAAATCTATACATCGCACGATATGCTTTCGAGCCCATTTGGATTGGCTTAAAGAAGTAGCTTTTAATTAAGTTAAAAATAAAAAGTCAAACTAAAATAACTTTTAAGTCAAAAAATAAAAAGTAGGAGAAGACCTACTTTTGGTCTTTGACTTATTTTAAGTCATTTTAAACTTATATTAAGTCATTTTTTACCTTGTCAAACACTTCTCAACTTATTTCAAGTCATTTTTGACTGATTTTCTATACTTGTCAAACACTTCTAAATGTTAAAAACGGACTTAAAAGTAGATTTGATCAACTTTTAAGCCACCCCTTTTAGCGCCAAGGGCAATCAAATAGTATCATCTTTAATTTGTTAGCTTTGTGACGCCTCTTCCTTCCTATCAATGGAGTACACAAAATTTAAGACAAATAATTATGATAATAATTTGACTTGTAAGTGGGATTATGGTGATTGTAAGGCGCTTTGTTTCCCTATTCATATTGATATTAGGAACAGTGTTCTTATTCTTTTTCTTGAATTTTTCACCCAATATTCGATATCTATTTTCGGGATTAGATTAATTTGTAGTTGCTTGGAAAATTTTTACTTGAGGGGTAAAATGCTCCCGATCAAAGAAGACTTCATATTCAGAACACGAATAGTAGTATATTCCACTACATACATATATACAATATAAGTACGGGATTGGGTTGAAATTCGAAGACACGGAGTCCCATCCTTTCTCACCGTAACTCAGATGTGAGAATTATGTTTAGTTAAATTGCTGTGAGGATAAATGATACAGGAAAAACAAACAAACTACTACTCCTTTTTGTTAAAAATTACTAATTGTTAGTTAGTGAAGATATTAAAAGTGCACCAATTTAACAAATAAAGACTATTAGTGCTCCATAGTAAAAAAAAACGATAGAATTTGTATTTAAGCTCAAAGATGTGGCATGATTTGTCGCCTTTTCTCTAACAGTACTGTTGAGGTATATATACGACCTCTAACACTATACATAGAGTTTTAAAAGATATAATATGAAAAAATTCTTTAATTTGTGAAGCGGTGGCATGACACCCCTTAAATCTTAATTACAAAAAGTGTAAAAGGTGTCATGGTCATTATTTTTCACCATATTTCATTTCAACTCCCCTATGAAAAATAAAACGAAAAATGATGATTGATATATCATATATGTACGCGGCGCCAATTTTGTCATCTACACACATATATAAATTAAAAACAAACAATCAGCACATCAACTAAATATATATTATTACTACACTATTGTTCTCTCTCTAGTCTAACTAAAAATGTAAATGTATTTGATATTAAATCATAGATACAAAAAAATAGAATAAAAGAAGAGACTTATCTGGGAGGTAGTTTTTCTTCACTTAATAAGTTTGCACAAAACATTTGCATTGCTAATGAAGAACATCCATGATTAATTTTGAGAGTAATGTAACATTATAAATTGTGAAATGATTGATCTAAAAGGGAAGCCAGCCCTATTTGAAATATATCAACTCAACACTTGCAATTGCAAGTGGTTTAGCAACACAACTTGTTGATTGCTAAGGGCATAGTGTATGTCCTAGACATGAAAATTCAACTCATAGGTATGTTTTAGTTTCATTTTTTGGTTTTAACGAAAAGACACAATTTAAATAGTAAGTACTATTTTAATTAAGGAAACAAGAGGTCACAAATTAGTTAAGTGTCCTTTCCCTAGACCATTTTCTTTTCTTGCCCCTTTTTCTTTTTGTCTCTTTTATAAAGTCAAAGGCGTTTACCTATAGCATTTTATTTAACATCAATTATCAATGATGAATTTACGTAATAATTGTGTTTAATGATGCTTAAAAATTTAGTATCTTTTAGTTATAGCAATCAAAATATTAAAATATTTTGTCAAGAGACGATAGCTCCATCTGTTAAGAAAGAACGTGGGGGTTGTCTTATTATAATAAAGAGGGTGATCTTTTTTTCTGATGTGCACTATATTATTGTTAGAACTGTGAAAAAAGGTCGGTCCAGCCTCACCAGGCCCAAGGAATTTGAAGGGCTAGGGCGAGACGGCCCTTCATTTGGAAGGGCCTGAAAATGCTCGACTCAACCCAACCCTACAAGGGTCGAGAGCTGGGGCAGCTAGCCCTTCTTTTTTCATTTTTTTTCTTTTCAAACTTATAATTCTGTAACATCAAGAAAATAAGAAGATTTTCAAATCAAATATGGTAAACAATGGTTTTGTTTCGATGACAGTAGCAAAAGATCTAGTATAATTATCATGTATCCCGCATACCAGATACGCGAGCGAAATAAGAAAGTGACAAACAAAATGGGAGGGAGGCGAGGGCGCGAGATTTGTCTGTGTATCCTAGATACATGCGAATCTACTTGGATAGAGTGTATCTAGAATAGATTAACCTAATTTTGAGTTCATATATTCCGAGATACATGTATTTGAACATACCAAAATCTAGTAAGAATCAAAATATTACAACATAGCGTGTATTTAAGTAATTAGATTATATACTAGTGAGATTATTGTAAATTTACTCTTAAATAAAAAGTTTTGGCCCATGTGCCGACCCCGACCTGACCCGATCCCGATCAGGCCTCAAGGACTAAGGACTTATATGGGTCGGGCTTATAAGCCCTAGTTTTAAATGGGCTTAAAAAATCATATCCCAACCCTATCCTAATAACGGGTTGGGTTGGGACAGCCCCATGGACTAAGCCTGTTTTGACGACTTTAATTATTATTTTAATTCTTCAGAAATGATTCACAATTAAGCCACGTGGCAATATTCACAAAAAAAAAAAGACAATAATCTAATGAATAGGATTCCATATTCATAAAAAATCAAGTTTATGTCTTAAGCCCATTTGCCAAATATTAAAGAAATCGCAATTTGCAAGATTTCGATTTGATTGGATTGTGAAGAGTAATGATTACTTCTCAACGGTTTAGAAAGCCACATGAACATATTGACTTCAATTATGGATCATCTTTAAAAGAAGAAAAATAATATTATTCATTTATTTGAAGTGGATTTTGCAGTAGCAAGTTGTAACACAATAAGGGCCAATTGTATTCATTGATCACTTCTTAGCTGGAGGATAACCAACAAACGATTGGATATGCAGATTAATTACTTGTATAATTATAAGTTCGTTAATAGTTGACTTTTGCAATTTTATCACTTGTGTTTTATGAATGTGATTTGTGAGCGACTCTGTACCAAGGGCTTGAATTCGAGACCTCTTGATTAAGAATGAAGAAGTACTTACCACTCCACCACAACCTTTGTTGGTAATTTGTTACTAATTTGATAAAGATGAATATATTGCTATAGTCACGTTCAAAATTCATCCTAATGAAAAAAGATTTATTTTTCAAATGTGTAAGTGATTTTATTAATACAAAAGTCTAAGTTGAGTGATTTTACTAATACAAAATAAAGTTTAATGACTTTATTAGATAAATTTCCAAAATTGAGCGTTACTCTAAAAAAGATAAGTGCTTGTGCGCAAATATAATTCGAATTTTAAATCAGGGTCGATCCCATTAAAAACTAAAGTCTAGGTATCACGAAGAAAATAAGTTCAAACAAATTTTCAGTTATAAAGATTAAGATTTTTAATTGAAACTACTTAACTTAACTAGAAAATACTAAAGTGATAAATTCATAAACTAAGAGATAAGGGTAATAACCTAGGATTGTGAAGAGTGAATTCTCAATTTGTTTACTGTAATCTTGCCGAATTATTCTCTACATATCGTGAATTATTCTCTACATATCATGAATTTTCTACTTACCGCAATTATCTGTCTATCAATATAATAACAATAATTTTTAAGTATTATTCTCTCGATCTCACTCTAGCTAGTAATTTAAACAACTCACAAGATCACTCTAAGCTTCATCATATCTATTATCTAATTAATATCACACTTTTTAATTCAAGTGATTTTGTAGCACCCCGTATTTGAGGCAAAGGTTTGAATCGTTTGACGTATGGAATTGGACCCGAATCCAGAGAATATATGGTTGTTTCCAAGTATAAAGTCAAGGTTTGAGTGTGTGGCCGAGGGATGTTGGATGTGAATTAAGGTCTAAGGGAACTCTAGCACAAAATCGAGTTGAAAGTTTCTCCACTTATTAAATTTTCAAATAAGCCCGTGCAAGGTGTAACTTCAAACAAGAATATCTTCAAGTATATGTAGTTCTTTGTGATGAATTACCTATCATAATTAAATCTAAATTTTCGTGAATGAAATTATTCGTTAATCCAAGCTCAACGCAAGAATTATGTGCATTTTAAGAAAGCTAGTGTTGTTAGTGGACTCCCTGTATGGCCACACATACGAACGGTAGTTCCATCGCAACGACAGGTCATTTCCAAAATGTAGAGAGAGGGGTGACGCAGAGATGAGGGTTGATCCTTTTTAAAAATATATGCAATTTGGGCTAAAATTGGTCAAAATAAGGAAGGTGGACCAAATATGGTAGTCTAGATGTCCAATGGGCATTGTTGCATAATTATCTCTATAACTTGAAGGAGCAACTAGATAGTTATTCAGATAATAATCAAAAGGGAAACTTTCAAAAATAGCTATAGTTTGGGATTAATTAAAAATCGGAAAAGGGTCAAGAATACCTCTGATCTATTGGAAAAGGTTCAAAAATATCATCCATCCGTCTTTTGGTCTAAAAACACCCTCAATCCAAATTGAATTGAATTTTTTTTACTTGTTAGCTAATTCTTTTATTTGTTTTTTTAATGATAATAATTTATTTATTCAAATTCGTAATATTAGTTCATCCCAAAATATTTAAATTATTTAAGTCCAACTATATTTAAAATAAAATATTAAATTTGTTATGTTGTCAATATTTTTAGTAACGGGGAATAAAGGAAAAAGACAAAATTTGACTAATTATATACGTAGCTAATATTTAGGATTTTAGATATGATTAGTAACCGTAAATAAGAAACAAAAAAGAAGTTTTTCTTTTTCAAAATTTTGTGATGGGTATCCTTATTTTGGATCACTGATTGTAAATAGGGAAAATGAGTTTTTTTTTATATTATTATTATTATTATTATCATCATCATCATCATCATCATCATCATCATTGTTGTTGTTATTTTGGGTCAGTGACAACGGTAAATAAGACATAAAAAAGGGGGTATTTTTTGTCAAATTGTGTCGTTTTTTTACTCTCTTTACTAAGATATTTGATAACGTAAGAATTTTTTTAATTTTAAATATAATTAGACTTAATAAGTTTTTAATATTTTGAGATGAGCTAATATTAAGAATTTGAATAAATAAAAAATTATCTTTCAAAACAACTAATTAGTAAAAGAATTTAATTCAATTGAATTTGGGTTGAAAGTATTTTTAGACCAAAAGGTGGAAGGAGGAGTATTTTTTAACCAAAAACACCAATGGGTATTTTTAGACCAAAAGGGGGATGGAGGGTATTTTTGAACCTTTTTCAATAGGTCAGGGGTATTCTTGACCCTTTTCCGATTAAAAATCTATAGCAATAGTTTGCTTAATTACAAATTATAGCTATATGTTAGGGGAAAGAGAGAGGCGAGCAAAATCGAGAGAGGGAGGAGAGAGGCGAGCGAGATCTTGGTGATAGAGGAGAGAGGTTGAATACCAATTGTATTCGTTGTATAAGGTTGTATCACAAATACAATTGATACAACTGATTTATATCAAAATGAATACAATTGTATAAAAAAAATTATTGTATTTAGCTACATATTGGGAGGAGAGGTGAGTGAGATCGAGAGAGGGAGGAGAGAGGATGAATACATGGTGTATTCATTGTACCACGAATACAATTGATACTGAATACAAATACAGTTGATACAAAATACATATACAATTATCTGAATACAATTGATTTGCATCATATATTGAATATAATTGTATCAATTGTATTGACAAATACAATGGGCAGAGAATACAAATTGTCATAATATAATTGATACAAAATACATATACAGTTGATACATAATATATACAAAATACAGTTGATATGGAATACAAATACATAATACAAATTACAATTGCCATATTTATACGAAATGATTTTGGGTTGTAGTTGTTTGGGCATGAGAGAAAAAGGGGCGAGAGAGGGAGGGGGTGGTGAGAGAGAGGGCAGTGGGAGGAGAGAAGAGAGAAATTTGCTATAAAACCCTATATATAGCTACAAATTGTAATGGAGAAATTATGCGGATAAACAAACATAAACTAGTTAATTAGCTAACATAGCTATATTTTGAATTAATACCACTCACAACCTCTTTTTAGCTATCATTATGTGCGCCTCTCTCCTCTCTCCCTCTCGCTCGCCTCTCTCATCTCTTATACATATACAAATACAAATACAAATTATACATATACATATACAATTATATGACAAATATACAAATACAATTTTCCTCTCTCGCTCACCTCTCTCCTCCCTCTCCCAATCTCGCTTGCCTCTCTCCTCCTTCTACCAATCTCGTTTGCTAGATATACAAATACATATATTTACCAGTTACTATTAGCATAAGACAGTTTTCAGGTTGTTAATATTGTCAGAGTTAGTGGTTAATTGTACAACTGGCATGTTGTTAATGTAGATGGTTAAGTCGGTTAGATTAGACATTCCACTGTGTATATATATGTAGCTTATGTATTGATCATTCTTCTTCTTAATACAATTTTTCAATTCTAGAAACTTCTAACTAAACGCCACTCAATCAATTGCATTGATCACCATTGTTGATTAGTTTGAGCTAAAGTTTCAAGTTCATTATTTATCATTTTCACATGATATCAGAGTTGTAGATCCTCAAGGATTCACGCTAAGCTCGATTAATTCTTTTCACTGGATACTGCATCAATAGTGGGAGTGAAAATCAATTCGACTCATCCTCTATTTCTTGGTACAACAGATTCTCCAGGATCTTTTCTTATTCCTGTGAAGCTCATTAGATCTGAAAACTATTGGTTTGTGGAGTAGATCAATGCGAATTCCATTATTGGGAAAGAAAAAGCTTGTCTTTGTAAATGGAACATGCACGAAGGAAGTGTATCCTGAAGAACTTCATGACTAATAGGAAACATGCAATGTTGTGGTTTTATCATAGATCATGAACTCTGTATCAAATGATCTTCTTATTGGAATTGTCTATGCATCAAATGCACATATCGTCTGAGAGGATTTGAAGGAGAGTTTTAACAAGGTCAATCGAGTTTCAATCTAGCAACTTCATAAGGAAATCACCACACTGATGCAAGGTACCACCTCTGTCTCAATGTATTTCTCGAAACTGAAGGAGATGTGGCATGAATATGATGTACTAGTACCTTCACCAAGTTGTGGTTGTGAAAAATCGAAGGAGTATGTTGAACATTTGAATCAACAAAGGTTATTGCATTTTCTTAGTGGTTTCAATGAATCGTATGACCAAGCTAGGAGACAAATACTTATAAAATCAATAGCACCAACTCTAGGTCAAGCATATGCCATGATAATTCAAGATGAAAGTCAATAGATTACTGCAACAAATACGGCAGCTAAGACAGCTAAAAAGGTGGAATCCTTGGCACTACAAGCATCTTGTATGGCTTTTCAAGCAGGTTAAGGTAGAGATTTAAAGGACGGAACCAACAATGTGATTATTGCAAAATGAAAAGGCACACCAAGGAAAACTGTTACAAACTTGTTGGTTATCCACCTAGAAAGTCTTATGGAGGTGGTAAAAACTCGAAAGATTGGAGAAACAATGGCAATTTTGAAGGCTGGAGACGAAATGCAAACAATTCTAATAATTGGAAAAAGGATCAATCACTAGTATGAATCACGTTGATGCTACTTCTTCATCAAAGGCCACTGGAAGAGATCACTTTTATAAACAGGGACTACCTTATAATTCTTTTTCTGATGAACAATACAAGCAAATCTTAGGCTTGTTGAACAGGGACACATGAGATCGTCATCATGCTAATATGACAAGTATTGTTACTTGTATGATTTCTATGTCTTATTATCCACAAGATGAATGGATCATTGACTCTGGAGCTACACATCACTTTACTGGCAACAAAGAGTTATTACAAGATTGTATTAATATAGATGTTTCTAAGAGGGAAAAAGTGCATTTACCTACATGTGAAAAGGTAGAGATTACTCACACAGGAAATGCAAATTTGTTTGGGAAAGAGGCAATCCATGGTGTGTTATATGTTTCTGAGTTTAGGTTTAATATGTCATTAGTGTCAAAAGTGACTGAAGAGATCTCTTACTTTGTCACCTTTTTTCTTGGTTTTGTGTTTTCCAAGACATGTCCAATGGCATTATGAAGGGG
Source organism: Solanum verrucosum (assembly GCF_900185275.1). Taxonomy (NCBI): domain Eukaryota; kingdom Viridiplantae; phylum Streptophyta; class Magnoliopsida; order Solanales; family Solanaceae; genus Solanum; species Solanum verrucosum. The sequence goes on from NW_026020289.1 coordinate 303,611, forward strand.
ATTGGTAGAAAGAAAGGAGGATTATACATGATTGATGCAAGGACAGAAGGAAAATTCATGACATCTGGACTAAAGGCAGCATACATGACCAATAAAAACAACAATAACCTTTAGCACATGAGGTTAGGACATCCTTCATCCATAGTTATGTAGAATATTCCAGAGTTGCATAAGTGTACTAGAATTACTACAGATAATGGCTATGTCCATTGGCAAAGAAAATTAGATTACAGTTTCCTATTAGTATGTCTAGATATAATTTTCCATTCCAACTTGTACACATGGATCTTTGGGGATCTTATAAGGTGCCAAATTATGATAAGAAATAGTATTTTCTAACTATTGTGGGTAATCACTCTAGATTTACTTGGGTTTATTTGTTGCAATTGAAATCTGAGGTGATTGTTGTGCTCAGACAGTTCTTACATATGATTAGAAATCAGTTTGGAAAGATGATTCAGGTGTTAAGGTCAGATAATGGGAGTGGATCTTTTTACTCCAAATGTGATGACTTATTGTTGTCCTTAGGCATAGTACATCAGAGTAGTTGTCTATATACTCCACACCAGAATGACACTCTAAAGAAAAAACATAGGCAAATTTTGAACATAGCTAGAGCTTTGAGGTTTCAAGAAATGATACCTCTTAGATATTGGGGATTGTGTATCCAAGCTGTTGTATATTTGATGAACAGATTACCCTCTATTGCCATAGGAGGAGAGACACCATATGCACTACTCTACCACAAGAAATCATCACTTACTTATTGAAGAGTGATGGGGTGTCTTTATTATGCCACTAACCTAGTAAAAGGAGAAATTTGGACCAAAAGTTAAGGTTGTTGTCCTTCATGGTTTTTTAGAAAAATAGAAGGGCTACATTCTTCTTGATATAGGCTCAAGAAATTTGTTTGTTAGTAGGGATGTGGTGTTTATAGATACCATTTTATCATTTTCATCCTCAGCATCCACACTCAGCTCTAAATGTGATATAATTCAGTCAATCCCTACTGATGAAGATGATTGTTTTTTGCCTTCTTCACCCTCAGAACCAATTCCTGACATGCCATCAGTAGAGTGAAGAGATCATAAAGTTATTCAAAGGTCTTATTATAATGCCAGTAACACTGACTTCAGAAGTGTTACAACTCCTAGTAATGATGATGCCAAGAATGATGTAGTTTGGGTGTCATAGGGATTGAGCTTACGCGGACCAAGAGGCTTGGACCACCTATCTCAAATAGAGAACTATGGAACCCATCGCAACCTGCCTTATAAAAGGATTTTGCAAGTGATTGTTCTAGTGATGTTAGAAGATCCTCAAGAAAGGTATCTAGACAACCTATCTGTATGAAAGATTATGTTAACACATCCAGGTCCAAAGCTAAATGCAATACTTGTTTGTATCCATATATTTCTATCTATCCTATGACAGTACCAATACTAAGTACCAAAGTTATCTTGCCAAATTCTCATCTTTAGCAGAGCCTCAATGCTTCAAGGAAGCTGCCAAAGACAATCGACAGGTTGAAGCCATGAAGCTGGAAATTAAAGCCCTTGAAGATAGCAACATATGAGATATTGTAGACCTACATGAAGGGAAGAACACAGTGGGCTCTAAATGGGTCTACAAGATCAAGTTTCAAGCAAATAGAGAGGTGGAAAGGTTCAAGGCTCAACTGGTTGCAAAGGGATATAGTTAAAGACAGGGTCTTGACTATCATAAAAATCTCTCTCATATAGTTAAGATGGTCACAGTCAAATATGTCATTGCTCTTGCAGCATCTCAAGGATGAGATTTATTCCAGATGGATGTCTTTAATGCATTCCTCCAAGGTGACTTATGTGAGGAAGTTTACATGAAAATGTCTGAGGGTTTCAGAAGTCAGGGAGAGAATAAGGTATGCAAATTACAAAAGTCACTATTGGGCTTAAACAAGCATCAATGCAGTGAAACATTAAGCTAACTGAAGCATTAGTTGGCAATGGTTTCATTAAAAGCAATCATGATTATTCTCTTTTCACAAAAAGAAAGGATGCGAACATTGTTGTTATCTTAGTCTATGTAGATGATTTGTTAATAACAGAAAGCTACAAAGATATGATTAAAGATGCAAAAGAGGCATTTCACATGCAGACAGTTCAAAGTAAAAGACTTAGGAGAACTTAAGTACTTTCTAGGATAGAGGTACTAAGATCTAAGTCTGGAATACTATTAAATTAGAGGAGATATCTATTGGAACTATTATCATAGATGGGACTGAGTAGATAATCCCTCAGCTACACCTATAGAGACCAAGGCCAGGTTAACCACTACAGAGGTTGATAAAGCAAAAGGAAACCAAGATGATACATTACTGACACATGTTAGTGCTTATCAGAGGTTGATAAGAAAGTTATTATAACTAACCATTACAAGACCATATATCAATTATATTGTGCAAATATTGAGCCAGTTCATGCAAGGACCTAAACAGTCTCATTAGAAAGTTGTCATTAGAGTAGTGAGATACTTGAAACTTGCACCTGGGCAAGGCATTCTCATGAGTTCACTACCTAGTCAGGAGCTCACATGTTGGTGTGATTGGCAGCGTGCCCAAATACTAAGAGGTCTGTGACAGGCAATTTGGTGAAGTTTGGGAGTTCATTAGTGTCCTGGAAATGGAAGAAACAACAGGCAGTATCAAGAAGTTCTGCAGAAGCAGAGTATAGAAGTATGGTTATAGCTATAGCTAAAATTACATGGTTGTTAGGTCTGTTTCAAGAGTTGAGAGTAAAAGTGACTATTAATAGTGATAGTAAGGTTTCCCTACAGATTGCCTCCGATCCAATATTTCATGAGCGTACAAAGCATATTGAAATAAATTGTCATTTCATCCGAGACAAAATCAAAGAAGGACTCATTAAGACAACGTATATAAGAACTGAAGATCAACAAGTTGATGTACTGAGTAAAGGATTAATTAAAGTGCAACATTTGTATTTGATTAGCAAGCTAGGAGTGTTTAATATTTTACACCCTCCTTCTTGAGGGGAGTATTAGCATAAGGTAGTTTTCAGGTTGTTAATTAATATTGTCATAGTTAGTTAGATTGGCGGTTAATTGTATAGCTGGCATTTTGTTAAGTGCAGATGTTTGAGTCGGTTAGATTAGACATTCCACTGTGTATATATATGTAGCTTATGTACTAATCATTCTTCTTCTTAATACAATTTTTCAATTATCGAAACTTTTAATTCAATGTCTCTCGGTCCGTAGCATTGATCACCATTGTTGATCAATTTGAGTTGAAGTTCAAGCTCATTGTTCATCATTCTCACAGTTACACATATACAATTCGATAGACATACAAATGCAAGTCACATCTCTCCACTCTTTCTCTCTCTCCCTCTAACATATAGCTACGAATCTTAATTAGCAAACTATAGCTATGGATCCTAATTAAGTTATTTTTAGTGGCTATTTGTGAAATTTCTCCTATTTTAAACTATAGTGGTTTATCATATATACATGAAAAAATCACCCAAATACACTTCTTATTTTACGTTAGTCTCTAAAATTCCCTACCATTTTAAAAAAACTTCAAAAATCCCCTCTCGAATATATACATCACTATCCTCTCGCTGATACATCATTATCCCTCTCTGATACATACTCCCTTCTTTGATACATCTCTCACCTATGTATCCGGATGTCAAATGATGTATCCGGAAGTCTAGTGATGTATCTGAAATCTATAAATTTTAAGGGACTTTTGTAATTTGAAAAAGAGTGGGAAAATAATGTAATTATCTCTTAACACTATGTGCTTTGTTGGGTAATTTTCTCAAATTGGAATTGGCACATATTGTTCAAAAAAAATGACAATACGTAGATAACTCCTATAATTTGCTCTTCTTTTTTCACATTTTTCTCAACCCACCCCAAATCCCCTCTCCAACAATTCATCAATAACCCCTATTTTATTTGAAGTATTCCTCTATATTTGTAAAATAAGACTACCCAAGTGAGTACTTTTATTAATAATACATCTCAATTTTATATACAAGTTGTACCAGCTTTATAACTAAGGAAACATATCTTTACATTTAATTACAAATATTCTGATTTATATATCTAAGGAAACATATCCTCTGATTGTGCAATCACATAAGATCTTCCAATACTCCCCCTCAAGTTGGAGCATGAATTGTGGAAATGCCCAACTTGCCCAATGAAACTGGTCATGACCAATAGCTTTTGTGAGTATATCAATCAATTGCTTCTGTGAAGAGATATGATGAGTCATAATTATCTTTGATTGTACATATTGTCGAATAAAGTGACAATCTATCTCTATGTGCTTGGTACGTTCATGAAAAACAGGATTGGCGGCGATATGGATAGCAGCTTGGTTATCACAAAAGAGAGAAACATGTGTTGCATGTTTTACTTGAAGATCTTGTAGAAGCCGAAGTAACCAAACAATATCACTAGTAGTAATGGTTATTTTATGTGTTTTAAAAAGAATACGATTGTTTTTATGAGTCGCCACTTAAATTTAAGTTGAATTAAGAAAACCATTCATTTTCAAGAGATTGAAACAGAAATCTAATGGAAACTAAAAGAGGGGTTCGGGGTTCATATAGTGTTCTAGAAAGGGTTTTAAAACATCTAGAACACCCACTAACATGCGGTTATCCGACAATTAATTATTTGGCTAAAATGATTTGACTTAAATTAAATTGAGAGAATAAGCAGTTTTCAAAATTAAGACCATTTAAAAGAGAAAATGGGAGATATTAGGATATTACCTAAGTTAAATGCTTTGAAAATTATGTTTTAAGGTCAAAAGAAATGAACACTTCATTAATTGATTTTGGAAAAAATAGTTCAGAATGACTATCTGTCGGAGAATTAAATTGTAATAGCCTTAAACTTAATAACAAATAATAACGAATAAACAAATAATAAAGTGATAAAGTAAAGAGTGAAATTTGAGGCCAAGTCTGGTTTTCTGTCCGCCGAGGCCAGTACTTGGGCCTAATCACGTTTTGGGCCTTTGGTCCAACATTTGGTACCTGTCCTAGAAATCTTATTTTTTATTGGGCCTTAGGCCCAATTCCACCTGTCCTGGAGCCTAACAAGATAATAGCAAATAAGTGGGTTAGTCCCAAAAGTAACAAAATACAATTTTTTGATATTAAGAGTGGGCCTTTGGCCCAATCTTCTCAATTCTTTGGATATTCTTTCAACTTCGGGACCTGTTCGTCGATTTTTTATGGGCTGGTAGACTTGATGAAGGCGAAATTTAAGCCTTTATGGCTCTCCCGAAAAGCAAAGGGAAGGAGGAGTTCGTAGTGAACTCAAACAGATTTTACATGCAAACAAAGAAAGGAACGTAAGTAAATGACTTGCTATAAAGAATAATGAGACTAGACAACAATATAATATAATGGAGCACTATCGACATCAACTTGCTTTCACATAACCCATCTATTCTAACAAGTCAAATGAAACATTCCAATCTCATATAATAGACAAACTTTGAAGCCTGACCAATGTAATCATTCAAACAAAATCAAATTTTACACTCTCAATTAAATACTACTACAATAATCATATAAAAATCACCACTCTAGAATCCTTAGCATGAAATAGACATTAATATGAAATGAAATAAAGACCTTAATGCAAATGAGAGTTGACTAAAAATGTAGCTTAATTAAAGCTACTGATTTCCAACATTAACACTTATCAAAGCTATACCAAAATATATTTTCCAAACCAACTAGGAGCTAAACAAACCGACCTAATCAAACTCGATTACAAAACTGAAAATTTAATACAATGACTAACATTTCAGACTTTCAGACAGAGGTATGATGGCTAAGAGCACACTGCTAACTTAAGCCAAAGAAAAAAGAAAAGAAATTTGTACTCACATTAAGCTATAGAGAATCACAAGTTAAAAGGACACCTTCTATCACAAAATAGATACAGAGATGAAAAATAACTATATTAATGACTGAAAATTCTAGATTTTAGACAGCTTGACAACATTAAACAAACTTAGCTATGCTTATAAATAAAAGAAGACAAATGTATTCTCGACTACATTCTAAAACCGAAAACAACGAATAACAAATAAATCAGAGAATGACCAAGAAAATTTATTTTAAAAAATTGGACATAAACCGATTTGTAAGCATGCTGCTAAAAAAACACAATTCCAAAATACCAATTACATCCAAAGCAACTAAATACACAACTGTATAATACCTTCTACACTCTCCAAACACATAACAAAAGTACATATATTATTTCAACAATAAATGGGTAAAGAACAATATCAATGATCAACCAGTAAACAAACTAAACTTAGGCCGAATACAGTAATCATGAGTTCAGGAGGAGCGTGAAACAAAGAAACATGCTCTAATAGTCATTAAATCGACTGGAAAGCAAAACACACGTTACCCCTTTAGAAAAGTTAGGATGAAGAGAATGACTAAGATCCGAACATCTCATATGATATTATATCAAAATTGACAAAGGGAAGAACTCCAAAACAACACATCTCAAAATCTAATAAAAGGTTAAGTCATTTACATTGTTGAAGGCAGCGAACTGAGACGGGATGTGCAAGAATGAGCAACAACTTCGCACCAAAGGGAAATTCGAGAATCTCAAACTCGAATGATAAATCAAAATATCTGAGCCGACTTCGAACAAAGACCCTTCAAAAACTTCGGACTAGAAGATTATATTCGAATTTCTTAAATGTAAAACTTCCGGTCTTTCTTTTGCTCTTCACTATCTTTCTTCAATATTTTTTCCAACCCTTAATCAAGAACAAGAAAGGGACATAATTAGGGTTCGAATTTTTTTGGGGAGAAAAGGGTAGAATAGGAATTCAAGTTCAACCCCAAATTTGAATTCTTCTTCCCAAGGATAAGGAAAAGCTACTCGTTTGTACGAGATTTCAACCAAAATCCCCTAAAATCCAGATGAAAAGATCAAGGTGGATGCCTTAGATTGATTCACTCATCCTTGCGTTCGACGTGGTGCCCATCCACGCGAGTCAAAAATGCTGGACGTGGTTTCTATAGGACAAAATTGCAGGTCTGCTTCTGTTGTACTATCGTTGAAAGCGATGACATATTTTCGTGTTCACGCCGTGAAATCTTCTTTGTGAACATTAGAGCGTCGTTCACGCGTGAAGAGAGGGCGAGGCGCGTACAGGGTCATTCACGCGTTGGATTGTCGTGGCTCGTTTATGTCGTTGGCTTTCCATCTGGTTGTTGTGTGTTTTGACGCATTTTGGACTGAATTTAACGTTGCTTCTGCATTTCTCTATGTTGAAACTGGAGTTGGGAAGGGTCAGGAGGTGTTGGGCTCAGATTTTCACTGGGATGGAAAATAATTGGAAAAAGAGGTGGGCTGGGGGTTAATTTGAATTGGGTTGGTTTAAGAGTGGGCTGGAATATGATATTGTTGTAAGAGTTAGGCATAGGTGAGCTGAAGGAAATGGGAAAAGGCCCAAATACTAAGGTATCTTGAAGGGGTTAAAGAGGTAAAAGAAATGGTTAAGTTTGTAATAGAAAAATGGCCACGTGAATTGCAATTATGGCCAATTGGAATTCAGGATTTAACCAAACTGAGCTCGATTGACAAATATGGCTAAAATAAAAAAAATGAATTAATATGATTAATTAGTGAGCTTCTTAATCTTAACGAAATAAAAATAATTAACTTAAATATAAACTAATAACTCACAAGTATAAGTATTAATTAACTAAACCAATTAATCAACTATTTAAGTGACACTAAAATCTTTTTGAGACGATTTTCGAGTATTTGTAAAATGTGCTAATTATATACATAATTATATATAAATCATATTTGTTATTTGAAGATTGTAAAGATTGACTAGAAGTTATTTAAAATAACTTTGAAACGTATTTGAATTTTATAAAGCTAATTGTTCTAAATCGTTTGAAAATCAAGAAGCTCGAGAATTAATTATATATTGTGGAGGTCCAAAATTGGGTGTCAACAGTGGTCATAGCTCTATATTCAGCTTCAACAGAGGAACGAGATACCACAGTTTGTTTCTTAGATCTCCAAGAAATGGGTGATTTACCAAGAAACACAATGTATCTTGTAGTTGATCGACGTGTCACCAGACACCCTGCCCAATCCGCATCACAGTAAGCTTTTATAGATAGTGAACTATTCGAAGGGAATATAATCCCTTGACCTGGATTTCTTTTGAGATAGTGTAAAACTCTATAAGCAGCTTCCAGATGAGGTTGTCTTGGTGCATGAAGAAATTTGCTAATTACATGAACAACGTAGCTAAAATCTGGACGAGTGATGATGAGGTAAAGCAAGCGTTCGACAAGACAACGATATTACCTTGGATCATGACAAATTTCTCCAGAATCAAGAGAAAGCTTATGTTGTTGCTAGCTCCATGGGGAAATTAGCTGGCTTGTAACCTGTAAGTTTACTCCCTGCCAAAATATCAAGTACATGCTTACATTGACTTAGTACAATGCCTGCCAATGACCTTGCCACTTCAATGCCAAGAAAATATTTGAGCTTTCCAAGATCCTTAATATGAAATTTTGCATTTAAATGCTCTTTCAACTTGGATATGCAATCAAAATCATTTCTCGTGATGATGAGATCATCCACATATATAAGAACAACTACAAAGGAACCTCCAGAGTGGGACAATGTAAACAAGGAATAGTTTGCATTTGATTGTCGCTAACCAAGAGAAAGTAAAAAAGTAGTGAATTTATTATACCAATTTTGAGGTGCTTGATGAAAACCATACAACGATTTTTGTAATCAACACTCTTTTCTCCCCCTGTTTGGCATAACCTTGTGGAATCTTCATGTAAACTTCTTCATGCAAGTCTCCACGTAGAAAGTCATTGTTGACGTCTAATTGATAAAGTTCCCAATTTCGAACCGCAACAACCGCTAACAGACAATGAACAGTGACAAGTTTTGCAACATGTACAAATGTTTCATAAAAATCAAACCATTTAATCGAAGTGTATTATTTTGCTACCAAGCGTGCCTTGTAACGTTCAATACTTCCATCAGGTTTGTACTTGACTTTAAAGACCCATTTCGAATATATGGTCCATTTACCTAGAGGTAAAATTTGTAAAGTCCAAGTATGGTTGGCTTTCAAAGCTAAAATTTCCTTTGCTATAGCATATTTTTAATGTGTGTGCTTAACTGCTTGAGTAAAGGATTTTGGCTCATCAATAGATGAGATGGCGGTAAAAAAAGCACTGTGACTGGATAATAGTTTAGAATATGAAATAGAGTGAGATAGAGGATGTACCATTGAGTGGGAGATAGCTGATCATTTAACTGAGCAAGAGAAGGGGGCAAAACATAAACATACCCTGACAACTTATGCGAGACTTGTCGTGAACATTTACCAAGTGCAAGAACAGTAGAATCAATGCTATTAGATGCAGTAGATGGATTGATAGCTGAAGAATCACAAAAAGAAGATTCATCAAGGCTTGGTGAAGTTACTAGTAGGGGAGAAATGCTTGTGGATACAACTTCTAGATTCTCAATGACAGTACACTTCTCACTTGTGTCACAATGTCTTATGCAATTTGTTTCTTGTCCAGATGGCTCATCAAATGTAATCGGTTGACTTAAGTCGATACGCGACATCATTTTTGCTTTTTGAGAGCCTTCAAAAGGATAAATGTCTTCAAAAAATTGTACATCACGTGAAACATAAATCCTTTTATCCTCGATAAATTCTATATCCCTTTTGACCGCTGGGATATCCAACAAAAATGCAGGTTTTGCTCGTGGAGAAAATTTATTTCGAGGCTTTCTATTTAGATATCCATAGCAAAGACATCCGAAAATTCTCAAATGCTCATATGTGGGAACTTCACCAAGTAATTTCTCATATGGGGCTGTATTTTGAAAAATAGAAAGAGGCATTCGTTTAATTAAATATGCCGCAGTAAGGACATATTCTCTCCAAAACATGATAGGCAGGTGCGCTTGAAATCACAATGCACGAGCCACTTCCAGTAGATGTCTATGTTTTCTCTCAACTACTCCATTTTGTTGTGGAGTGTTTGTACAACTACTTTGACGCTCCATGCCATAATCAAACTAATGTGACAGTAAATCCTCATGCTTAAACTCTAGCCCATTTTCTGTTCGTAGGATTTTGAATCTCAATTTAAATTGTGTTTACCCAATTAAAAAAACCCGCAATAGACAAGCTTTAGTTTCTGATTTATTCTTCATGAGAAAAATCCATGTAGCTCGACTGAAATCATCAATTATGGTAAGAAAATAATGAGACCCAGAAAGAGATTGTGTCTTGTATGGTCCCCAAATGTCATAATTTTATTAAATCAAAAACATGTTTAGTCTTATTCATACTAGCGGGAAAAGATAATCGTGTTTGTTTTGCCTTACAACAAGCATCACAAAACATAGTCTTCTTTTCATCAAAACTAATAGATAAACTAGGAACTAGAGAAATACAATTCATTGGTAAATTCTCCAATCGGCGATGCCATAAACTTGCACTAACAGACTTCTTTACCATCAATGCTTGCCCCCCTTTTATCGGCTCCAAGTAATAAAGACCATTTCACTCTTTACCCCCTCCAATCAGCGTCCTTGAAGGCAAGTCCTAAACAAAAGAGTCCGGATAAAAGGTTACTTCACATTGTAAGTCATTTGTCAATTTGCTAACTGACAATAAATTAAAGCAAAAATTATGAACTTCAAGAACACTCAAGAATTAATCTTTTCCCAATGGCCACTTGGCCCAAGGCATGAACTTTCACCATATAACCATTCGGGATTTGCACTGGTGGTAAAGATGTATGAACTGCCTTATTTGACAGAGAATTTATATCATGAGTTATATGATTTGTAGCACCCATATCAACTATCCACTCCCATTTTGTCTTACCTGAAAAATTAGAGGTTGTCATAATCGTAGATGAGTTACCTGTAGATGCTCTATTGTTGCCCAACAATAATAATAGTTGTTGATGTTGAGCATGTGTCAAACTTGGAATTGGTGACATAGCCTCTTCAATAGTTACAACAAGGGTCGTACCTGCGAGTGAGTTTGGTTCCTTTTGATTTTTCTAATGCCCACAAAATTGTATTTGATCACGAAACTGCATCTGATCATTATTGGTTTGCTTGTTGTTTTTCTTGTCGGGTTTATGCTAATCTGGAGGATAATCAATCACTCTGTAGCAGTAGTCTTTGGTGTGATTAGTTCTCCCACAGTGTATGCAAGGTGGAAATTGATGTCGAACCCCATCCTCAACTTTCCTTTGTCGTGATTCACCCACTCTTGTCAGCAAGGCAGTTGCTTCAATTGTGGATATGCGATTTGTAGCAGCAAATCTCTGTTTTTCTTCTTATGCCGTGATAGCATAGGCTCTTCCTAAGTTTGGCAATGAGTCGACACTTAGTATTTGAGAACGTATAGTTGAATATATGTCATCAAGTCCCATTAGAAAATCAAAAACCTTTTCCTCCCCCTTCATGGATTGCATCTTCTTTGTTGCACCGCATTACAACCACATGTGCAAGACACAGTTAGCATGAGACCTTGCAATTCACCCCAAACAGACTTAATTTAACCGTAATAGGATGAAATAGAAGCTCTCTCTTGTTGCAAGAAAGCGATGTCATGCTTCAATTCATAAACTGTTGGTGCAATTCCTTGGGTAAATCATTCCTCTAGATTTACCCAAATTTCTCTAGCAGTTTCAACGTGTGCGGCGCTACCCTGCAATTCCATGGCAATTGCATTTGTAAGCCATGAAAGTACAATGGCATTGCATTGTATCCATGGCTGTAAATCCTGAGAGTTTTCTTTCGGTCTCTCAATGGTTCCATTAACAAATTCAGCCTTGTTTTTAGAGTGAAGTGTGTTCAAAAAATTTCGTCTCCAAGTGAAATAGTTTTCTCCATTTTCACCAAGTGGATTGGTAACAAAAATCAAACCTGGGTGGTCTGATGGATGCAAGGAATAGGGAGAAGCGTTTGCGACTTTGGGTTGAGGCAGACTCGCTAGTTCATTAGTGTGGCCTTTAGTTCCCATGGCTGGAAAAAAAAATTCTCATGATCTTTTAAGACGCTTTTGATACCATGTAAAATAAGATTACCCAACTGAGTACTTTTATTGATAATACATCTCAATTTTATATATAAGTTGTACCAGCTCTATAACTAAGGAAACGTATCTTTACATTTAATTACAAATATTCTGATTTATATATCTAAGGAAACATATCCTCTGATTGCGCAATCACATAGGATCTTCCAATAGTATTCGAAAAGGATGACAGATCAGCGAAAGCTTTCACTTTTGCCACATTTTTCGACCATGTATATCATTATGTATCACACACTTATTTTGATGGATGCACACAAATATACATATGATACACAGATATGCATTCAATATATACATAAATATATTGCCAAATATACAATGTTATATATCTTCTGGCAAGAGATTTGTATACACCATTATATGATTTCTGATCATGGCAACAGCTGAAAAGAAGTATTCCTATATTGCATAAGTCTTATCTTATTGATGCAAACAATAAAATGAATATGGAATATTTGGCAGCTAATTAGACAAAGATTCAGGTTGAATGCTTATGAAATGTAGTTTTTTGTGTACTTCGAATGTTGTATATAAAGTAGACATACTGCTATGCTTCAACAATACTTGTCGTTGCAATCAGAGAGTTTAGAATAATTCCGTCATCGATATCTATCTCTTATTTCATATATTCTCAAAATTTCTCTCTACAATGTGAATTACTCTTGATTTTTAGGTGTATAACAGTGTGAATACATTATCTATACATAGTTATATATTGTTTATACATGATTATACAAAATAGATATATAATTTATAATGTATAATACAGTATAAAAGTGTATATATATATAGTTATAAACTGCAAAAATTTTCCGAGAGTCCAACGTAAAATTGCAAATCATGCCAATTTGTTAAGAACTTTACGAATTTCTTGAAATTTGACTTTAATTTACTAAGATATCTACGTATTAAATTTAAATTCTATATTTCATAGTCAGGATATACTAATTTTACTGGCGATACATACGACATCTTCATTGAAATGAATTCCACATATTTTATTCTTAACAATAAATTTCTGATGGTAAATATGGGTCTTAAGAGAGTCTAAATGTGTGCCAAAGTCCAAACTTAGAAATCTGATGGTATCGCGGTTTGGTTATTTAATAGTATTAAACATAGGTTTATTGGATGATTTTGTTGTCCTAAAAAATAAAAAATAAAATTACACAATTTTTCATAATTTTGTTCATCAAATTTTTATTTCGTGCAAGTAGGGTAAAAATTAATATTCATGGTTATCGAAGCAGTTGAATACCCTCTACATGAAGAAATTCTTTATTAAGGAGGCAAAGGAACTCCAAAATTTTCTCAGGATAATAAGTTCAAATCTTATCCATTGGTGTGATATTTTTTAATCCGTCGTATAAAATCTCAGCTCCGTATTGGGTTCTGTACATAACTACCATGTGGCAAAAGTACAAAGATTATTTCTATATCACGATAAGTTACAACAACAAAGAACATCCGCCAGCGTAAAGAAAAAAATTGTGCCAAGTACGTATTTCAAATTAACACATGAAATCTTTGTCAAAATATTTAAATAAATTTGCTGTCCTGTTTGATATGTTATAATAACTATAAGTTAATAAAGAAAAATAAGTGTTAAGAGTATTAATTTTGTTTGGTAATTTAGCAAATTTAATTGCACTAGTTCGAAAACAGCCTCTCTACCAGGAAAAATGTATGCATACACACCATTCTCCCCAAACTCCATTTGTGAGATTATACGGAGTATGTTGTTGTTGGAATTAAGCAAATTCAAGAAGACAAGTAAGAAATATTAAAACGTGGTAACAGTTGAATCATGAGCTAATCCATTGTGATTAATTTCTCAAACCGCCAATTTATCACCCCTATATGTGATTTACATTTTACACTCTTCAGGATATGTACTCAAAGCCGAGGAGAATATGATCATGGCCCAAAGAATGACCTGAATTCCAATTAGGTACTCTCACAGTTTTAAGGAATGTACACAAACATGGAAGCAAGAGTTTTCCATGGCTCCATCAAACTTGATACAAAAGCCAAATAATGTTGTTTGCAACAAATTTTAAACATATGGAAAATAAATAAACCACAAAAATAAAATATGAAGAAACATAATTTTATTCATCAAGATAGCGGCTACAATCCTGTTCCTCCCTTGATTCTCCTCTCCTAAGATTTATCCATGTTTTGAGGTATTTCTCGAACTAGGATGATTTAGATTTGACCTCTATATGAATATTCCATGTCTTTTGTGGAATATATCGAGGTCTTGATCTCTTTATGAAATTTTTGAGATGCCTTTTAAGAGAATTTAGTACCATTTATATAGGCATAAACTAGGGTTTAGGGTTGAGTAGCCTCCAAGAATCCTAATTTGAGTTGAACACAATTAGTAGAGTCCCAACTAGAATTGAACACATCTCGTAGAGTCCCACAAAATTTCAGTGTCTACAAATGCATTGACTATTGAAGTACAAGACGACGAGTAGTTGATGCACTCTGCAGTAATGGCTATTGAAGAAACTACTACTACAGCATATTCAGTGTAATGCTACAAGTGGGATTTGGAGAGGAGGTTACATATGCAACCTTACTCCTACCTTGAGAAGATAGAGAGGGTGTTTCCGATAGATCCTCAGAGCTATTAAAGAAACTATGATCATGAATACGATAGATTCTACATTGAGATTCTTCAAAGCTTATAATTATATATGCCTCAAATTCCAACGGAGTTGGAGGCATCAGTTGGTATATAGGTTTCTGAGACCTAATCCGAATCGGAAGATAGCACAGAGGATCAAACACGAATATGAACCAGGAAAGAAAATCAAGCATTTATCCTCACCTGCACGCTTAGTTTGAGAAATTGATCACAGGAAACTTACCAGACCACTGTCCCAAAATCCGTTGCATTGTGTAGGTAAAAGCCACTTCTCCTCATCACAACAAGTCTCATCAACATCAACTATCAACTCAACACAAATATGAATGCCTACAATTCTATCACCTCTGCTAAAAGGTAAGCACCACAGCTTTCAACTGAATAAGCACTTTTGTATGATTTTAAGTATAATCTGCATAGTTAAGGAACATACTACATCTATCGACCACAATCAGAAATACATAATAGTATAATCATACATATCAACACCAAAAACATTTCATAGAAAATTGATGACTGACGAGGAAATACAACCTAGTACTCCACTAAATATTATGTGGTAAACCCCAGTTATTACTCAAGTTGGAGATTATTAAAATGGGGATTTAAAACAAAACATAGATACAGAAAAGAATGGAGAATAGGTACCAAAACAACAAGGGAATGGAGAAATTCACACCAACCGATCCCTCAAACTAGCAGAAACACTTTTTGTCTACGACTTACTCAAAGCAAATCCCAACTTATTTGTGATTGGGCAGCTGCAGCATGGGTGCTTGATGTGGTTGTAGGTGATGAGAAATGATCCAGCAATGGTGCTGGAGTGGAATCAAATGTTTCCCATTGTGTTGTTATGACAACAGACCCTGAGGTCGAGTGCCTCGATTGGTGCTGCTGTTTGCTTTGTACTGGTGAATTCCCAAACGAATGCCTATCTTGATGTTGTTGAACTGGTGATGATGCCTGCTCATTCGAATACATATAATCTTGATGCGGACGAGCTGGGGGAGATTGGTCTTTCGGAGTGTGGTTTCCATTGTTTGTTGGCATTGAATTTTTTATCTTCAACACATCTAGTGTTTCAACACACTTTTGCACTTTTCTCACCTGCAAACATTAATCACATCATTTAGAACTTCCATTCCAAATTAAAATGTTGAGCTTATGTCTCAAGATATTGCAGAAATAAAGCATATAACTGCATTATCTCTAAATGATCTCTTTTCCAGAAATTCAGCTAGCAATAGCTAACTTTAAGAGTCCTCTCTAGCTTGAATTTAGGAGTTAGTTTTTTCTTTTGATTTTTCGGTTAGGAATTGAAGCTATAAATGTATGTATTGACTTATTAATAAAATAAATCCCTTTGATTGCATCGCCAGTTATTGAGATAGTTATGCAGAATGTCAGCCCATAAACTTTACTTATCATCTATTTAGGCAAACTTGTACAAATTAGAGAAAATGGTGTTCGGCCATATTATTTACCAAAATATAGCCAGACACAACCTTTCTCTTCGTCCTCTTTCTTCTTCTTCGCTGTCCTCCTCCTCCTTCTTTAAAATTTGATTTACCGTAAACGTGAATCTTTTTGAGTGAATTATATATGAAATGACTTGAAACATCAAAAGAATTGCATACCTAAAATTTTGGGACTATTTAGAGGAGATTTTGAGTTGGTCGATATTGAATAATTAAGGAGTGTATACTTCATGTATAGTTAAAATATGGTATAAATTATAGGAACCACATATTATAAGTATTAAATAACATTTTATCCCTTCTAGTTTTCTATTTACCAAAAATCCCTTAAAAATGATGTTTGCGGGATACATAGCGTTGTGCACGGGATACATTAGATTTGATACATTCCACATAGCGGAATACATAGCGTTGTGCACCGGATACATTAGGTTTGATACATTTCACTTAGCGGGATACATAGCGTTGTGTACGGGATACATAGCGTTTGATACATTCCACATAGCGGGATACATAGCGTTGTGCACGGGATACATGCGGGATACATAGGTAAATAAGGGATTTTTGAAAATTTTGAAATAAGTAAGGATAAATGGATATTAAGGGAAGTAAAGGAGTGTAGTTAAATAATTTGTCCTAAAATATATTCAGCTTTAAGTAATTTGTCCTAAAATATATTCAGCTTTTTGAATGTATCATAATGTATAATCAGTATATACTTTCTATATGCAAATATAAACATAACTATATTTATTGTATATATTTGAAACTATCTCCCATTGTTTGCCTAAATTTCTTTGTTAAAAGCCCAAATATGCTATGCAGGATTTAAGTTTAATACCTGATTTTTTCTCTGCAGTTTTATATCACCTTCAGCAACAATACCATCCAATTGTAGCAGTTGATTCATCAACAACTCTGTTAGATTTATCACATCCTTTTCTACAACTTTCCCACCTTTAGAAACTACAGATTCCAGCGCAGAAACCTAAGCAATCAAGACGTAACAGTTAACAACAATACTTATATATTCATAGACAATTGAGTTGCAGATATGACAAAATTAGTCTATAAAATCATAACTCGCCCAATCCTTCCAAGTTTGAATCCACTCATTTATTAGCTCACTTCATTTCAACCCAAGTAATTTTTGACTAGGTTATTTTGATCCACCCAAATTCAGGTCAATCCGTTCATTTGTCACCTCTATTCATTATGGTACTACTTTTAAATCCAGGGCAGAGGAATATTACGTATTACCTGTCTAGCCAGCCTGTCGACTTCCAAACTGATGTCTGAAATAGTTTTAGCTGCCTTCTCCACTTTAGCATTCTTTCTCATCTCGAGGTACCGTTTTTCTTGGCTAATTGGGTCTTCAATTAGAACAATTTTGGACTTATCCTTCACTCCAGTAATATCAAGAAATGTTTTATTTTCCCTTTCTTTGTCTTTATACAGTAACTTCTGATCTTCGTGATGCAACCCAGTTGGACCGCTCAACATTTTCTTCAATTCTCCTACAATTTAACAAGCCCCAATTCACTAACAAAATTGAGAATAAATAAAATTTGCTACAAATAAATAAATTCAAATATACCAAAGGTTGCTTGAGAACTGATATTGATCTCATGGTAAACAGAGCGATACTTGACCCGGACACGAATAGTAGGAGGAGGAGGACGGTTTTCAGAATCTGGGTTGCGTTTCTGAACCAGCATTCCACTGGGCCTCAGCTCCCACTCATTTTCGCTGCCAACAGAACTACCTTTCATTATTGACGGCATTCCGGTAGTTCTGGTCTTCATTCCCATCATTTTCTGAGTTCGTAAGCTAAAACACATACATAAAATGATTTGAATTGCTAAGTTTCAATTCTGGAGAAACAGATCAATACATTCCGAACAATCTACAGTTGCATAACATATAAATAAATATCCATCTCAAGCAATTAGTTGACTACAAAGTTATAAGTATATACACAAACAGTAACTTTCAGTTCAGAGAATGAAATTCTAACCGAGAATGTGGAAGGCAAAGTGTCGGCGGCAGAGAAAATGTCCACAGAGAGAGGCGTTTTACCAAAGTTGAAACTGAGGAGAAATTGCAGATCTTATGAAAGAGCTAGAAATGTAAAGAACAAAAAAGTAGAGACAGATTTTGCCCAAATTGACGAGACACTTAGCCAATCAGAAAGTCCACGGATTTATCTGATTACTGATTTCAACGTTTTAAAAAATAAAAATAAAATTGGCATTAAAAAAAGTACTACTAACTAATTTGCTGGCTGTTGGGTTTTGTTTTGAAAAGAGAGAGATGAAATAATAAGATACTTCAGAAATATATATATGTATAAATAAATGAGTGGACAGAGAAACAGAAGAAAAGAGTGGAGAACTCTGCTGGTGATTTGTTTTTTTAAAAAAACAAAAAAAAAGAAACAAGGCAAGGGAGCCTTGTGCATAAAGCCTATAAGATATATGAAAAATAGGAAAACTAAAAACTTACGTTAAATAGGAGGACAAGTGACATGTAGTAAGTACATACTAATCACTTTATGTGCACTAATGATTGTTATGTTGATTATAGAATCCAATCTAAACACTTGGAAGAATGATTATTAGTACATATTTTCAACAAAACTTTGGAATGAATGAAGAGTGAATTAGCATAATATAAGATTTAGCGATCATTTGGCAGAGTGCATTAGAAGAATAATTTGTGTGTTTCTAATATTTTGTTTGATAATTTTTTTCAATTTATGTATAATTAATGTTTGCATTAGTTATACATTTTGTTTGGTATTAAGGTAGTTATGACTGATACATGAAAATTTATGGCTCGTTTGGTAGAGTATATTAGGAAAAATAATGCATGCATTAGCCTTGTATATTACTAGTACCTTGTTTGGTACTCTTTTCCAACCTATGTATAACTAATGTTTGCATTAATTATACACTCTATTGTGTATTAAGGTGTGTATTGCTATTACCATGAATTTATAGGTATTACAATGCAATGGTTTTAATGCATGCATTAGCATGATTAAAGACACAATTGCCCCTCAAAACCCTTTTTACATCTTTTCTACCATAATAGTGGAGGGTATCTTTGTAAATTATTATTTTTATGCAATGCATGCTATTTTTTAATGCATCAAACCAATCAATGCATAAAAATAATCTATGTATAACTAATGCAAGCATAAATAATATATGCATTGTTAGTGCAAGCATTATTAATACACTCTATTTAGCATTATTCTTATACACTCTACCAATTATATCTGTAATGTAAAAAAAATTAATGCATGCATTAACATAGTTAAGAACGCAATTACCTCTTAAAAACCTCTTATTTTTCAGTGTAATTGTGAAGAGTACTGTTTTTATATATAAAATTATAAATTGTTAGAAATTATTCAATACATATTATTTCTAATGTTCCAAACCAAACCAAGCAATGTGAGTGAACTCTTTTCTCCCCTAGAAATGATTCGATTTGATCAGTTTGAAATTAAATTTTTAATATTGAAATTATTATATTTTTAAAGATTATGTATATAAATTTAATTTGTCTATACATGTATGTATATTTTTGCAATTGAATTTTTATTCAAAGGAACTCATACAATCATTTTTATTGGAAATGTTTACCTGTCTTTTGTTTAACTAAATTGGAACATTTGTTTGAATTAATTTTTGTAAAAATTTAAACCATTAGTGCCATCATGCTTGAGATTTAAAATCTTAAGTACATATCTATGTAAAACTATAAAGGTTATAGTTTATACCCTCTTACCTATTATTAAGTTATATTAATCTCTCTCTCTATATATATATATTCCTTAAGATGGGATTAAAGCTACGTACATTGATAATAAATCTTGGAATTTAAGGACGGGTGGCTGTGAATATCTAATACGTGTAATTAGTTAAAAATAATTGCTACTTTTCTGTTGTATTTGTGTAACGATTTTATAAGGAATATGTATATTCATGTTAAACTTGTTCGACTATTAAGGATTTGTTTGGACATGATTTTAAATTAAGTTAATTATAAAATTGAAATTTTATTTGGAAATGCAATTTAAATTTTTTAAATATATTTTTTTCTCATAAATATAAAATACTCCAATTTGTGATAACTATCCATTTTTATTTTTATTTTTGCAATTTTATACACCAAGTGGACAAATCATAGTTCTTAAACAAGGTGTCCTAAGGTGCCACACTAATAAATCGCATATTTTCTTGATTTTTATAAGTATATGTTTATGATGACATGATTTTACAAGTTTTCAAATGCACATATTTTTTTTTTACAAAGATTCACTTGCCTAAAAATTCAATAATGTAATAAGTAGTTGTATATAATCACTTCACATGGATAAATAATGAGCAGAGGATTTTACAAAATTTAAAATGGAGTTTTCATTACCAAATATAAATTTATGAGTCAAGTTTTATATTTAAAAATAAATTAGAATCACAATTTAGAATGTGCGCTACTTTTTGGAGTATTTGTGAAGATTTTATATACAAATAGTGATTTCAAATCAAAATTTAAAATTGAAGCCTCCAAATTCTATGACCAAACTATTTACCCATAAAATAAAGGAATAGTACTTCATTCGTTTTAATTTACTTTACTTTAATTTAAAGTGTTTTTTATTTTTATATCCTATATTAAATTAAAATATGACAAATAAATTAAAATAGTAGTATTATGACAATTATAAATATATAATTTTGAATAGGAATAATAATAATAATAATAAGTAAACATAAACAGTTGGAGGATGTCTTTCAATGGGGCCAATGACATGCGTGTATGGTTTAGGCAGGCAGTCGCATTAAAGGCTTTATTATGTCACCACTCATTTACGTTACACCTTACCAACTTTATTTGTTGTTTCTATCTATTTCCTAACCTTCAAAAATCCAAAGCAAATCTTCCTTCTTTTTCATTATATGTTTTTCTGGTTAAAGCAAATCGTCTACGACTCTACTGCCACTTTATTTACTCCCAAGTGCAAAAAGCCCTTTCAATCTAATACTTCATCAGTCCACTTTTAATTGTCTATTATGCTTTTTAAAAGTTAAATTAAATTACATTAATTTAATATTTTATAACTTTTAATTGTCCCATAACGGTAACATGCTACGCAATGCTATAACAAATAAAGAATTTTACAACAATTATTTTGCGGTAAAAATATAATAACCGTTATATTATATTTAGCAACAAAAATAAATAAATATATATATATATTTATAACCGACACTCAATATAAATATGAGAAAAAACTTTAATAACTTTAAATATAATGATATTAACTCAATTACCGCTTATAAAATTTATTGCCCACTAAATAGTTTTTTGTTGCAGTGACATCAAACTTTGACCCTTCATTTTTTGAACGTAGGTACAACCGTACAAGCAAAACTTGAACATGGTTACTTTTTATGAAAAAAAAAAAAACTTTGAAATATAACTGCTTCAGTGACCCACCCGTCGCTCAAACGAAAAAAAAAAACTTTTATAAAAGAAATTAAAAAGAAAAGAGAAAAAAAAGGGTGGGATACTCTGAGAGGAAGTGCTACGTGGGGTAAGAAAAATATTTTATATTTTATTTTATAATTTTTTTTGGGAGAAAATAGTAATAATTTAATCTTTAACTTCAACTAATACTAACTATTTATTTAATATTTGTCAACGTGGAATGTTTGTCATGTGGAGTGTGATGTGCTATTTTTTTTAAAATAAAAGAGAGGGTATATTATGATGAGAGTTGTGTTTCTCAAACTAATAAATGATAGTTTAGGTATGAAATCAATAATTTAGATATGAAACTAAAAAAAATAAAAAATAATTAGGTGTATTTTTTATCCTAATTTCTAAAGAAACACAAACTTTTTGGTTTTCAGTCAAATTCAAATAAGACATTAATCCATTCGAAGATAACACTCTCAATAAAAATTTTCTCCATACTCGTGATTAAAAAAAAAAGGAAGCATATTACAAAAATGGAAAAATTGATGTCTACGTCACTCTAACTTTTCTAACGATACAAAATAATGCTACTTACTTCCCTCTCTTGAAAGGCATGCCAATTTTTCACCGACAATAGTGTGTTCTATTGGATGAAATATTTTAATGTTAAAGATTTAAAATAATATATACTCCAACTATTATTGTATTGCTTGGAGTTGGTGATATCAAATACTATATAGTAGGTGAAAAAAATCAGTCTTATCGATGATTGAGAAAAAAACATTTCTATCTTTTAATAGAAAATATTTTGCTTGGATTCTTTCGTTAATCAAATCTCATAAGGGGTCGTTTACTTGTCGGTAAGGAAGGAAATCAAATATATTAAAAGTAGCATAATTAATATTATATTTAATGGAGTAGTTTTTTTAATTGTTTTGTATCAAATTCAGTATATTAAATAATATATAGTATTTGATTATCATTTTATAGTTTTGGATATATTTTTTCTGTCTTAAATTTGTTTTTGCCTATTTTATTTTTTAGTTCATTTTAAAAAAATAAAATTCTTTTTAATAATTTCTAATATTTTATTCTTCTCATAACTTGTTTAAGATCAAGAGATTACTAATTATTTTAGTACATTTGACATATCTTTTGTTTAGACTTTAACATCATAAAATTCAAAAAATTCTTTATTTTCTTAAATTTTATGTCAAGTTAAAATAAGATAAATAAACTGAAACAATGAAATATGAATTATAAGTCAATTTATATATTAATATATTATTTTATGCAATACAAAAAATATTACAACTAATAACTTAAATCATGCATAACTAATACATGTCATTGGATTGGTGGTTAGTATGTGACTTTTTCATATATTAAATTTTGGATAATTTTCTTACTATATATATCTATATATATATATATATAGATGTTATGAGAAAATTTATAGTATATTATTTCATTCATAATAAAAGATAGAATAATTAATATACGATTAACTCAATTATGTATATAATTAGACTGCTTAACCAATTCGTAAATTACTACTCTCTTTGTTTTAGTTAATTATTTGACATATTTAACATGATACAAAATTTGAGAGGGTAAAAAATAATTTTGAATTTTATTATCTTAAACTAAAAGTATATTAAAATGTATTAAAATGTCTTTAATTTTGTAATTTTAAGAGATAAGTGTCAAAATACATTTAAAGTATCCTTTTTATTTTAGTTTCATACCTAAACTATTGAAAATGTTAGTTTCATACCTAAATTATCATTTAGAGTATTAGTTTGAGAAACACACTTCTGTCTTTTATAACACTCTCATCATGTTGTGTGTAATATATTTTCTCTTTTATTTAAAAAAAATTGTCACATCACACTCCACATAGAAAAAACATTTCATCTTGACAAAATTAAATAATTTTTTTAAATTAGTTAAAATTAAAGATTAAAAAATTATTATCCCAAGAAAAATATTTTTTTATAAAATAAAATGTAAAATGTTTTTCTTACCCCACTCCATCACTTCCTCTCACCATACACCCCCTCCCCCCTCCCCCAAAAAAAAAATTATTTAGTTTTTTTTCTGTTTAAATTCTTTTATAAAAGTAATTAATTTTTTTTTATTTCATCCCCCCCTCAAATAATAATTTAGATATTATTTTATTTTCTTAAAAAATAATTCTACCTACTCCACCTAACCTCTGCTTCCATTTTTTTTTTTTCATTTTGTGTTAGATATATAATATCAAAAATATTTTTTACTTACCACCGCAAGAGTTCTTTTAAAATAATTTTTTTATTTATGTTATATTCGGTACAAAAATAGAAAAAATAGAAAAAATCCTAAAAATATATGTACATATCTAACACAAAATGAGAAAAATGTAAGAAAAAATAAATAAATTAGGAGCGGAGGGTTAAATAGGATGGGGTCAAATTCATATTTTTTTTTTCGGAATGAGTGGGTGTTTTTTTTTGGATCGGGGTGAGGGTGAAGTATGAAATTTTTAAAAATATTTTATAAAAGAAACTTAAAAAAATAAATAAAAGGATGGGGGATTGTCGGGGGGGGGGGTTACGGGGAGGAGGTGGTGAGGTGGGGTAAAAATAAAAAATAATATATATATATATATATATATATATATATATATATATATATATATATATATATATATAAAGGGCAAAAAGAATTAAAACAAAGGGTACTCTTACATAAATAACCAAAATTTTACTCCCTTCATTTCTATTTAGTTGTCACAATTTTAAGTTACACATCCCTTAAGAAATTAGATAAGTTTACCATTGTATTCTTACGTAGTGTACTCTTGAAGTCAAGTATTCAATAAATGGACATGAACTAATTTATTTTGATTAATTAATTTTACCGATGAACATGAATTAATTATTTAGTTTTTCTATGTTGATCAAATAAATACTTTCAAGGTTAATAAATCTCAAGGGTAAAATAGGAAGAAAATGGTCATGTATGCATTGTTTTTGTGAAATAACAAGTACTCCATTTCTATTTAGTTGTCACCATTTTAGGTTTCATGTCTCTTAAGAAACTAGATAAGTTTACTACTAGTTTGGTGTTCTCTTGAAGTCAAATTTTCTATAAATGAACATGAATCAATTTATTTGACCAATGAACATGTGTAATTACTTTATTTTTCTATGTTGGTGTAATGCACACTTTCAAAGCTAATAACTCTTCAGAGTAAAATAGGAAGAATAATATCATTTATGCATTGATTTTGTAAAATGACAAAGATTAACGAACATCTATTTTTAGTAAGAACGACATGTCAATAGGAACAAAGAGAACATTAAGGAATATCTATTTTTAATAAGGATAACATATAAATAAGAACGGAAGGAATATCTAACTAATTCCTAAAATACTACGCTCTCCGTCCATTTTTAATTGTCATGTTTCCTTTTTTAGAGTCGAACTATAAGAATTTTGACTAACATTTCATGATGTATTTTTCCATCATATTGATATGCAAAAAATTACAATTTGTAGTACTTTTCGTATATTTTTTGAATAGCTAAATTTTTTATTTAAAATATCAAATTAATGTAATCTAATTTAACTTTAAAAATTAATTAAGTTAACTTTCAAAAAACGCTACAGAACAAATAAAAATGAACGAAGGAAATACTAATACTTAACCCTAATAAGTCACCTAACTACTTGATTGTGGAAAAGGAAGTCTCCACCGACACGTTTGGATCGCAAGATAATGAACTACTTTTAATGTCCACGATACGTGGCACTTTGTCGAGCGTTTGATGGATTGGGCTCTGTTTATCTGGAAGCATAGTCGAGTGAGACCGTACAACGCACAACTTGCGTACAAAATATAATGTACGTTGTTGATTGTAGTGTCTGCCTCTTTATTCTGATTTTTTTTTTCAATTTTTATATTTTAAAATATTTTTGTAAAAAAAAGATTCTTAAAAGTTGAAAAAAGAAGAAGAGGAAAATGATTTTTATGATTAAAGTAGATATAAAAAGTTGTATTATTTACATTCCAAATTTATTGTCCCTCTTATCCAACGCTCTCCACCTCTGTCAGTCCACACAGATTGGGGGCCAAAAGCCAAATCTTAATGAGGGGCCTTAGTATTTTTTTAAATTATGTATATATTTATTTAAAATCTATTTTTCTAGCCTTGTTAGATGTGAAGTCATTAATTACTGTTTTCTAATAGATTTGTTGTAGTAATTCCTTTTCAATTGAAATATAGCTAATGCATTCAATCTCACATTGTTGATCTTAGATAAGATTTTATCAATTTTAATTTCGAAAAACTTCTTTCGGCCAAGGCAATAGTTACATGAATTGTTAACATTATTCTATAAGCAATATATGCATTAGGAAAAGAATCAAGTCTTTTTATTTGATTGAGTATTTCCATTAAATCATTATCTTCTACTTGTATTATTTCTCTTAATAATAACTAAAACGAGAATATATATACTTACTAACTAAGAATATCAACAATAACAGAAGTTCAAGAAAAATTATAAAATAAAGTTATAATAATAAAACCTGGCTCACGAATTTGATAAGTTGATATAACAATGTTGAAATAATGTTGCGTTCCTTCAATATAATGATTGCTTGTTGCAATTCTTAAGATTTTGAAGAAGACACTCAAAAACAATTTTGTTCTTTTTTAACTTGTAAGCAACAGTAAATCATTTTTTTAGGAGAGAGTTCAATATTGAGAATAAAAATAATAAAATAGAGAATAAAAAAGATGAGTATAAGACAAATAATAATATAAGGTCAATTTTTTAGGAGATAAATAAGGAAACACAATTTCCCAGGAGATTATTTTCTAAAAATGTTTCATTCCCTCAGAAAAGTGGGGAAAACTAACGGTTATTTTTTTTTTTTAATACTTCTTACATGTTTTTTTTAATTTAAAATTATATATAATTTTAAGTAATATGTATAATTATTTTTATAAAAATTGGAGGCCCCAAAAATATGGGGCCCCAAGCGATGACTTTAGTAGCCTAGTGGTTAAGACGGTCCTGCCCACACTCCATTCCTATCTAGCTTCATAATGTTTTACTAGATAACATATAAATGCTCTTAAGATAATATTTTCTTGTTTACTTGCCAAACACTAAAAAATAGATAAAGGACCTACTTATTCTCCAAAAATATATTTTCATATAAATTATCATATTCCATGAAAATCATTTTATTTCATACCAAAAACATCCATTAAGTACGTATTTTCTCTTAAATACCTCACTTTAAAAAATAATAAATACTTTTAACCTTTCGAAAACTCGACCAAACAAACTATTAATTTGAGACTGCAAGTACCAGTGGCGGAGCCAGAATTATCAGTAAGGGGGTTCAAAAACTGAAGAAATAGACACACGAAGTAGTTGAAGGGGGTTCAACATCTACTATGTATACCTAAAAAATTATTTTAACTATGTAAAAATAATATAATTTTCCGTCGAAGGGGGTTCGACCCCCTAATGATAATGTGGCTCCGCCACTGGCAAGTACGATCTCTGAGTATTGAATTGCCCTTTATAGGAAGCGTTATATCTAGAAGGTGGAGTATTTCACATAAATATGAATTAGTCAACTCAAATTAAATGGCAGTAAACACCGGTGTACGAATTCTGAATAGCAACGAGCTAAGCAAATAATAATTTGCTAAGTAGTATTTTTCTAATGACAATTGGGAGTCAAATTTAGAGAAAATAAAATAAAATAAATCATACAGGAAAATAAAGAATTAAAACATGCATTGTATAGTAAAAATTAAAAATCGACCTGTAGATTAATATTTACTACAACTTTTCATAGTTTCATAAACTTCTAGTTTTATATTATATCCGTAACATATATGTGCTAACAAATCGATATATACTGTTGTACAAAAACTAACATATGTTTTGTGTATTTATAAATTTAATTAAATGCATGTTAATATTATCCTGTGAGAGATAAAGCTAGGATACCTTACCCTTCTTGCTCTATTTTAATTTTTGGAAGTTTGTTAGAATTTTAAATTAGGACAGCCTACCGACACCCTAATTAGTATATTTAATATTAATTAATCAAACTGGCTCTTGTCAATGTATCTGATCAAGTAGTGGCTTAATTAAATGGAAATCTGTTCGATACGATCTTCTTTTTTAGATAAAATTAATTAAAACAGTCCACCAAACATTTGATTGTAAAGCTTAGCGGTCTTGATACATTAATTAATTAGTGTCCACTAATTGTCACTTCTCAATTGATAAGCTAGCAATTTTTTATTGAACTTCATTTGGCTTACATTAATTTAATCTTATTAATTATTAATTATTAATTGTGATATGGAATCTGTCCAACCGGTTGCTAACAGGTTCATTGTCAAGCTTACCCACTTGATTCATTACTTGTCTTTGATTTCCTGAATGGTCTCAATCCGAAAAGTTATTAAAATTTAGCTTAAGAAATAAGAATCATGCAAAACGTATAATAAGAGAATACTTATCATGTTTTCATTTAACGTGGAACTCTTCAGCACCTCCGTTTACCTCTTACCACGATTAAGGTTGGACATCTAGAGCATGTACATACAATTTAATATAAGATGTAATATCGTAAAATAAGAATTGAAATGGATCCTACTATGATATCATTTTTGACCTAATTAACTTAATTCCAAAAATTAATTTGTGGAAATTGCTTTGACCATATTAATAGATCACTCATCTCTTTTTAATTTGATATGAGACTCTTTAACATGAATTGAACCTGTAAATAACTCTTTATCTAATTACTTCCCTGGCAACACTACGTAGGATCCAACTTAATGGAAAAATGTTAAAAGAAATGGACCTAAACCTAAGTGTTTTTGCAATTTCTTGGAGTTCAAAAAGAATGATCATGTCATCAACTTTTATTATGTCTATTAAATGACTTGATTTTCATTTACAAGTACATAGAAAAAGTAGATTTTCACTTTCGTTGTTTTGACCCTTTTCTCTCTTGTAATTTGTTCACTTAAGAATTTTTTTTCGTGTAAATTTTATGCTTAGTCAACTAATCATCTTTGCACTACTCAAGTTAATAAACAAAATATATTTTTTTATTTAAAGTTATTCTTTTCAACTCTTTATTGGTTAAAAAAATTAAGGTATATATAATTGATACTTTAAACAATAATAAATGTTATCCTAAGAATTGGTATACGAAATAGTTCGTAATTTTACACTATTCTCATTTGTATCTATTAGAAAAGAATTATTTGTGATTCAAAGTTTAAATTCACATAAACTCACACCGCATAGCCTAGCCTCAAACCCACCCGCACCGGTCTACTTGTCATCTCTAGATATCTCAAAATTTGCAGGTACAAAACACCTTGAAGAAAAACAGACCAATGAAATAATTCAAGTGATGCATCATTTTAACATGGGCTTCTTACGTAAATGTACCATTGGATAGAAAGAGTAAAATTTTTAGGAATCTCATAGTGTAAGGAGCAAATTACATTTTGTCACTATTCTTTTTCAATTTACAAAAGTCCCTTAAAAGTGTTGCCATCCGAATGCATCTCATAATTTCCGAATACATCACATTTGATCCATTATACAACTAGTTTGTTGAGATTAAAAAGGAAATAAAATATAAATTAAATGTCAGTTTCCTAAATCATGCAAATCAAATTGATGTCAATCTCTCCAAAATAACAGCTCTAAACAATTCAAATTTCAAATTTTATTCTCTCAAATCTCTCCCAAATCGTAAAAGATTAAAAAAAACATCGACAATTTTATATAGTTATGTATCATATACCTGGCGAAGTAGTAGAAAAAAATAGATGAAGAAGAAGAATAACTATCTCTTCAATAATTTGCAATTGATAAATCAGAAAGAGAAAAGATTTGAAATTCAAAAATAGAGTGATGGAGATAATTGATGATACGTGATTTTAGGCGTGAAAAGGGGAATTTTTTTTTTTGGGGTGATAGTTTACAGTGATGTATCCGAAAAAGTGAGAGAAATTATGAAAAAGAGGGATTTTTGTAATTTTTTTGAAAAGGTAGGGAATAATAGAAAATAAGGTAAAAAAGATGTATAGTTAGGTAATTAATCCATAGAAAAAGGTTAAACTAAATTGTAACACCTTGCTATTTGAAAGAACTAGAATTAAAAAGAGTCATTTTTGGAAAGAATGAAAAATCTGGAAAATCGGTTAAGTTATGTTAAGTTTGAGTTTTGGTTCAACTTGAAACGATCATAACTCCAATCTCAAAATGAGTTAGGTGTTCTACAAGATACCGTAGGAAAGATCTTTGAATTACCAACGCCTCTGAGTTTGCTCGATTTCGAGTTTGTATGAGGGGGATATGACCATTCAAAGTTGGGCTGTCTAGATAAGGAAAGTCAAAATCGGATTTTAGGAGGGTATTATGGTCTTTTCACTACCCAATTATTTAATTTCGTTTTTGGTAATTAAGTTAGGGTCTAAACTGATTTGGTTCAAATTGGGCTTCATCAAAAAGAGTTAGGGTTTTGAGAAAAGAGAAAAAAAGAGGAGAAGAGGCAAGGAATCGTCAAGTTCTTGAAGCTAGGATTGTGGATTTCGTCAAGGGGTGATCCCTACGAGGTATGTGAGATCAGATAGCATTGGGTTAGTTCACCCACGCGCGAATCATAATTCAATTCTGCGAATTTATGTTCTTGAAAGTATAGAAATTGAGTTCTTGATGGGTTTTGTTGAAATTCTATTGGGTTCTTGATTTGTTGAACTTGTTGAGGAATTCTTGAGTTAAATTCATGAAAATTGATGTTGTTTTGAGTAGTTTCTTGCACATTTTGGTTGTGTATTCGATTCTAAGCGGTTAGGGAAGGAACCATTCGAATCTAGAGGGTTTAGAGTTGAAAAACGAGTAAGAAAATTCGTCAAAAACCTAGGGAGGGGGCTGGGGCGCCGCGCCACTCAGAGCACCCCAAATGAATCTCTGAATTTTGGGCTCTGGGGCACCGCGCCAGCCAATGCGCCCCAACCTAGCTTCTAAAGTTTGCCCTCTGGCACCCCGCGCCACTCAGAGTGCCAGGGACGCCAAGGCCTCTACCCTTTCCCACTTCTTTCCATTTGAGTTCCCTAGCAACGTATCTAAGTTTTCTAGTTGATTTCTACACTCTAAGGTACGTATAAAAACCATGAAATCATATATAAACATGATATCATGAACCTTGAATCCATAATTCAATTCAAGGAAAGTTAAGAGTCAAGTCAAGATAAGTTCATAGAGTTTTCCAAACATTTTAACTTTGTTTTAAGACTTGAGTTTTGAGTTGAGTAAAGAGTAAAGATTGAAGTTCATTTCTTCAAAAGAGTATATCGGGACTATGTATTCCCAAAGAGTAAATGTGTTCACATTTTAAACAAGAGAGGAAACACCGATTTCCAAGAGAGCCTTTTAGCTATTTTTTGAGTAATTATCTCAAATCACAGAAAGAGTTTTGTTTTAAAACATATGAACTGAGTATATTTTGGGAGTAGTATTGATCATCGATATAGGGACGAGTTCATAATAACTCAAGTCTCCATAAACCATGTAGCCACCGTGGGTAGAAAGGGTCATACTTTTTAGATGACACCTTAATGCTTTTTAGCATAGACTAGTGGATCCATTTAGTTGAGGCGTTCTATATCCCGACAAGTTATAGGACTGATAGTTGTCGATTCGAAAAACTCCCATAAAATTATATTTCTTTACTATTTATGTATATTAAGTTGTTACTTACTGATTTAAATACTTTATATAAACCGCATCTTTACTGTTGTTTATTTATGAATTGATTTGAGTATTCAAGAGTTGTGTAAATCTGAGGTAAGTGTTTCTTTCAGAATTCATTTCGAGCTTATGTCATGTTCAGTTTTTCCCTTACATGCTCGTACATTCAATGTATTGATGTCATTTAGCCTATATCATTTTATGAAGCAGATACAGGTAATCAGGATAAACATCCAGTGCCTCGTTGATCCGATCGACCATGTCAGAGTCTGTTGGTTAGCCTCCTTGCATTCCGGAGGATCCCTTTTTATTGCTTTACTAGTTCAGTTGTTTAGGATGATCGTGGGTCTGTCCCGACATCCCTCATAGTTATTAGAGGCTTCATAGACAGTTAGACGGTATTAGTTCTTTAGTCTTATTTATTTAAGTTGTTGTTTTAGACTTGAGTTTGCCTTATTGGCTAGTTGAATGTTTTCTTTATAACATTCTTGTTTTATATGGGTTTATCTTTGTTAAGTTAAGTCTTCCGTTGAGTAGTAAGCCAGACCAAGGGTTCGCTTGGGGCCAACAATGGTTCTCGAGTGCCAGTTCTACCCAGGGTGTAGGCTCGGGGTGTGACAAACTTGGTATCAGAGCCCAGAGTTCAAGATTCCTAGGGAGTCTATGAAGCCATGTATGTAGAGTCCTAGTTACTGGTATGAAATGCACCACATCTATAATTAGGAGGCAACAACAATTAGGAGCTATCTCACTTCTTTCATATTCATGTCGTGCGATAGAGTTTATCTTTATAAAGTTTCTTTCTAACTCGTGCTTGCGTGTGTCTTTCAGTTGATCATGCCTCCAAGAAGAGCTGTCTGAGGTCGTCTGTCTAGGAGGAACGTTGAGGAGCAAGGGGTACCTAATGCACCTGAAGTGCAACTCCAAGGGGAAGTCACCAATATTAAGTACATAGAAGCAATCAAAATGTTAAGTCAAGCTGTGACCAACCAAGATGGGCAGAGGGAGAATCGACAAGAAGGAAATGATACTTCGAGGATCCGTGAGTTCTTGAGGATGAATCCTCTAAACTTCACTGGTTCAAGCACTACTGAGGATCCAGAAATCTTTGTTGAGGAACTGTAAAAGGTGTTTGAGATTATGCACGTTGCTGATGCTAAGCGAGTGGAACTAGCTGCATATCAACTAAAGAGTGTTGCTAGGACTTGGTTTGACCGATGGAAGAATAGTAGGGCTGAGGATACACCAGTTTTGGGTTGGGCTGTGTTCGATAGTACTTTTTTGGGGAGTTTCTTTCCCTGTGAACTGAGGGAAACCAAGATATGGGAATTCCTTACCTTTAAGCAGGATTCACTAAGTGTACATGAGTACAATTTGAAGTTCACCCAACTTTCCTGATATGCTCCAGAATGGTTGCGGATATGAGGAGCAGGATGAGTCTGTTTGTTGCTGGGTTGTCTTATCTATTAAGTAATGAGGGCAAGGTAGCTATGCTGATAGGGGACATGGATATAGCAAGGTTGATGGTTTATGTGCATCAGGTTGATGAAGAGAAACTGAGAGATAGGGAAGAGTTCAAAAACAAGAAGGCTAGGACAGAAAATGAGTCCGGGCAACAAAGAAGTAATGTGAACCGTTCTTCCTTTCCACATAAGCAAAAGGGGCATGCTCCATCATCTTCTAGTGCAACTGAACCAAGGAAAAAATGTGAGTATAATAGTCAGAATTCGCATAATTTCAGAGCTAGACCTGCTCAGTCTCAAGGTCGTGTGGCACAAGGAGGAAACTGGGCTCCTGCATGTGCTAAGTGTGGTAAGAACCACCCAGGTAAGTGTCGCAATGGCTCCACTGGTTGTTTCAAGTGTGGTCAAAAGGGTCACTTCATGAAAGAGTGCCTTAAGAATCAACAAGGAAATGGGAATCAGGGCAATAAAGCTCAATCTTCATCAGTTGCTCCACCAGACAGTGCTGCACCTAGAGGAACTACTTCAGGTACTGACAGAGGAGCAAACTGCCTATATGCTATCACTAGTCGTTAAGAGCAAGATAATTCCCTAGATGTTGTCACTGTAGATCACAGTATTTACTCTTGATGTTTATTTTTTGCTAGACCCAAGAGAAAGTTTATATTTTGTGACTCCTTATGTTGCAATTAATTTTGATGTTCTTCCTGAGAAACTTTGTGTGCCTTTTTGTGTTTCTACACCTGTTGGGGATTCTATCTTAACTGAGCGAGTCTATCGTGATTGTACCATTTCCGTTAATCACAAGAGCACCATAACTGATATAGTTGAGTTAGACATACTTGATTTCGATGTTATTATGGGTATGGACTGACTTCATGCCTGTTATGCCTCCATTGATTGTAGAACTAGAGTTGTCAAGTTCCAGTTTCCTAATGAGACAGTTATAGAGTGGAGTAGCAGTTCAGCAGTCCCTAAGGGTCGTTTCATTTCGTACCTTAAGGTGAGAAAGTTAGTTCCCAAGGGTTATGTCTTTCACTTAGTCTGAGTTAATGATTCTAGTGTTGAGACACCTCTTATTGAGTAAGTTCCAGTTGTGAGTCAGTTTCTAGAAGTCTTTCCTGATGATCTACCCGAAGTCCCTCCTAAGAGAGAAATAGACTTCGATATAGATATTCTTCCCGATACTTGTCTTATATTTATTCCGCCATATAGAATGGCACTATTAGAGTTAAAGGGGTTAAAAAAACAGTTGAAAGATCTCCTAGAGAAAGGTTTCATTCGAACAAGTGTCTCACCTTGGGGCGCTCCGATCTTATTTGTGAGGAAGAAAGATGGTTCCCTTAGAATGTGTATAGATTACCGCCAGTTGAACAAGGTTACCATCAAATATATGTATAATCTTCCGAGAATTGATGATCTTTTCGATCAGCTTTAGGGTGCCACCTCTTTCTCTAAGATAGACCTCAGATCTGGCTACCATCAATTAAGAGTGAGAGAATGCGATATTCCAAAGACAACATTCAGGACCCGTTATGGTCATTATGAGTTCCTAGTTATGTCCTTTGGTTGGACTAATGCGCATTCACTATTCATGGACCTTATGAATAGAGTATTCAAGCCTTATTTAGATATGTTTGTTATCGTGTTCATTGATGACATACTAATCTATTCGAGGAATGAGGAAGATCATGCTAGCCATCTCAGAATAGTTCTCCAGACTCTAAAGGATAGGGAGTTGTATGCTAAGTTCTCTAAATGTGAGTTTTGGCTTGAGTTTGTGGCATTATTGGGTCACATTGTTTCCGGTGATGGGATTAAAGTTGACACTCAAAAAATAGAGACAGTGCAGAATTGGCCTAGACGCACATCTTCAACTGATATTAAAAGTTTCTTGGGGTTGGATGGGTATTATAGAAGGCTCGTAGTGGGGTTATCAACTATTTCATCCTTTTTAACCAAGTTGACTCAGAAAACAGTGAAGGTTCAATGGTCTGAAGCTTGTGAAAAAAGCTTTAGGAATTGAAAAAGAGGTTGACTATTGCCCTAGTATTGACCTTACCAAAAGGTACGCAAGGCATTGTTGTTTATTGTGATGCGTCTAGAGTTGGTTTGGGTCTTGTGTTAATGTAGAATGACAAATTTATACTTATGCCTGATGTTTGCATAATCAAGACAAAACTTCCGATGCAAGTGTCTACGATCGTACAATAGTTTAGTAACCTAACCAAGGGTTGGGATCGTTCCCAAGAGAGTGGTTTTGAGAATTAATAGAAAAATAAAACTTAGTTTTAACTATCCGTAGCTAAAGACATTACCGATTAAAAAACATTGTAAATTAAAGGAGGACACAAGAGTGTCAATTAACAATGGGGGAGGGGGTTGTCACAAGTAGGTAAAAATAACAAAATAAACAAGGGTTTCTAATTAATGAGAGGGGATCCTTGGTATGTGATGGGAATACGGGTTAAGCTAGATTACATGCTTTCGATAGAAGATTCATAGAGTAATTGTGAATAGGCTAGACTTTAGGGGGGATAAGCTCTCTCTCAAGCAACTTACCCCGTTTTAAATGCGTTTCTCTCGGACACCCACTTGCCACATGAAGACAAGCCTATGCCTTAACCCACTCACTCTCTCGAGCTGAACCTCATGTCGACCCACCCACACTGGCCATCAATCTAGTGGTCTTAGTTTTACGACCTCTCTCTCTCGCAAGCCGAAAACACATAAATAAACTTGTATTTGCAACTACAAATTTATCAAATTCATCTACAACCACTAAATGAAATCACAATTAAACTACGATTAAACTATCAGTAAACAAGACCCAATAATTATCTTAACCCATATTCGCTAAATCATACTCCAAGAATTAAGGTTTTTAGCCACACATCAACAGATATAAATTTATACCTAGATGAGCTTGCATTCAAATGGGTATGAAGATTTAAGTCTTGTTATAGGCCAAGAATGAAGAATCCAAAAGACCCAAGTGCAAATCCTTGGAGATGAAACCCTCTTTTTCTTTGAGTCTTCAAAACCCTCTCAAACTCAGAGCAAAAACACTAAAAAGTTCTATTCTATATGAAAATTATAATAATTGTTCGACTCCCTAAAAACTACAACTCTAACTAGTATTTATAGTTTTTAGAGATTTCTGCTACAGCGGATCATTTGGTGTCGTTAGTCGGATCGCTGATCAACTTGGCAATTCACCCTTTGGTGTAGTTCCATCGCTGTCTTGCACCAGCCTTCAGCATCGTAGTACTCTAGGTCATTGGGCGATATAGTACTGCTTTGCGGAACTTCTCGGCAATGCACCGACTGCTCCCTATCTCAGCCGACTTGATCCTTTCCTTCAGGGATCAGCATACTGAAACAAAAGGCGAAGTAAGACCTTTTGGCAACTCGCCAAATGGACTCGACAATCCTCAGACCTTCATTTTTTCGTTCTTCTCAGCCTTTTCGTTCCTTTTTGCGACGTAGTGTCCATGCTTTCCTATAAACATCAAATACCTGAAACTTAAGGGTTTTCATCAGATATTGAGATAAAATAAGCATTTTAGGACACAATTTCTATTAAAATATAGTCCTAAATGAGTCCAATTTATGGACTCATCAACACCCCTAACTTAAACTTTTGCTTGTCCTCAAGCAAACTCAAGTTCAGTCATTCAAAAAGGGTGTCTCGAACAGTGCTACACAAGACTCAATCATGAATTCACACAACAAGACTCAATTTACTTATGCAAAGATCAAATGTGTACTCAAAGATTCAAGTTGTGACTCACCAATATCAACGAATCTCATGCTCACAATACTTGCTTCAAATGCAAGTTCAAGCTGAACTATAGTGTTTAAATGTCCTCACACAACAAATGATTCCATATTCACACAATGGTTTCACAGTTTAAAGCTTCAAAATCTGATGCAACGCTCACACTCACAAAGAAGAACATAATGCTTAATTTCACCCATAGGTTTGCCCGTATTTCCAATCAACATTTGTTTCATCTTACTCAAGATAAAAAAGGTCTTTTCAAGGCTTGTAATGGAGCTGAGTGCAATGGTATGGTCATTTAGGCTCATGAAATGTGGTGCTCACAACACTTCCTTTCATTTTCCTTCATCAATATCTTTAGTGCTCATAAGTCATCCTATTATTCACTTTCCATGAATTGTTTGGGAACCCCATATCTTTTGTACTTTATTCCACAACTTTCTTTTTCATTCTTTTTCTTTTTCTTTCTCTTCTCTTTGTTTTTTATATGGAGGGGTTCCATTTTCTCAACACCATGGGTTAAAGGAGACTGTCCTTGCACTTCTTGACTTTCCCTTTTTCTTTTTCACCACACCCCCAACTTAGGTTTTTGGCCTAAGTTGGCTATTCAATTAACCACAATTCAAGAGGATTATATATAGGTAATGGATTAAGAAAGGTCTAGTTTTCATCAAGTTTCTTCCAAAGAAGGGTAAGGCTCAAAGGGTGTTCAAGAGAGAATCACACGCTCACAAGGTAGGTCACAAAAGAGGTATATGTCAAATTGGCTCACACTCGTAGAAGTTTCCTAAGATCATATCAAGAGATAGCATCACTCAGTTGACTGGAATAACGGGGCAAATTCTAGGATCTATCATACATAGTTCACAGGTAAGCTCATCACACTAGGCATTGATACTATAAGTCAAACAAGACTCCACACTTTCGCTAGTATGCAATGATCATCACAAGAGAATCGATTTGATAAATACATAATCACAACGAGATGCAAAGAGTTCACATATTGTCTATGCAACTTCATTTGGCCTCATCGTAGCCGCGCATTCATGTTCGTTTGATTGAGAACACTATTCAAGTCATCTGTATTGATTGGAACCGAGACTCAAATTTTCGCAAAAGAACAACCACATTCAAGAGCATATAAAGGGTGGCGAAAATGTGTAAAAAATTCCAAATTTTTCGAAAGGGCCTAAATCATTTTGCAATTTAAAATAAAAATGAGCTTATAAAAGGATCCATAAGCTCAAACATCCATAGAAAAGCAGTATTTAACAAAATTTTAAACAGAACAACCCAAATATAAACAAAATACAAACATCAAATAGCACACAAAGGCGGGCCTCACCCCACTACAAATAAAAGCAATTTGTCCTCAAATGCAATTAACACAAAATATCCAGACTTTAGAATAGAGAAGGACAGAGAGGGAGGTAGAGAAAAATCCTGTCTACACAGTCGCTCCATCTGTCTGGGCATCAGTGCCCGATGTGTCAGCCTGGAATTTGATAATAGCCCCCGGAGCTTCTTCAAAAGATTCAACGACATCTGTCGTACTAAGATTGTCCAAGTCATGAGCCACCAGAAAAGAGTGGATAGGTGTGAAGAATCCACGTCTCCATGAGGGAATATTGGGGTCTTGGGGATTTGTTCTCTTGTTGGCACTCGGCTTCTTGTCCTCATTATCCGTTTGGGAGGATTTGTTGCATTTGCATTTTTCCTGAAATTTTTCACTCTTGTTTGTCGGGGTGGCATATCTCTTCCAGCTACTTTCGGTTTAGCCATTTTTGCAAAGCTTCGAGAAAATGTTAGAAAGTATTCAGGCAAAAACAAGGCAGTTCTATTGCAAAATCACTTCACTGAACCAGTTGGCGAAGAGCGCAGCTACTTCGGCAGTTCACCGAGTGCAGTGCATAGAGAATACAAGGGTGTAGTCAAAGGGAGAACAAGAAGTCTTTTGGCTTGTCACCGAATGCGTTCGGTGATCAAAGGCTTCTAGCTGAAAGTTACAGAACTAAACATTACATATGGCATTAAAATAACGGCGAATGGGGATGTTAGGCGAACCACCGAGCAGTTTGGCGAGCTTGATTTAACTCGCCAAATGGCCCACGTGCCTTATTTCAACCCATCTTCTTGAATCCAACCCCCGAAAACAAAATTAAGGCATGTACAACTCAAATTAGGCTTAAACCCAGTGACAATCATGCACAACCCACGATTTTCATCCAATTTAAAGCGTAACTTTTAGAAATTAACTATTTAACTTAGTACAGGCAAAAATTGCAAACCTAACAGGAAAATAAATTTTCTAATCCTACCAGATAGGCCCAACACACATCATCAAAGGAATGTCATTTCATTTGAGTACAACTTTCGAGGAAAGGAACGCGGAGTTTGAAGTACCAAAGTTTTATGCCGATCAAATGGATATTGAGATGCTAGGAAGCAATGTGATCCAACTCGTAGCATAATTTGACACTAAAAATACTCAATAAATGCAAAAATATAGGAGCTAGCATGCGGGTGTGAGTTTGGGAAGACTAAACAAAGTGAGGGAAAGTGAATGAAGTTCAAACTTTTAAACCTTTGGCTTGCAAAATCATCATATTTTTGCTCGTTGGGCGACATTAATCCTGATCGCTGATCTATTCGGCGTAACGCCAAATATTCATTTGCCCTACCGAAGTTTACAAAACCTTCATGTTGTGTGGGAGTCCAAACGACGGTCTTTGTCGGGATCGCTGACACGATCGATGGTATGCCAATAATTTCCTATGCTCGCCGAGTTTTACAGACTCCAATGCAAGATGAGCTTGAGTCTAACGTCGGTCTAGTTCGAAGTCGCTGAACTGTTCGACGATTATCTAATTAGACCTATTGCTCGCTAATTTGCAGTTTTCACACTTCCATCTACACAATCAACACACCAATATTTTATCAAAGCAACCTAAAGTAATAGAGGGTTTTGGGTTGTCACCCAAACAACGCCTTAGTTAACATCGTGGCATGACACAAGTCCACCTTCGAACCTCATTCTTTGGGTTAGCCATAGTATCACTTAGCAAACCCCCTTGCTGTCTCGGATTTAGGTTAGACAAGATAGGACCCATGTGGGTTTCTAACTACTTGATTGAAACTGAATGGGAGGTGGCGGTTTGGCTTAGTGTAGATACATTTTCTTTCATGTCTTTTAGCATTTTGTTTGACCCTTCAAGTTTGTTGAGGATACGTGAGAGCATATCCTCAAACCTACCTCCTTCTGAATCCTTGGGTTTCTGGCGCTCATTGGGTGGCACATATATATCCTTCTCCCCATCTTTCCAATTCGGATTATGGTCCCTCCATTCACAATCTCGGTCCTTCCAGCCTTCATCTCTAGCTCAACCTTGGTTACCACCCTGCCTTGGGTAATTTGAGTGGTAGCCACCGCCTTGGTTGGCTAGAAAATTTACTTCCTCGTTATACAAGGCTTCAAACTTAATATCCTCAGGATTAGCACACCCGATCCCCACAACGTTGACACCACAGGCACCAGCCCCCCATGATATTTTTGGATAAAATATCAAGCTGCGCCATGATTTTGGCCATGTTCTGGTCTTTCTCATTGTCTTTTTCAATCTGCTCCTTGGATAGCTTGAAGGTGAGAGGGGACACTTGGTCCTCACGAGTGTACCATGCTTTGTTGATGGCTGTTATGCCAT
This sequence comes from Solanum verrucosum, assembly GCF_900185275.1. Lineage (NCBI taxonomy): Eukaryota > Viridiplantae > Streptophyta > Magnoliopsida > Solanales > Solanaceae > Solanum > Solanum verrucosum. The sequence goes on from NW_026020289.1 coordinate 344,183, forward strand.
CTAAAATCTAGGCTGCTACTGCATACGACTGCTGTATTAAGCCTTCCGATGAAAGTTGGTCGGCGACACCTTTGTTTACCTAGTCCAAACTCCGGTAGAAATACTGAAGTAGCACGTTATCAGGCAAACCATGAGTTGGGCATTGTAGCACCAACTTTTTTAACCATAGCCAAGTATCGTGTAGAGGCTCTCCTTCCAAACGCATAAAGCTCTGGATGTTATCCCTAAGTGACATCATCTTCGAGGGAGGGAAAAATTACACTTGAAATACGGTTACCAATTCCTCCCAAGAAGTGATGGATTCTCGCGACAACTCGGCTAGCCATTTGCACGCCTCTCCCATCAACGAGAAAGGGAGTTGCCTCAACTGGACCGACTCCTGGGAGATGTTTTTGAATGAGAATGGTCCGCACACATCTACAAAGTTTTGAAGATGCTCCTGAGAATCCTCATTAGCCAGTCCGCTGAAAAGTCCCTTAGTTGCAAGAGTTGCAACATGGTGCTCGTTATGTGGAACACTGCGTTTCCCTCGGCTGGGGGTAAACGGATGGCTCCGACACCTCCCATGAGATGAGGGTCATTAATGTTGGGTTCTTGGACATTGTTGAGATTACCGATGTCGTTCTGGTGGCCCACATGGCTACCGTTGCTACCGTTAACACTCATGCTTTCTTAAATATTCACACAATCAAAGAAAACAAAATAAAAAATTAGGTGAGTAAACTACAACTAAGAAGAACAAAAATTCTACTAATCTAAAAATTCTCAAATAACACCACTCCCCGGCAGTGGCGCCATTTTGATGTTTGCGTAATCAAGACACAACTTCCGATGTAAGTGTCTACGATCGTACAATAGATTAGTAAACCAACCAAAGGTTGGGATTGTTCCCAAGAAAGTGGTTTTGAGAATTAATAGAAAAATAAAACTTAGTTTTAACTAGCCGTAGCTAAAGACATTAACGATTTAAAATATTGTAAAAAAGGGAGACATAAGAGTGTAAATTAACAATGAGTTTTTTTGTCACAAGTAGGTAAAAACAACAAAATAAACAAGGGTTTCTAAGTAATGATAGGGGATCCTTGGTATGTGACGGGAAGATGGGTTAAACTAGATTTTTGGGTACATGATTTCAATAGAAGATTCATAGAGTAATTGTGACTAGGCTAGACTTTAAAGGGGATAAGCTCCCTCTCGAGCAACTTACGATGTTTCAAATGCATTCCTCTCGGACACCCACTTGCCGCATGAAGACCAGCCTACACCTTAACCCACTCACTCACTTGAGTTGAGTGTGTGGATATAGGACTAGGGTTGACTCTTTCGAGCTGAACCTTATGTCGACCCACTCACACTGGCCATCAATCTAGTGGTCTTAGTTTTACGGTCTCTCTCTCTCGCAAGCCGAAAACACATATAAACTTGTATTTGCAACTACAAATTCATTAAATTCATCCACAACCACTAAACGAAATCACAATTAAATTAGGATTAAACTATCAACAAACAAGGCCAACAATTATCTTAACCTATATTCGCTAAATCACACCCCAAGAATTGGGGTTTTTAGCCACACATCAAGAGATAGAAATTTATACCTAAATGAACTTGCATTCAAATGGGTATAAGATTAAAATCTTGTTACATGCCAAAAATGAAGAATCCAAAATACCCAAATCCAAATCCTTGGAGATGAAACCCTCTTTTTCTTCAAGTCTTCAAAACCCTCTCAAACTCAGAGCAAAAATACTAAAAAGTACTATTATATATGAAAATTATAATAATTGTTCGACTCCCTAAAAACTACAACTCTAACTAGTATTTATAGTTTTCACAGATTTGTGCTGCAGCGGATCATTCGACGTTAGTCGGAATCGCCTATCAACTCGGCGATTCGCCCTTTGGTGTAGTTCATCGCCGTCTTGCACCATCGTTCAACATCGTCGTACTCTGGGTCATTGGGTGACATGGTACTGCTTCGCGGAACTTCTCGGCAATGCGTCGACTGCTTCCAATATCCGCCGACTTGATCCTTTTTTTCAGGGCTCAGCACATTAGAACAAAAGGCGAAGTAAGACCTTTCGGCGACTCGCCAAGTGGACTCGGCGATCCTCATGTCTTCATTTCTTTGTTTTTCTTAGCCTTTTCATTCCTTTTTGCGACGTAGTGTCCATGCTTTCCTTCAAACATCAAATGCCTGAAATTTAAGGATTTTCATCAGATATTGAGATAAAATAAGCATTTGAGGACATAATTTCTATTAAAATATAGCCCTAAATGAGTCCAATTTGTGGACTCATCAATGCTTCCAGATTGTTGAAAGTTTATGAGAAGAATTACCCAACCCATGATCTAGAGTTAGCTGTCGTAGTATTTATTTTGAAAATATGGCATCACTATCGTTATGGTGTTCATGTATATGTGTTCACCGATTACAAGAGTCTTCAGTATGTGTTAAGTCAGAAAGAGCTCAACTTCAGACAGAGGAGGTGGTTAGAATTACTCAAGGATTATGACATGAGTATTCTATATCACCATGTAAGGATAATGTTGTTGTTGATGCTTTGAGTAGGTTGTCTATGGGTAGTACCGTCCATGTTGAAGAAGAGAAGAAAGAGCTAGAAAAAGATGTGCACAGACTTGCACGATTAAGAGTTTTACTAATGGATTCCACAGAAGGAGGAGTAGTAGTGATGAATGAGGCTGAATCGTCATTAGTGTCAGAGGTGAAAGAGAAGCAAGACCAAGATCCTATTTTGCTTGAATTGAAGACAAATGTTCATAAGTAAAAAGTAATGTCTTTTGAACAAGGGGGAGATGGCGTATTGAGGTATCAATGTAGGTTGTGTGTACTAAGTATAGATGAACTCCAAGAAAGGATTATGGAGAAAGCTCATAGCACCAGATATTCCATTCATCCGGGTTCTACAAAGATGTATCGTGACTTGAGAGAAGTTTATTAGTGGAGTAGTATGAGAAAATGTATCGCAAAGTTTGTTGCTAAGTGTCTAAATTGCCAACAATTTAAGTAGAGCACCAAAGGCCCGGTGGTATGGCTCAGAACATAGAACTTTCAAAATGGAAATGGGAGATGATCATATGGATTTCATCATAGGTTTACCAAGGTCTCCCATGCAACATTATTCTATTTGGGTGATTGTTGATAGAATGATAAAATCAGTCCACTTTCTACCGATAAAGACTACCCATTCAGTAGAAGATTATGCTAAGTTGTACATTAAAGAGGTAGTAAGACTTCATAGAGTCCCTGTTTCAATTATTTTAGATAGAGGAGCATAATTTACTGCACATTTTTGGAAGTCATTCTAGAAAGGTTTGGGTTCGAAAGTGAACTTGAGTACTGTTTTTCATCCTCAGACAGATGGTCAAGTAGAGTGCACTATTCAGAATTTAGAAGATATGTTAAGGGCCTGTGTGATTGATTTCAAAGGTAACTGGGATGATCACCTACCTCTTATTGAGTTTGCTTCTAACAATAGTTACCAGTTTATCATCTAGATGGCTCCGTATGAAGCTCTATATGGGAGAAGATGAAGATCTCCTATTGGATGATTTGAAGTTGGTGAAACTGGGTTGATAGGACCAGACTTAGTTCATCAAGCTATGGAGAAAGTGAAAGTTATTCAAGAGAGGTTGAAAACAGCGTAGAGTCGTCAGAAGTCCTACACTGATGTTAGGAGAAGGGAGTTAAAGTAAGAAGTAGATGATTAGGTATACTTAAAAGTTTCACCCATGAAGGGTGTTATGAGATTTGGTAAGAAAGGGAAGCTTAGTCCTTGGTATATTGGTCCTTACAAAATATCCAAAAAGATGGGTAATGTAGCTTATGAGTTGGAGCTACCACAAGAGTTAGCAGCGGTCCATCCGATGTTTCATGTTTCCATGTTGAAGAAGTGCATGGGAAGTCTTTCGCTTATCATACCAACTGAAGATATTGGTATCAATGATAGCTTGTCTTATAAGGAGATCCCTGTTCAGATTCTAAACCGGCAGGTTCGCAAGTTGAGGACCAATGAAGTAGCACCAGTCAGTTTTTTGGAGAAATAAGTGTGTTGAGGAAGCTACTTGGGAAGACGAGGAGGATATGAAGAAGAGATATCCACATCTCTTTAAGCCCGGAGAAATTCCAGACCAATGTACTAATTTTCTTCTTAGTACTCTTTAATTGATATGCTTAATGTGTTTGATTTGCTTGTTAGGTGTTTGAACTAATATTTGATGTGATGCCCTTAGTTTATTGAGAGTAATTTCATTTGAGGACGAATGTTCACAAGGGGGAGATATTGTAACACCTCACTATTTGAAAGAACTTGAAAGAGCTAGAATTAAAAAGAGTCATTTTTGGAAAGAAAGAAAAATCTGGAAAATCGGTTAAGTTATGTTAAGTTTGAGTTTTGGGTCTACTTCAAACGACCATAACTCCACCTGAGGATGATTTAGGTGTGCTACAAGATACCTTCGGAAATATCTTCGAATTATTTTTCCAACGTAGCTGAGTTTTCTCAATTTCGAGTTCGTATGAGAGAGATATGACCATTCAAAGTTGGGCTGTCTAGATAAGGAAAGTCAAAACCGGATTTTAGGAGGGTATTATGGTCTTTTCACTACCCAATTATATAATATCATTTTTGGTAATTAAGTTGGGGTATAAACTGATTTGGTTCAGTTTACACTTCATAAAAAAGAGTTAGGGTTTTGAGAAAAGAGAAAAAAAAAAGGAGGAAAAAGGAGAGAAGGCAAGGAATCGTCATGTTGTTGAAGCTAGGATTGTGGACTTCATCAATGGGTGATCCCTACGAGGTATGTGAGATCACATAGTATTGGGTTAGTTCACCCACGCGCGAATCATGATTCAATTCTGCGAAGTTATGTTCTTTAAAGTATATAAATTGAGTTCTTGATGGGTTTTGGTGAAATTCTATTGGGTTCTTGATTTGTTGAAGTTATTGAGGAATTCTTGAGTTAAATTCATGAAAATTGATGTTGATTTGAGTAGTTTCTTGCACATTTTGGTTGTGTATTCGATTCTAAGCGGTTAGGGAAAGAACCATTCAAATCTAAAGGGTTTAGAGTTGAAAAACGAGCAAGAAAAATCAACAAAAACCTGGGAAGGGGGCTGGGGCGCCGCACCACTCAAACCACCCCAAAATGAATCTCTTAAGTTTGGGATCTTGGGATCCACGCCAACTAGTGCTCCCAAACCCAGCTTATGAAGTTTGCCCTCTGGCGCCCCACGCCACTCGGAGCGCCAGGGACGCCAGGTCCTCTACCCTTTCCCACTTCTTTCCTTTTGAGTTCCCAGCAATGTACCTTAGTTTTCTAGTTGATTTATGCACTCTAAGGTACGTCTAAACACCATGAAATCATCCATAAACATGAGATCATGAACCTTGAATCCATAATTCAATTCAAGAAAAGTTAAGAGTCAAGTCAAGAGAAGTTCATAGAGTTTTCCAAACATTTTAACTTTGTTTTAAGACTTGAGTTTTGAGTTGAGTAAAGAGTAAAGATTGAAGTTCATTTCTTCAAAAGAGTATATCGGGACTATGTATTCCCAAAGAGTAAATTTGTTCACATTTTAGACAAGAGAGAAAACACCGATTTCCTAGAGAGCCTTTGAGATAGTTTTTTAGTAATTATCGCAAATCAGAGAAAGAGTTCTGTTTTAAAACATATGAGATGAGTATATTTTGGGAGTAGTATTGAGCACCGATATGGGGACGAGTTCATAATAACTCAAGTCTCCATAAACCATGTAGCCATCGTGTGTACAAAGGGCATACTTTTTAGATGACACCTTAATGATTTTTAGCATAGACTAGTGGATCCACTTAGTTGAGACGTTTTATATCCCGACAAGTTATAGGACAGTTCTAGCAGCGTGGGCGAGACGTTGTATCATCACTTTAGCTCATAGTGATGGTTGTCGGTTAGAGAAACTCCCACAAAATTATATTTATTTACTATATATGTATCTTTTACTTACTGCTTTAAATGCTTTTTATAAGCTGCATCTTTATTGTTGTTTATTTATGCATTGAGCTGACTATTCATGAGTTGAGTAAATCTGAGGTAAGTGTTTCTTTCAGAATTCATTTCGAGCTTATGGCATGTTCGGTTTTCCCCTTACATGGTCGTACATTCAATGTACTGATTTCATTTAGCCTGCATCATTTTATGATGGAGATACAGATAATCAGGATCAGCATCCAGCGCCTCGTTGATCCACTCGAGCATCTCGGAGTATGTTGGTGAGCCTCCTTGCATTCCAGAGGATCCCCTTTTATTGCTTTACTAGTTCAGTTGTTTAGGATGATCGTAGGTATGTCCCGATTTCCCTCATAGTTATTAGAGGATTCATAGACAGTTAGATAATATTAGTTCTTTATTATTATTCATTTCAGTTGTTGTTTTAAGACTTAAGTTTGCCTTATTGGCTATTTGAATGTTTCTTTATAACATTCTTGTTTTATATGGGTTTATCTTTGTTAAGTTAAGTCTTCTGCTGAGTAGTAAGCCAAGGTTCACTTAGGGCCAACTATGGTTCTCGAGTACCAGTCACTCCTAGGGTGTAGGCTCGGGGCATGAAATAAATCATCGCATGTATATGTTATAATGTATTAATATTTTTAAATAATGACAAAAGTCTCGTATTGATGGTTAATGAGATGGATGAACTCCTTATAAGACTTGGGCAATCTTCCTCCCTTAGAGCTACCTTTTGGGTGTGAGTTATGCCTAAAACCTAATTTAATATGGTATTAGAGCAAGACACATCTCACCCAATATTGGGATCCCTAAAAAAAATTACCTATGCACCAGATGCTAAGCACTGAGCATGAGGTGGTTCATAAATTGCTCACGGACTAGATGACATTGCCCACACACCAAATGCTAAGCACTGTCGTGAAGTGGGGTCTGAGTTTGGTCTAAAATCTAATTTAACAAATATTATATAAGTAGTGTATAACTATGTTTATATAATGTATAATTATGTATTAGGATGTTTATATATATTTATGCATATTGTTATACAATATTGATATTGTCACGACCCAGACTTTTGTGATTGACACCCACATTAACTGTCCGGTGGGAAAACCACTATTACAACCCAAACTAAACAACTAAACCAAAATTAAGGCATTTAAGTTACGGAAGCAAGTTAAATACTAAGAAAATAAATAGAGTTTCCATAAACTCTAAACAAAAGTCTAACAATAGCACACTAACATTGCGAAAGTAATGCATAGAACCTGAAAGTCAATGTACCAAAACATCTAAAGTTCAACAAGTCTAAACAAGAAGGGATGCAACCCAAATCTAATGAACTAATCAACTAACTAGAACATAGTCTAAGTCCGAAAATGGTGAACATAGAGGAAATAGAACCCATGGCAGCCCTGAAGAATTGGCTCACCCTTTAATTCAAATGATCACTGATCTCCTAAGCGAGGTCTGTCAATAGCCGCCGAAAGATACCCTGTACTCAACAAAAATAAGAGCAAGTACAGTATCAGAACATAACCATAGTGTACTGGTAGGATCACACGGCTATCCCACTAAGTGTAACATAAGCAAGTCAATACAACATTATAATCACATGCATATATCGAACATATACAATATCATCAACATTTACGAACAACGAACAACTTCACATTTCTCAAAATGCAAAAATATGACAAGTCATTGGTCCTCTCATGGAACCCAAACCCAAACATTTAGCTTACCGGAACGTGGTACCCGATCCAATGATTATGTTAGAACGTGGCAATTGATCCCCTAATTATGCCGAAACGTGACAACCGCTTCAAGTTAGTTATGCCGGAATGTGGCAACCGATCCATTCAACACACCACAGTCACAATCACAAGTATATCCTCAATATCATACAATTAAGTCATGATTTCATGGTAACCATCATTCATCTATCTCATTTACAACAAGTGTGATAAAAAATGCAACATTCATGTACATACATGTATCATAATGTAGCAAGAACAAACATACATCACACAATCATGGAATCACAACCATCACCTACCTTGAAACAAGCTTGAAATCCTAAGAAACTTGATCCTTTCCTTTCCGAATTCGTTCCACTTGTTCTTTGTCTACAAACAATCAATATAATACGGGAATCAATAAACAATCACTACTTACCCGAATTACTAACAATTCTAACAACCCTAGATCCTACTCATGATCCCAAGTATCCAAAATAAGGTTGTTTCTACCATATAATCTAGATCTAAACCTTCCCCCATCATTAATTAACCATTCTATTATGTTCTACGGATTGAAAAATGGATTCGAGGAGTTAAAATCTTACCTTTAGCCTTAAGAATGGTGGAAAACTGTTAGGAGTCGCCTGAGGTTCGTTCTTTAGCTCTAAAAATCAAAAAGTGCATAATAAAGTCGTGAAGGGATTTATTTATGACTTTAAGTCGCGTCTGACCCGCTATAACGGTCCTCACCCCATTGCATTGGCCCCGCCAAAGTGGCTTGCACGAAACAGTGAGTTATTTTAATAATTCCAAAATTCCTATTTTACAACACACATCTAACCCACAAAGCTCAGAAAATACCCTTCACTCTAAGATCGATTTCAGGAGTTCTATTCGCCCGAATTCAATTTTGTAAAGTCGTATGGGTTCCTTAACGACTTATCTAACTTCTCATGTAATCAAAATCATAAATGAGTCACCCGATTGTTACCAGATTCCCTACACCTCAATGACTTCGATTTCGTCTAAATTTGGACTAGGTTGGGAAAATCCAAATACTACAAAAAAGTTTTTCAGTCTCAATTTTTTCCCCGTTGGCATTTCTATAACGAAGGAAACATGTCGTTACAATAGATTCCAATTTACCCATCACTCATCCCCGAGTGACAAAACCTAGGAAAAATAGGCTAAGGAAAGAATGAAGTAGTACCTGAATCGACGAACAATTGAGGATACTTGTCTCGCATGTCCCTCTCGGTCTCCCAAGTAGCTTGCTTAATTGGACGATGCTTCCATTGAACTTTCATGGACTTAATCTCCTTGGTCCTTAACTTGCGCACATCACAATCAAGAATTGCAATTGGTTCCTCCTCATATTGAATGTCTTTGTCTAACACAATTGAGTCTCACTTAATGATATATTCCCCGTGACCATGATACCTCTTCAACATGGACACATGAAATACCGAATGAACACCTGATAGATTAGGAAATAAAACCAATCTATATGCTACCGGTCCCACACATTCAAAAACCTCAAAGGGACCAATGTATCTAGGACTTAGCTTACCTTTCTTACTAAATCTCATCACCCCTTTCATGGGTGATGCCTTAAGAAGAAAACTTTCACTGGTTTGAAATGCCATGTCTCTTACCTTATGGTCCGCATACTTTTTATGTCTACTCTGGGCTGCTAGAAGCGTAGCTTGAATACTCCTCACCTTATCTTGAGCATCCTTTACTAAATCAACCCCCAATGGCTTCACATCTCCAACCTCAAACCATCATATGGGTGATCTACATCCCCTTCCATATAATGCCTCAAATGGTGCCATATCAATACTGGAGTGATAACTATTATCATAGGAGAACTCACACAAAGGTATGAATTTATCCCAATGCCCTCCAAAATTAATCACACATGCCCTCAACATGTCTTCCAACACTTGGATAGTTGTACTAAAAGTGAGTTGTGTGCCCAATTCATCATGTAATTTCCTCCAAAACTTGGATGTGAATTGGGTACCACGGTTTAAGAGGATAGAGAAGGGCACGCCATGCAACCTCACTATCTCTTTCATATAAACTTTAGCCAATTGTTCAGCATTATAATTTGTTCTTATCGGAATAAAATGGGCTGACTTGGTCAATCTATCAACCACTACCCAAATAGAATCAAACTTTCTCAATGTCTTGGGAAGACCAACCACAAAATCCATAGTTATTATTTCGCACTTCCATTCCGGAATTGGCATTCTTTGAAGCAAACATGCAGACCTTTAATGTTCATACTTCACTTGTTGACAATTTGGACACTTCTCCACAAACTCCTCTATATGCTTCTTCATGCCCGGCCATCAATAAATTCGCTTCAAATCTCGATACATTTTGGTCACACTCAGATGAATAAAATATCGCGAACCATGAGACTTTGCCAACAATTTCTCAATCAAGTCATCTACTCTAGGAACACATATTCTCCTTTTAAAATTGAGCACACCATCCGCATCAAGAGTGGTCTCGTGTGCCTTACCATTCGTAGTCTTTTTCCTAAGATCCTCCAAATTCTCATCCTCAAATTGTTTGGCCTTGATCTCCTCAATGAATGTGGCCCTTACTTCAATACTAGCTAACACCCCACCTCTTTCTGAGATGCCCAACTGCATGAACTTGGACTCTAAGGTCTGAATTTCCTTAGCCAAAGGTAGGCAAGCTAAACTACCCATACTCACTGCCTTCCGACTCAAAGCGTCTGCCACTACATTGGCCTTACTCGGATGGTATTGAATTGTGACATCATAATCTTTAAGTAACTCCATCCACCTTCGATGTCTCAAATTCAGATCCTTTTGAGTGAACACATGCTGAAAACTACGATGATCAGTAAATACCTCATATTGAACACCATAGAGGTAATGTCGCCGGCTCTTAAGAGCAAATACTACCGCTGCCAACTCTAAATCATGTGTTGGATAATCTCTCTCATGCACCTTCAATTGGCGCAACACATAGGCTATAAAATTCTTATCCTGCAATAACATCACGCCCAACCTAGAATGAGAAGCATCACAATAAATAATAAAATCCTTACCATCCACCGGTAACGCTAGAATAGGTGCGGTGGTCAAGAGAGTCTTGAGCTTTTGGAAGCTCTCCTCACATTTTCAGTCTATTCAAATGGTATCTCATTTTAGGTCAAATTAGTCAAGTGAGTGGCAATAGAAGCAAAATTCTTCACAAATCGAAGATAATAGCTAGCGAGCCCCACAAAACTCTTAACTTTCGTCACGGAGCAAGGTTGAACCCAATTCTTAACCCTTTTGAGGATCCACCATTACCCCTTCTTTCGAAACTACATGCCCTAAAAATGTAACAAAAGTCAACCAAAATTCACACTTAGAAAATTTAGCATACAACCTTTGTTTCCCAAGAACACCCAGAACAACATGAAGATGGTCGGCATGCTCTTTCTCACTCTCCGAGTAGACCAAAATATCATCAATAAAGACTATAATAAATGAATAAAGAAACGACTTAAACACCCCATTCATCAAACTCATGAACGTTGCAGGCGCATTAGTCAAATCAAAGGACATAATTAGGAATTCATAGTGCCCATAGCGAGTTCTAAACGTCGTCTTGGGCACATCCTCATGCCTAATTTTTAATTGATGGTAACCAGACCTTAGATCAATCTTAGAGAAAACTGATGCACATTGCAATTGGTAAAAGAGATCATCTATTTGAGGCAAATGATACTTGTTTCGAATAATGACCTTATTCAATTGCCGGTAATCTATACACATTCTCATACTACCATCTTTTTTCTTAACAAACAAAACTGGGGCACCCCATGGGGAAGCACTAGGTCGAATAAATCCCTTATCAAGAAGCTCTTGGATTTGAGCCTTAAGCTCTCTTAATTTCGTCGGAGCCATATGATATGGAGAAATTGAAATGGGGCGCGTACCAGGTTCTAAATCAATGCAGAAATCTATATCTCTATCTAGAGGCATACCAGGCAATTCACTAGGAAATACTTCTCTAAATTCTGACACCACAGGAATAGACCCAATGGATTGAGCCTCAATCTCAACATCCCTAATATGAGCCAAATAAGCCAAACAACCCTGCTCTACCAATTTCCTAGCCCGAATGAAGGATATGATCTTAGCTTGCTTAGGCTTGTACACCCCTTCCCGAAATTTCTAGAGTTACATACTTAGTATTACAATTAAGCACAACATAATAGGGGGACAACCAAGTCATGCCTAAAATTATACCAAAATCAGTCATATCCAAAATACCAAATCAGCCCATGTCTGAAAATCCATAAACAGAATAAGACAAGCACGATAGACATGGGTAACTATGACTGACTCTCCAACTGAGGTAGAAACATGGATATGAGCATCAAGTATATCACAAATCATATCAAACTTTGAAGCAAATCTCATGGATACATATGAATAAGTAGAACCCGGATCCAATAACACATTAGCCATCCAGTCACAGACAAGAATAATACCTGTGATCACCGCGCCAGATGCCTCTGTCTCATTTTTTCCCGAAAAGGCATAAAACTGAGCCTTATCATCTTGACGAGCCACTTCCCTATCTGGTTGCAAGTTACCCCTGCATGCATTACCATTTCCTCTACCTCCACGGCCTCGCTGATTAACTCCTCGCTCACCTTGTGGACGCCCTTTACCATTATTACCATTTCCCACGGGTATCACTACTTTAGACTGCTGTTGCGCAGAATCTAACACACGTGGGTGGGGACAATCTCTCCTCATATGCCCAGGTTCTCCACAGTTGTAACAAGTACGATCAAAAGATGGGTTGCCTCCCGTTAAAGGCGTGATTCCCTGGCTATCCTGAAAATTATGAGATGGAGTTTCCGAGTAACTACCTGCACAGGCGGGCATATCAGACTGAATTGGATTGGCTGCAAGCGTTGGCCTTCCGGACCCCTTGGAATAAAAACCTTGAAAGTTACCCGAGTTTTTGGCCCTTTTTACCCATACCTTAGCTTGACTGTCTCGCCTCACCCCCTCTACTTTCTTAACATAGTCTGTTACCTCATTGAAGCTCCTCCCTCCAGAAGTCTTATGAACAGATAATACTTGTAACTCAAAATTTAGTCCCCTAATAAATAACCGGATTCTCTCTTCCTCAGTCGTCACCAATTGAGTAGCATATCTAGACAAAACATGGAACTTGACCTCATAAACAGCCACAATCATACCATCTTGCTCCAAAGCCATGAATTCCTCATTTTTGCGATCCCTCAAAGTCATAGGCACATACTTTTCTAGAAACAGAGCATGAAATTGGGTCAAAGTAAGTAGAAGTAAAGTTGAAGATCTACATTCCATGTAAGCTCTCCACCATTGTTTAGCCTCACCTTGAAGTTGAAAGGACACAAACTCAACCCCATGCTGATGGACAATTCCCAACTTATGAAGCCTCTCATAGCAATCTAATATGAACTCATAAACATCCTCATTCTCAAAATCAAGAAACACAAGAGGCTTTAGCTTCAGAAACTTAGTCAACATTTCATGTTCATTACCAGTCATAACAGAACCCAACAAAGGACGAAAGAAAGCATCATTACCTCCAATCCCACCTACCTTGGGCGTAGTGCTAGTAACAGAAGGATTAGTATGAGCTTGAGTTGCTTGAGAAGAAGAAAGTACTCCGGGACCAACCAACCCCTTCAAGAATGACATGATCTGTCAAGCTAACACTGGGTCTATGGGGGGGGGGAACATCGGTAATCTCATCCTTCACCTCTTTCTCTTGTCCCACATCTTCAACATTCTCAATATCAACATTCTCCTCTTCAATCTCTTCATGATGCACATGAGGGTTCTCATCCACGGGAGCATTCTCAACAGGAGCTTCATTCCCAGCAAGCACTACTCTTCCACAGCCTCTACCCCTAGCTCTTCATCTACCCCTGCCTCGACTGTGACCTCTCGCTGCAGATTTTTCAGCTGGAGCATTGACGGGAGCTACGGGCCTGACGCCGTTGAATCTAGTATTAACCATTTACGGACAGAAGAGTGGAGGAGGTTAGATACCAATTTGAATCACCAGATACCAATTGGAGTCAAGTCATAGCACGAAAGGAGACAAGAGAAAATAAAGAGATTTCCTAAAGTCCTATAACCTCTCGATCGAAGAAAGTAAAGGCGTCCCCGTACCGTTTCTCGAGACTCTACTAGACTCATTTTGGTATATTGAGATCAACAAATCTAGGCTCTAATACCAACTTTGTCACGATCCAAACCGTTGTGATTGACATCCACACTAACTCTCCGATGGGAGAACCTCTACTACAACCCAAACCAAACAACTAAACCAAAACTAAGACATTTAAGTTACAGAAACAAGTTAAATACTAATGAAATAAATAGAGTTTCCATAAACTCTAAACAAAAGTCTAACAATAATACACTAACATTGCGGAAGTAATGCCTAGAACCTGAAAGTCAATGTACCAAAACATCTAAAGTTCAACAAGCCTAAACAAGAAGGAATGCAACCCCAATCTAATGAACTAATCAACTAACTAGAACATAGTCTAAGTCCGGAAATGGTGGACATAGACGAAAGAGAACCCATGGCAGCCCAAAAGAATTGGCTCACCCTTGAATTCGAACGATCACTGATCTCCTAAGCGAGGTCTATCAATAGCCGCCGGAAGATGCCATGTACTCAACAAAAATAAGAGCAAGTTCAGTATCATTACACAATCACAGTGTACTGGTAGGATCACGCGGCTATCCCACTAAGTGTAACATAAGCAAGTCAATACAACATTATAATCACATGCATATATCGAACATATAAAATATCATCAACATTTACGAACAACGAACAACGAACAACTTCACATTTCTCAAACTGCACAATTATGACAAGTCATTGGTCCTCTATGGAACCCAAACCCAAACCCAAACAGTTAGCATACCGGAACGTGGTACCCGATCCAATGATTATACCGGCACGTGGCAACCGATCTCATAATTATGCTAGAACGTGGCAACTGATCCAAGTTAGTTATGTTGGAACGTGGCAACCGATCCATTCAACACACCACAATCACAATCACAAGTATATCCTTAAGATCAAACAATTAAGTTATGATTTCATGGTAACCATCATTCATCTATCTCATTTACAACAAGTGTGATCAATAATGCAACATTCATATACATACATGTATCATAATGAAGCAAGAACAAACATACATCACACAATCATGGAATCACAACCATCACCTACCTCGAAACAAGCTTGAAACACTAAGAAACTTGATCCTCCTCTTTCCAGATTCGTTACGCTTGTTCTTGGTCTACAAACAATCAATATAATACGGGAATCAATAAACAATCACTAATTATCCTGATTACTAACAATTCTAACAACCCTAGATCATACCCATGATCCCAAGTATCCAAATTAAGGATGTTTCCACCATAGAATCTAGATCCAAATCCTCCCCATCATTAATTACCCATTCTATTACGTTCTACGAATCAAAAAATGGATTCGGGGAGTTAAAATCTTACCTTTAGCCTCAAGAATGGTGAAAAGCTGTTAGGAGTCGCATGGGGTTCGTTCTTTAGTTCTAAAAATCGAAAAGTGCAGAATAAAGTCATTTAGGGATTTATTTACGAATTTAAGTCGCGTCTGGCACGCCACGGCGAGCCTCACCCCGCTACAGCGGCCCGGTCAGAGCGACAAAATCTAGCGCCAAAGCGGCTTGCAAGAAACAGTTAGCTATTTTAATAATTCCAAAATCCCCATTTCACAACACACTTCTAACCCACGACGCTCAGAAAATAACCTTCACGCTAAGATCGATTTCAGGAGTTCTACTAGCCGGAATTCAATTCCGTAAAGTTGTGCGGGTTCCTTAACGACTTATCTAACTATTCATATAATCAAATTCATAAATGAGTCATCCAATTGTTACCAGATTTCCCTACACCTCAATGACTCTGATTTCGTCCAAATCTGGACTAGGTTGGGAAAATCCAAATATTACGAAAAAGTTTTTCGTTCCCAAATTTCTCCCCTTTGGCATTTCTATAATGACGAAAATAGGTCGTTACTGATATATTGCAGAAGTTCATCTTCCTCAATGAGGTGAATATTTTATTTTCCAAATTCGATCAACTCAAATTCATCTAAACAACTCAAAATTTTAAATATAAACTTCTTATGATGTCTCGATTCTTTTGTTATATTATTCACTAAAAAAATCACATTTATGATAGATCAAAATTTACAATTTGAGTTTTTGGCGAATTTTCGACTTGAATCTGGAAAATATTGCGTGTTGGGTTTGAAAGTAATCATTGCATCATGCGCAATTTTATAATTGCAAATCATATTGGGATAAATCACATGATAAAAATTATACTAAATGAAACATATTATTATATTATTTGTCCAATTGGCCTACATATTTAAAAACTAAAAAAAAACATAAAATTTGTAGAGAAAAATTCTTCATATAAATAAAACTCTCTAAACGACTATATTGTAGATATAATTGTGTTCTTATAAGTACGAGAAGAGAATTATATATTTTTTGCAGAAAAAATTAAAATATTTATAATAATAATTTAACTTTCCTTCGAGAAAATAGTAAAACTCAAATATGACAAAAAAATGACAATATTGTGCTGGAAAAAAAGGAGAGGATCACATTCATACATACATAAATATAAAATCAAGGAAAATGCAAATACAGTAGGCGGCAGACAGCAGTGATAGAAGAAAACCCTCTGTCACCGTGTTAACAAATAATGACCATTATTAGTAATTTAGATAAATTAGGGCCATTTTGGGTTAAAACAGTGGCCAAAACGTTACTACCTTTAATTTACCCTTTAACATATGTGAACTTAATTAAGTTCGAGCTCACGTTTCATTCATTGACAATGTATTTTTTACATATATAATTATATTATTTGTTACGTAATAATTACAAATAAACCTTTTGAAACAAAACAATAATGCACAAACTAATAAAATAATAACTAATTTTCTATTGGGTTTTAAAAAGTATGAATGGAAAATGAAGAGTTGTGCCCTACAAGAAAAATGTGAATTATATAGGGATTTTTCTGGGGATTAGTATGAAAATTCTTAGGAAACTTATTTTCCTGCAAATTTTCATACTAATTCCCATGAAAATCCCCATGTAATTCACACTTTTCTTGTAGTGGTGACTTTTATAAAGAGTGGTCATTTTAATGAAAAGTTGCTATTTTTATGAAAAAAAATATGACTTTTATGAAAGGTTGTAACCTTTTCGAAGTGTTGTGATTTTTTCAAAGAGTTGTGACATTTTCGATAAGACACCATAAACATATGTTCACACTACTTTTTGTTGTCTACAAATAGAGGGGTTTCTCTCATTTTTGAAGAACGAATTTCTGGACGTCTTCTTCTTCTACTACTTAATCTAGTATTTTAAGTGTATTTTACTGTTGTTGAGTGGTTTGCAGACAACGTGGTCTTAGGTATCGATATACTCGTGAGTAATATCGTTTTATCCTGGGAGAATATATTCCATTAACCTCAAGTACTTGAGGGAAAATAATTTTCTTGAGGATACACTATGCATTCAGTGGGCTCAATTTTCTTCTTTGAGAAAAATATTTTGTATATTATTTCTAATCTGTTTCAGATTTTCTTTTTTTTTTTACTGGTTTTAAGTTTCTGGTTTTGAAAATACTCTTTAAACTTTGTTATTTCTTACCAAGTTTTTCAAAGTAATTGTTCTAGTATCTTAGTGATACAAATGAAAAGGGTCAAAAATATCTTCAAACTATTGGATATGGATCACATATACCATCGGTTTTATTTTGGTAGCAAAACTACCCTTGGGTCTTTTCTGTGCTTGTACGAGAACAAAAAGGTGTGGTAAAAATTTGTACTTTTTTGAGTTTTGTATTGTGTCCTGTGTTTAATTGGTGTTAATAACTTGAACAGGGTCGGAATGATTTTGGGGAAAGACTTAAATTTGTGTGAGTTGTTGTCTTGTTTTGTGTATTGGGAGAAATTGATACATGTTGTGGTTTAAGTTTATTGATGACTTTTGAATTGTTAGTCGAATATGTATTTGTTAGAATTATTGTTAGTGTTAATAACTAGATAAATTTTGATCTTATGAAATTATGTTCTTGGTTGCTTCTTCTTTGTGATCCTGCATTTCCTCGATTTCAAAATATGCACATAGCCTTGGCTTTGATGGCTTCAGAATTCAGATCGGAAAAGGTCCTAGGTGGTGGGTTATATCCTAAGTAGATGCCACGTCATGTGCTATATCAGCACAAACATGGATTTGTTAAGTAGAAGGGTATTTAATTTGTGGTCTATTGTGCTAACCACGTGGGTAGTTTTACTACCAAAATTAAACGAAGGATATATGTGGTCCATTTCCAATAGTTCGAGAGTAGTTTTTGGCTCTTTTCCGTTTAAACAATCAAATATTAGATACAAAAATCATATCTAAACACAACTCAAACTTTGAAAATTCTCAATAAGTGAAAAACTATTTGTAATAGTATAAAGTAGCTCGTGTTTGAGATTTAATCTACGACATAACATGACTATCTATTTTAAGATATTACTCTTTTAGAACAAATTTGATTGAAAGTTTGAGGTAATTTAGTCAAGTTGGATGATTTTGCTAGTTTTAAGAAATTTGAGGGTATAAACCATATTTTAAAGAAATACATTCAAATTCTTATATTCTTTGTAAAAAGTATAGTCAAACACAACTCTAACTCCAATTTTAACTTTGAAAATTTCATATAAAGTTTTTTTCCTGGTCAAATGCACACTAAGTTATTTTGCCAAAAATGAAAGAAGGGAGAATGCTTTTGAGTATTGATAGCACCAACGGAAACTCTAACTCTATTGAAGGACAAGAATAAAGCTTTAGAAGTTCCAAGGAGTCCCATGACAAGATCTCAAATGAAGAAGTTCAATGAGCTTCAACCGCAGAGCCAAATGTGTCTTGTTGGAAGATGAGCTCAAGTTCAAGGGAGATATAGTTTGCAAATGCAACAACTATTTGATGGTCCAAGTTGAAGTCCAAGAGCCAAGAGGAGAAATATTGGGGTCCAAAATTCAACCCTGAAGGGTCCAAAGTGAGGCCCAAACTAGCCCAAAATAAGCATAAACGAAAGTTAATTTCAGCCTTTAGGTAGAACTAAAGCCATCAACCCCAAATGGGGCTCAAAAGTCATGACTAAGAAAGCCCAAAAAGGCTTTAGTTTAGTCATAAATATTAGGGTTTTACCGAGCTAGGATTTTATTTTCCTAGGTTTTAGATTGTTCTTTTAGGATTTTATTAGGACTGACAATCACATATTTTCCCTATAAATAGGAGTGATTTTTCATTCATTAAGGACACATTACTTGCAGAATAATAATATTTTGAGAGTTCTTTTAAACTTTTGCGACTTATAGTTTAGAATTTTTTCTTTCAAATTTTTACTAGTTTCATAGTTCAAGATATAAATTAATTTCTTCTTATGATATCTTTGTATCATTTGAAATTCTTTAGAAGACAATTAGTTTCTACATACTAATTGTTGTCTGAAGTTACTTATAAAGTGATCACAATCTGAATCTATCGTGTTGATTCATTTTTTCAAGTAAAGGCGTTAGATTTTTATCATAAATCTATACGCTCTACTTGGATCTTGTTGATACAAATCTATTGTTTTGATTAGTTTTCTCAAGTAAGGCATTAGATTTTTTTCCCTCATAAATCTATGTCTTGTTACTTTGAATATTGTCGATATGAATCTATCATTTTGATTTGTTTTCTCAAATAAACATGTTAGATTTTTTCTCATAAACATGTACGTTTTTACTTGAATTTTGTATAGGCTTTAAAACGTTGTGTTCTTGAAAATTCTTATATTGTTCTTCCGAATTTTTCACATCTTTATTTCTAATTTTCAAATTCTTTTCTATTTTTGCTTTCACACTTCTAGATAATCAATATTAAATATGAAATCTCACTAAAGTTTAATTTTTAAAAAAATTCTATTGCATTCTATGTGACTTTTTGACTGCTTTAAGTTTTAATTTCTTAACATGATATTTTGTTTTATGAGTTAAAATATGTAACATCCTGACTTTTCAAAAGGTCTAAATTAACTCGTATCTTCGTGGAAAGATAAGTAGGGTGGGTAATAAATGCATTTTTCCTAAACTTCGTCAAGCTTATCCGCTCATTTGTTCCAAACCAGAGAGTGTTGCGGTTGACGATTCAGCTCTCGGAAATGTCAGTATTTTGGCATCTCTCGTTGCTTCGGATGAAAAGGAAGCTTCTCACACTTCTGGCCTTCCCGAACTCCTACACGGGGGGAGTCAGATCTTGGAGTAAGCTCCCTTCCATGAAGTTCTTGGTGGAATCTCCTTTGTTGGTAAACCATGACCGAATAATTCAAGGAAGGGCGGACTGCGGGGAGGGTCCTTTTAAGTAGATGACTCGTCGGGCGGTCGGAGCGGGGTCGAATTCCTGATCTATTCGTTTCAGCCTTAGAGGATTGAGCTTTTTGAGAGCACCGCACTGCGATTCGCTATGGTTCGATACGATATGGTTTGATTGGTCCAGCCTTTAGAAACTAACTATCTTCTCTTCCCGTCGTTAGTTCTCCTTTTTTTTGGTCTTATTCCTCCTTCAAGTGCAATAAGAAGTAGGCTTGCAGCTACTACCGGTCTGGGTGGACTGGAAGTGCCTTACTAAGCCTACCACCCCCCTCTCTTCACCTGATACAAGGCAGTCGAAGTACCCGCCGCCCTGCAGATCTCAATCTAGCGACGAGAACCACACTGCTGCCGCCAAGCCTAAGAGGCTTAGACCGCTACCTCCCTTCGACATTCATTATTCCCCCAATCACTGAAGATGATGATTTGAAGATTCATTCGACAGAGAAGCCGTAGATTTTTCCCATGATTCCAAGAGGACATCGAGAGGTAGGACAACCCTTTCTTGATTAGCTAGCAATAGACATCGAGATTCACCTACGAAAGAAAGATTCTTAAGAGCTAACGTAACTCCCCAGCCCCAGTAAGAAGTTCGTGAGGTGCCGTTGCAGCTTGGATTATCGTAGAATAAGAGGAGCTGTCTTAGGAAATGACTTAACTTAAAAGACAGATGCCGCCGCTGCGAGGCGAGGGAGCAACTTGTCTGGTCTTGCGATGCACTCATTCGCTCTGCTACAACGAACGAACTAAATGGCAGACCATCGGGCCGGGGCTCTGCGCTCTTTCTTTCTGTGTGGAACGATACCGGGGAGAGAGGGGAATGCGTCGAGGCGGCGAGCACCATCTCTACAGCGACCATCACTATTAAGCTTGACAAAGAGCAGTGGTGGCTTGATCTACCTAACCAAAGCCACAGATTTGGAAGTCATTGAAGCATCACACAGATGACAGGGCGCCTTAACTAAAGGAGCTAAACCGGAGGATCTCATTCCACCTTATCCTTCGCTGAATCTTTCCTTTGTCCTTCCCCTGAACTGGAGACGGCATAGAGTGATCTTCTTCAATCTCCGAGTTCGAAGGGTAGAACAAGGGAAGGTCAAGGCTGTCCTCTCATTACTCTTTCCACGGCAAAGTCAGCATCTTAGCCCGAAGATCAAGGATTTCTTCCTCTGCGTCTGCTGCTAACTTTGGTTGTTCTTTCCTTCGAGCTAAGATAGACCCTATCAAAAACTAGTTCCAGAAGCATCTTCCATTTATCTCGACCTCAACCCGGCGGACCCATCGTTTATACACCTGCTATGAGAGGTAATCGTGCCGCCCAGGAAGCCGACGGTCCAGGTACAAGAGAAGACTTGGCTATGCCACCCAAACTAACTGAGGGAAGGCAAGTCTCCCATTGCTTTCGCAAACCAGTGGGGACAACCCCCCAAAAAAACGAGTTAAACCACTTCCCGTTCAGTTGCTGAAAGATAGAGATCAGGCTTTCTAAATGAGTTTGAGTTCCACGAATATGCAGGCTAGAAAGATGCTAGCCAATTCGGGTGCGGATGGGGATTCCCCAATAGATTCTACAGATTCGGTTCACTGGAGATGCAGTGTGCTCGGCTTTTCCATTTTTTCTTTGTCTTTGCCTCCAACAGTTGAGTTAGCCCTACTTGATCGAATCAGCCAGCCTTTCTACACGCATGCGTCCGCCAGAATGCCTCCTTGGTTCGGTGCAAATTAAGGGCTGCCACGTGTCCCGTGAACTGCTATCGTAACTTTTCTTTTTGATACTTGGTTGGCAAGGTCAGGGCCTTTCTCGCTGGGCGAGCGCATCGAGACTATGGACCATGCTCCCCGCTTTCTTCCTGTGGTTACGAATCACTTCACTCCAGCGCCTCCTCAGTCTTCTTGCATCTTTCCAGCCTTTCAAATCGACTAAAAATGATGTGGTATGTTATATTTTAAGTGTTCAAGGGTTGTATCTCAAGTTTTGAAGTTAAGTAAGTGACAAAATAAAAGTTGGCGAAAGTTATCGTAAGTTCCTTTTTAAATATTTCTCTGAAATTTGGGTCAAATGTGTTGGATGTTTTCTCCCAATATATAAAGAGTTAGAAGTCCTATTACCCATTAAATCGAAGGCCTACGAGTCTAGTTTGCAACGCAAAACACCCCGTATCAAACCGACATTAGAGTAAAAAGTTATGAGGGTTTTACTAGGGACTGCCGGGGCAGAATCCGGGTCGGGTAAAAAATATGGTATGTCGGTTCCCCCTTGTAAATATTCTCAGGTAAGGAAGCAGTTTTTTTGAAATAAGGACGTTTAGGTTTGACTGACTAAACACTACCTGGAACGAAGCCCAATCGATTCAAATATTTAACGTTTTAAGCCATGAAAATATTTCATTTCAGTTCCAAACCAGAGAGAAAGCTTAAGAGAGGGTTCCTATGGAGTTCTATCATGATGAAGGTTAGTTTTTGACGATTTCTACCATTAAACATTTCCCCCGTGCCTAGAAACGTAATTCCTACACGTGGCAGTCATTTTTCCCTTCTATTAGCTGCGTTTGGAGCTGGTTTTTGAAGATATAAATTTGTAGTTATTGGTGTTTCTTCAAGGTTTAAACTTGGTTAACTAAGATAATCATCTCGGGACTCTTTTATGATTGTTTTTATGAATTTCTATGGATGCTTCGATAAGTTGGGGCAATATGGCAAATCTGCCAATTTAAGATTAATTATGAACTGTTTATAGGTGCGTACCAACTGTGTATATATAGTGTTTGCGAATCTTAGGACATAAGGAACAACTTTCGTGAAGGAACTACGGTCTTTCGAGCATTCATTGGAAAGGTATGTTAAGGTTATTCCCTTCGTTCGACATGTTTCCTTAGAGGTAGTTAACGTTGGTGATCTTGTAGATGTAATTGTTAGTGGTTGGCTGATTGGGTGGTTATAAACCCTCATTTTAGGGACTCACGATCTGTTAAGAAAGACCCTAAGCTAGGAACGACTTGGAGATTATTCATACATATTGTTTATAGCTAAATTGCTCATTTTTAGCCTATTCAATTGTTTGTTGTTGCCCTTGGGGCTATTGTGGTTAGTTGTTGAGCTATGAACTGCCTATGGGGGATATGATCTTGTCTAATAGGACTATGTTATTGCCAAAGAGGGCTATGTGTTACCCACGGGGCTATATTGAAGCCAAAGAGGGTTATGTGTTGCCTATGGGGCTATTTTGATGCCAAAGAGGGCTATGTGTTGCCCACGGGGCTATATTGATGCCAAAGAGTGTTATGTGTTGCCTACGAGGCTATTTTGATGCCAAAGAGGGCTACGTGTTGCCTACAGGGCTGTGTTGATGCAAAAGAGGGCTATGTGCAGCCCACAAAGCTATGATGTTACCTAAGAGGGCTATGTGCGGCCTACGGGGCTATATCGTTGCTAAAAAGGGCTATGTGACTTCTTACAAAGACAAAGGGCTACCGATATGGGTATGTAGATTGATTTGGCACCTTCCGGGGCTTATGGGGGCCTAGGTAGGTGGTATGT
Source organism: Solanum verrucosum (assembly GCF_900185275.1). Classification (NCBI taxonomy): domain Eukaryota; kingdom Viridiplantae; phylum Streptophyta; class Magnoliopsida; order Solanales; family Solanaceae; genus Solanum; species Solanum verrucosum. Next base: position 368,011 of record NW_026020289.1, read on the forward strand.
TGTTTGTACCTGCCGAGCTTATAGGGGCTTGGTTAGGTTGATGTTTGATCTTTTTTGTATTTTTAGATTCAATAGTGGGTTAGCATGCTTATTTAAAATTTTGGTTTCCTTACGTGATTGCTTTTGGTATATTATGATACTTGCTCATTTAGTCTATAGTCTTTCATACTCTGTACATTATTTTGTACTGACGCCCCATTGCCTTGGGGGCACTACATTTACGCATGCAGGTCCCGACAAACGACCTAGTAGACCTCCTCAGCAGCAGGATTGACCTCTATCCGATTGGCTAGCCCCTTTCCTTCGGAGCTGCCAGAGTTGGGAAGTTAGTTACCTTTTGTTGTATAAATTTTTATGGGTAGGCTGGGGCCCTGTCCCACCAATCTTTACTACTCTTAGAGGCTTGTAGACTAGTGTGTGGGTGTATAGCTACGTTATAGCTATACTGGCCTAGGTTGTTGCTTTGCTGAAGCTTGTGAGTTGTTTGATGTATTGTATTGATATATTCCTGCTTTTAGTTTTGGTATAGATATCATGGTAGCCTCGACGGCCCAATCAAGACTTATGTGCTAGTTGGCTATTTCTTTATATGAACTCTTGGAGTAGCTGTTTCTTTTATGGATCTGTTTACAGAGGCCTTGCCGGCCGAGGGCTTAATTTTAAGCTTAGATATACTTGTTTGTTTTGTTGACTGCGTATGACTGCTATGCGCTAGTAGCAAATGGTTCAGCAGGGTCAGCTCGAGCCTGAGTTTTAGCATTAGGAGCCAGTTGCGCCCTTTGAATCTGGGGCATGACAAAATAAGACTCTGCATTTAGTTTATATAATCAAAAATTTCATATATGGGGTTGGCGTTAATTGTTTGGTTGATTAAAAAAATGTGTTTCAAAGGACTCTATTAAAAAGATTTTTGCTTTAGGTATTTTTAATTTGTCGAATGCTTCAAGTAAATATTTTTATGATGTCTTTCCTATCATAAAAACATTTTCTGGAAACACTCAATAAACTAAAGTCTAAAACAAAAGCACTTTTAACTTGCCTTTTGAACACACTATTTTTCTTATCAATCAAATAATTAACGACAACCTCATATATAAATTTTTTGATTACATAAATTAAATGAAGTGTCTTATTTTCAATTCATAAAACAAAGATACAATATGAGAAATCAAGATTTCAAGAACTAAAGAAAATCACATTGATCCAATAGAAAAAAAAAAAAGAACTTTATAAAACATTCACAAAAATTCACGACTCAATTTACTGAAAAAAACACTGTAAAATCACCATAAAAATAACTTCAAAGAAATAGAACAAAAACGTAATGTCTTGAAAGAAAGAAGAGTTGTATATTTGTTTAATGTACTTTGAGTTTGGATTCTGCCTTCTCTTACATTATACTAAATTTAACTTGAGACAATGAGAAGCAAAGAATACTAAGTTAATTTTGGGTACTATCAACTGTCACTAATAATAACGCCAAACGATATTTAGTTGCATTTAAACTTCAATTTGAATTTCAAAAGTTGTAATTTTTCTAATATTCATGAAAATTCCATAATGTATGAAAATTATCACAACTTCCCCAATTCTTACAATCTTACTAAATAAGATCAATAAAAGAATCTAACTCAAAAATATCAGTATCATAAAGGACTTTTCATGGAAAAGGGACACCCAAAACATGATTATTTATTTTAGTAGTAAAAAAAATGCTTGTCAAAAACACTTGCGAAAATATTTATATTCAAGATTTAGCAACAATGTGTCACGACTCAGACCGTCGTGATTGACACCTACACTAACTTTCCGGTGGGAGAACCACTACTACAACTCAAACCAAACAACTAAATCAAAACTAAGACATTTAAGTTACGAAAGCAAGTTAAATACTAAGGAATAAATATGGAGTTTCCATAAACTCCAACAAAAGTCTAACAAAAACTAACAATGCGGAAGAAATAACTTAAAACCTGAAAGTTAATGTACCATAACATCTAACAATGAACCAAGTCTAAACAAGAAGGGATGCAACCCCCAACTAATGTACTAATAACTAATAGAACATAGTCTAAGTCCGGAAATGGTGGACATAGACGAAAGAGAACCCATGGCAGCCTGGAAGAATTGGTTCACCCTTGAATTCGAACGATCACTGATCTCCTAAGCGAGGTCTGTCAGTAGCCGCTTGAAGATGCCCTGTACTCAACAAAAATAAGAGCAAGTGCAGTATCAGTACACAACCACAGTGTACTGGTATGATCACACGACTATCCCACTAAGTGCAACATAAGCAAGTCAAGACAACAATATAATCACATGCATATATATCAACATATACAATATTATTAACATTTACGAACAACGAACAACTTCACATTTTATATCAAATCATTGGTTCTCTCATGGGACCCAAACCCAAACATTTAGCATACCGGAACGTGCTATCCGATCCCATAATTATGCCAGAACATGGCAACCGATCCCATAGTTATGCCGGAACATGGCAACAAATCCAAGTTAGTTATGCTGGAACGTGGCAACAGATCCATGCAACACACCACAATCACAATCACAAGTATATCATCAAGATCATACATTTAAGTCATGATTTCATGGCAATCATCATTCCTCTATCTCATTTACAACAAGTGTGATCCACATTGCAACATTCATACATATAAAAGTATCATAATGAAGCAAGAACAAACATACATCACACAATCATAGAATCACAATCATCGCCTACCTCGAAACAAGCTTGAAACCCTAAGAAACTTGATCCTTCCCTTTCCGGATTCGTTCCGCTTGTTCTTGGTCTACAAACAATCAATAGAATATGGGAATCAATAAACAACCGCTAATTAGCCCAATTACTAACAATTCTATGAACCCTAGATCATACCCATGATCCCAATTATCCAATTTAGGGTTGTTTCCACCATAGAATCTATAACAAAACCCCATCAATATTCACCCATTCTATTACGTTCTACGGATCGAAAAACGGATTCGGAGAGTGCAAAACTTACCTTTAGCCTCAAGAATGATGAAAAACGAGTAGGAGTCGTCTGGGTTCGTTCCTTAACTCTAAAAGTCAAAAAGTGCATAATAAGGTCGTTTAGGGGTTTATTTACAACTTTAAGTCACGTTTGGCCTGCCACAGCAGCCCTCATCCCGCTTCAACGGCCTCGTCAGAGAGGCCAAAACCCCCGCCAAGGCGGCTTGCACGAATCAATGAGCTATTTAAAGAATTCCAAAATCCCCATTTCACAACACACCCCTAACCAACGACGCTCAGAAAATACCCTTCACGCTAAGGTCAATTCTGGGAGTTCTACTCACCCGAATTCAATTCCGTAAAGTCGTACGGATTCCTTAACGAGTTATCTAACTACTCATGCAATCAAAATCATAAATGATTCACCCGATTGTTACCGGATTTCCCTACACCTCAAAGACTCCGATTTTGTCCAAATCTGGACTAGATTGGGAAAATCCAAATACTACGAAAAAGTTTTCCGACCCCAAATTTTCCCCTATTGGCATTTCTATAACGACGGAAACATGTCGTTACACAATGCTTGTTAAATTTTAAATTCACCTCTACGCATAAAATTGTAATCCAAATCATTTCAAATGAGGACATTACCATATATGCGTTATTTGTTAAATTAACTGAACAAAATATTCTTGTATTTAGCTCAAAAGCAAAGAATGAACTAAGTAACTCAAATTAAAACTTCTAAAGAATCTATAAAAATCCAAAAAAAAAAAATCAGGAAAAAAACTCAAATTCAGAAGTTTCATTTTCTCTTAAACAAATAAATTATTGAGAAAACACCAATAATTTTCCTGATGGAGACGGGCAAGAGAAGACATTATATTATGTAGCTTTCTAATGGTTTAATTTGAAAATTTTTGCAGTGAAATATTTTAAAACGTGACCCACGTTATGTTTGTTGTAAAATGACTTCATAACTAACCTAAATACATGGATTTAATTTTCTTGAATAAGAATATTAATTTATTCTTTTAAAAAATATAATTAAAAATTTACATGCATATTTCATTCTTAAGGCCTCAAAATTATTCAATGGTAATATGTATAAATAAATAATTGAGTATGTATTTATTGTTAGTATTAATTGAATTTTTTTTTTTAATGCAATTAAATTTGTAGTTACTTTCTATTTGTTAATTTGTCTAATTCACTTCAATTTGAATGATCAATCATATTTTAAAATTTCTTTGTAAGATTGTCTTCTATTCTTTCAGATGTTTTTAGACATTTCAAGCTCAAATTAATTAGGTTATCATATAATTAAATTTAGAAATGCATTGTCTTACCTTTGAATGCCTTCTAAAGCGGAACAATCACTATGATTTAGACCTACTTTTATAATTAAATGTAATACAAAATATATACAAATAAAAATGATACTCTAATTGCTATACTCAATCAAGTGAAGTCTCAATTTTATTTTATTTAATATTCCTACTTCTAGAATATTTTGAATATGAGTTTTATAATAATTTATTCAATTGTAAAAATTTCAAATATAAGATACACACGTTTGTTATTTATAGCGTTATATAACGTATAATATATAATTTATATATGCCTATTTGTGTCTTACCAATTATTACAAGAAATTTTAAATTGACAAAGAAGAAGATGAATAAAACACGTAAGAGTGATGACAAAAAATAAATAAAGTTATCTCAGGAACACAGTGCTGTGAAAGCTCTATCTTATCAATTTTAGACACGATTGTCTAAAAAGTTATATATATCAATGTCATTTTATATGAGAGTTTGTTTATACATTTTTGAAAAAATCACTATAACTTGAAAAAAATATAATAGCATAAATATAAATATTACTACATCAATAATGAAAAATATGATTTAAAGCAAACATGATTTAAAAACCAAAGAAAAAAATTAATACCTAGGACGTATGCTTTTACGATCAGGACTTACGTTTTTTATGCCCCAAATTCTAGGACTTACTTTCTATTGATCTACACATTATATTTGCGTCCTGAAGCGTTTTTGATACGCCTCGTCCCAAGACTTGCCCCAAAAATATTTTTAAAAATAATGTTTAGAAGTATAGCTTTATAATATGACCATTTTGACCCTTTTTTCTATACCAAAACTCGAACTCAGTCGTAGTTGAGAGTTTCACGATTTGTTCATTTTGGTGATCAATTTTTAAAATCGGTGTCTCTTTTAGAAGTATAGCTTTAACAAAAGGCTCTTTTGATCCTTTTTCCATACTAAAACTCGAATTCAAGACCTTTGACTATGAGGCAAGACATTTAAAGTTTTGTTTGGATAAACACTTTGAATTTTTTAAGTTTTATTTTCCTCATAAACCTGAAAACTTCATAAGTTGTGAAAACTATCATATTTCCACATTCTTATAGATCTTATTAAATGAGTAAACTATAGTGTTTATAATAAGATATCAAAATTTCCTAAATCACAGTCCTAATAAATCCTTATCTCCTTGTTCCTTTTATACATAGAAAAATTACTTGGATGAGTACTTTTCAATAAATAATAACTGATTTTAACTTTATTTCTTATCATTTATAGCAATAAATAGTAATATACTAATAGATCTGCATTATGCATTAAAAATGAATTATGCATGCAATATAAATGTATTATAAGTGTTTTCAAATATATTATGTTTGTTTGATAAGAAATTGACACAATGTATTATAAGTGTATTAAAATATGTGATAAATGTATTATCCATCAATAAACCGTATATTATGTGTTTTATAAACTGTTTTCTCTTTTAAAACTTTATTATAAGTGTTGAAGTAAAAAATATGTTATTGCTACAAATGTAAATATTTTCTTAATATAACATATTTATGTAAGTTTTCATCATAAATAAATGTTAGTTATTACAAACTTTCAAATACACATAATTTTGTATAAGCTCACTAGCCAACAATAGTAATAACTAACTATTCTTTAATTTAATCCTCTCACATGGTACGAATAATTTCTTCACGCCGAGTATGATTTTTTTTTACAAAATTTAAAATGATTAGTCTTTTTTTTTTTTTTTACAAAATATAAGCTTATGGGTCCAGTTTATATTTTTTTTAAAATAAAAAATAAAAACTATGATTTAAAATCTCAAATTATGTATTGAAATTTGAAATCATAATCCCAAATTACATTTTCAAATCCTGATTGAATTCATAACTTCATATTGCATGTCGAAACGCAACATAAATCTCGATGTTCGTATCATATCAAATCTAGGGATGATTGTGCAGTGCTCCCCACTAAATTCATATGAAAAAGAATTAAAATGTTAAATTACCTTTCATTAGAACTTATAATCACATAATATCTAAAATATATTTAAGTCCATAATTTTTATTTATTTTTTATTTTTTAAAACATGAAGAAACATAACTTTATTCATCAAAATTGCGAGTACAATTCTGTTTCTCCCTTGATTCTACTCTCCTAAGAATTTTAGTGAGAAAATGATCAAAATGGTCCTTAATGTATTGGGGTTGCTTTATTTTGATCCTTAATGTATTGGGGTTATAGTCCTTCATGTATGACAGAATGTGTTCAATTTAGTCTTTTACCCTAAACTTAACAATTTATCCTCAAAAACTGTTAAATATAACGGTGGAGCCCACATAACTTACAAAATCTACTATTTTTACCATCTTTATTAGCTCAAATAAAGAGTTTCATGAATTCTAAAACACCATTATATTTCTCTAACATTTAACCACACAATTACAAAATAACTATTGTAAAAAGGTTGAATGAAATGAATTATCAAAAATTTAATTTGTTGGTAGAACGCATGCTGCTATTGGCAACATGAGTGCTGCTACTGGCACTGGTATTCTTGGTGCTTCTCAAGAATAATTATCTAACCACTCATATTATAACTTGAGTGCTGCTATTGGTAAGAGTATTCGTGGATTATGCGCTGTACTTTCAAATGGATTGGCCATTGTTGGGGCAATTGTTGTTGATTCTTATTTGGGTCGGTTTAGTGTTGTTGCCTTTGGATCCATTTCCACTCTTATTGATCATCAAATTTTTGACTATCCATTTCATTCAATCTTTTTACATAATTATTTTGTAATTATGTGGTTAGATGTTAGAGAAAATTGTGTTTTAGAATTCATGAAACTTTTTTTAAATGGTGGATTTTGTAAGTTATGTAGGCCCCACCGTTATATTTAACAATTTTTTGGGGGGTAAATTGTTAATTTTAAGGTAAAAGACTAAATTGAACACATTTTGTCATACATGAAGGACTATTTCAATCACCTAAAATATATTAAGGACCAATATAAAGCAACCCCAATACATCAAGGACCATTTTGATCAATTTTCTCGAATTTTAGTCCATAATTTTTTTTAAGTCTATAGTATTTTTTTTTTTCTTTTTTTAACGTTTAGTGTAAGTGACAAAGGGTGTCTTGCCCTTTATATATGCGTTGCTACATAATGGACTGATCAGAAAACCAACAACCTGTGTATGATGTATTACTTAATCACTCCAATTCTTCTTTCTCTCGTTTTTGTTATCACTTTTCGATATTTCTATCCATCAAAAACAAAATTACCACTTCCTCCAGGTCCATTTTCATGGCCATTTATTGGAAATCTTTTCCAAGTTGGTAGAAAACGTCCTCATGCTTCTCTAGCAAAGCTAGCTCAATCTCACGGTCCTGATTTAATGTCCATAAGGTTCGGCACACGTCTCGTGGTCGTAGCCTCATCCCCTGCAGCTGCTGCAGAGGTACTTAAAACACTTGATCGTATGCTTTCTGGTCGTTTCGTTTCTCATCCCATCCGAGTTGAGGGATCGAAACTTCACAATGTGTCAACTGCTTTTTTAGAAGAGTGTGATGAGAATTGGAAAAACGTTCGAACTATATACAGGGGAGCCCTGTTTTCTAACAAAGCATTGGAATCACAAGTAAGTTTAAGGGAGATGAAAATCAGGGAAATGATGCAATATTTAGATACTAAAAAGGGACAAGTGATTAAAATAAAGTTCGTGGTTTTTGTGACCGCGTTAAATGTGTTGGGTAATTTACTTCTTTCAGTAGATTTAATTGATTATGAAGGAAAGGGAATTGGTGCAAGACTAAGTGAGTACTTGCGTAAATTTTCAGAGGCGGGTAATATACTGGAATTATCAGATTTGTTTCCTGTTTTGGGTATTTTCTGTACGGATTTCCAGGGGACTTATAAGAAACTTATGGGTATGTTTGATATTATGTGCGCTGTTTGGGGAGACTTTGTTCAGGACAAAATAAAAAGAGATAGTTAGGATGCTGTAGATTTTGTAGATGCTTTGGTTAAAAATGGTTTCACTGATAAACATGTCAATGCATTGCTTGTGGTACGTCACTCAACTGATAATTATTATTTGAGACATTCACTTTTTTCAATAAAGAAAATGACTTATCGTATTTAATAATTATTTTCTATTTCTTTGATCTTTCAGGAAATATTTGGAGCTGGAACAGAATCTACGACTGCTACGAGTGAATGGATGCTTGTAGAACTCCTTAGAAATCCACAAGCCTTACAAAAACTCCGTGATGAAATATCACAAGTAGTAGGAGGAGGTAAGGGCATTATAAAGGAATCCGATTTGCCAAGCTTACCATACTTGGACGCTTGTTTTAAAGAGACACTAAGGTTGCATCCTCCTGGACCGTTGTTGCTCCCTCACCGTGCAGTGCAAACATGTGAAGTCATGGGGTACAGAATTCCCAGAAACACTCAAGTGCTGGTCAATATGTGGGCAATTGCAAGGGATTCAAAGATTTGGGACGATCCTTCGAGCTTCAAACCTGAAAGATTTATCAATTCAAAATTCAACAACAAAGGGCAAAAGTTTGAGTATCTTCCTTTTGGTTCGGGGAGAAGAATATGTGCTGGAGAACCCTTGGCATCAAGGTTTATTCCGTTAGCTGTCGCTTCATTGATCCATAAGTTCGATTGGATTCTGCCAAATGAAATGGATCCGGCTAAGATTAACATGGATGAGGTATTGGATGTCACCATGTTTAAGAAAGATTCACTTTTTGTTATTCCTAAATTGCGGAGTGTGTGAGGGATCGAGAGAAGCAGATCGATGATCTTGTTGTAAAATATCAATTATTACTATATTGATGTTCATGTTGTATGTCTATTAATCGTGATGTATTGTGTCAAATTTAAGTCGTTTAATTGTCTCTAAATAACTTTCAAGATATTAACTTCTTGTGGTAATGAAGTTGTTATTTCTCTTCTTTTCAATCTTTCATACAACAAAAGAGAACATAGAACTAATAGCCTTACTCTACCACTGACTTAAATTGAATACAATATTAGTGTCCTTAGCAAGTAAGTGAATTGATTTTTTTTTTTTTTTATAATCAAAGGAATCCAGAGGTGGGAAAAAATGAGTTTAACTAGATTTGAACTAATCTAAACTATATATATGTAAGAAAAATACAACTTAATGTTGAACTCTAAGCCAGACACAAAATGGAACAACAACATTCAAAAGCTAAAGAGGAAGACAGCAAAACTAGCTGAAGACTGAAGTGTTGAAGGAGACCAAACCACCCAACTCAGCTGACACGAAGGGTGTGTTTGGTATGGAGGAAAACATTTTTCGAAAACTGTTTTCCAATTTTCTCATGTTTGGTTGGGTAAAATGTTTTCCAAATCAACTCATTTTCCTTGTGGTGAGTTTTCAAAATTACCATTTCTGTCAGATTTCGATCCCCAGATAAATATGCATGTATTTGACACGTTCATATACATGTATCTCGAATATATAGGGTCAAAACTAGGTGTAATTTATCCCAGATACATTGTATTTGAGTGAATTCGCAGGTATCTGGGATACAATGACTCTCTTGCTTGCCTCTCTCCTATCCCATTCTCATCTCTCCTTATGTATCTGTATGTCCGAATGCATCTTGAATATATTAATTAGGTATCCTAGATACATGTATCTAATATGATTCACATTTATCTGGGATATAATGACTCTATGACTCGCTCGCCTCTCCTCTCACCCCTCTCTTGTTCGCATCTTTCCCTCTCATTTGCTTCTCTCCATATATATTTGTATTTAAAAGTGTATCTGATACTAAAAATATAAGTATCTAGGTGTATTTGATTTGAAATCTAATATGAAATTTATTAATTAGTGAGACAATACGTAATTATTTTAAACTATAGAAAAAATTAATAAATATTATAGAAATATTTGTATAATTAGATAGTTTTTCCTTAATTATTGCCACTCCAATTTATGGCCCACAACTTGTCTTGGTCTATGAAGGACTAAATGATGAATGCAAATATCATACATAAACTTTGGGCTTAAGTCATCAGCGATCCCTTAAAGTTGTCTGCATAATTCACTTAGACACCTCAACTAAGACTAGTACTTATTGAACACTTTTACCAATTTAAAAATTGTTCCTATTAGGCATTTTTTGATAATCAACAAAATATATGAAGAGTGTGTGATACACTTGCGATGACGTGGCAAAACGGCTAATTAAAAAATAACATGTGGCATTAGGCCCCAAAAATTATAAAAAAAATAATTTTGTTTAAAATTATTTCAAACACTTTTTATATCTAATTTTTTTAAAAAGAAAAAGAAAAAAAATGAAAATGTCAACCTATTCTACCCAATCCCACCCCTATCCAACCCCCTTTCATCTTCATCTTCTTCCCAAAACACATTCTTTCTCAAATCACAAAATCTAATTCTTTTCAAATAACTTGAAGATTAGCTTTAAAAAAAGATATATATACATTTTCATACTAAGAGTGTAGAAGAAAGAAAATTTTGCTGGCGATTATTCATTTCTACATCGATGACAAAATGAAATTGATAGCTCAAAAATTAATTCTTTCAAATTTTTTAATGTCATTTTTGATAAATTTAATGGGTTTATATATGAATTTGAGTAAAAATCTTTGTTCGAAAATTGTGATAAACAAATATCGGCTAACCTTTTTTATAGGTAAAAATCATTTATCTTCTTTCTTCTTCTTCATATTTGTTCCTTATTTTTATAAGATTTGAAATAAATCATACGAAAGAAAGTCTTACTTTCTTTCAAATCTGAATCTTCATTGTTGATTTTCATTTATCTTCATATTTGGAAGAAATAATATTCCTTTTTTTATAAAAAAGAAAGAAAAACAATGTTGGAACTAAAATGAAGAAAGTTTTGCAAACTAAAGTATGAAGAAGATGATAGGTAGGGAGTGAGGTCCTTTTCTTTTTTGAAAAAAGTGTAAATGAAAAAAGAAAAATGTTTTTAAGTTAATTATAATGCCAAGTGTTAATAAAAGAAGAAAAAATATTTAAAAAATTCAAAAAGATACTATTTTGAATCTTTTCACGCGTTTCAGGGAAGTGCAAAACACATTTTTTGCCATATCAGCATTTTGTGTTTAATAGGTACATGTTTTGAACAATTTAGGTGTTCAATAGGTACAAGTCTTAGTTAAGGTGTCTAAGTGAATTATCCGGACAACTTTAAGGGGCGGTCGATAACTTAAGCCTAAACTTTGTAGAGATATAATGAATGACCTGTATATACTTAGCATTATTATAAAGAATCAAATTCTTCTAGAAAGATGATTAGTTTTGTACAAAAATACAAAATTGGTTACACCAGCAGTAGCACCTGATTAGGTCTGTTAGTAACTTTCTTTATTGTACATTTGAGAGAGAAGAATGAATATACCGAAAACAATTAGCAAATCCTAGCTTCCATTGCTTTGATTTCTTACATGAAATTAACCAAGGCACTTTCTGTAAATTGACCTGTGAAAACAACTAAATTATTTTTCATACTTTCATAAGGGTTTCTTAAAATTGTTGAACTTATTGCTCTTCAGTAAAAGACTCTATAATAAACAAAATTGTATGTGAATTTGTTGATAAATGTTTATCCACACCGTGTGTTTGCACTAAACCACGTAAATTTACTATATTTAAGTTTGTTTTGGTACTTTTCTTCTATCTCCAATAATTTGAATTTCCTTCGATTTCTTGGTGACTTTCACTTTCCCTTTTTCTTTCTCACAATCCAAATTAGGAGATTTAAGCAAAATGTTAGGTAAATCATTCCCAACAATTATTGCTCTGCTGCAATACCATTTGGCTGTAGCAGCGCAACAAATGACAAAGATCCAACTCACGAGTGCATTTATATATTTAAATTTATCTTTCTGATTATTGTTCTATGCTCCATCACTTTATTAATTTGTCACATCTTATTTCTTTCATGCGGAGGATGTCAGAATTCTCTAGCTCTATCATAGTGGGGTTAATTGGGTTACTATTTCCAAATTATAATGTACATGACCATTTAATCTCGTTGATTTGTTTCCATGGTATCATCATTTCAATTATATATATCATAATAAGAAATATTGTTTTACTTCAATTTATTATCTGATTTTAACTTGATACGAAGTTTAAGAAAATAAAGAAGATTTTTAAATATGTAGTATATAATATATGTAAGAAATAACTTTTAATTTTGTAATCTTAAACATATTATGTGAAAAATTAAAATTGAAAAGCTGTCCAAAATAAAATGTGACATTCTTTTTAAATAGATCGGAAAAGGAAAAAAAAACAGACAAATTAAAATGGAGGGAGCATGCATACCATTTGTTGCAATCAAGCAATGTCCTACTGATCTAATAAAAATATTATACTTGTATTAGTTGGGCAAAAAAGTCAGTGATGACATATTGTTGTTTGCCATTATATTGCCTGAACTTTTATGCAAAATTCGACTTAAAATTAATTATAAACCAAATAATTGTGAATGTGTTTATAACTTTGGAGGCCGTGGAAGAAAAACAAAAGATTTGTGTGATCAGTCGGCATGTCATTTGCTTAATAAAAAGTATAATTTACATAAATCTCATAGTGTTAAGATTTAATTATATTATTTTTCTATAACTTTTAAATTACAAGAATCTTTTAAAAAATTATGAATTTCGGATATACCACTAAACATTGGGATACATAGGGGAGGGATGTATCCGAGAGGGGAGTGATGTATCATAGAGGGGATAAGACATCTGGATACATAGAGGAGAGATGTATCTGAGAGGGGATGGATGTATCCGAGAGAGGAATGGGATATATCAGAGAGTGGAGGGATGTATTCGAGAGGGAGATAGGGATGTATCAACGAGAAAGGAGAGATGTATCCAAGAGGGGATTTTTGAAAAATAAACTAAATGGTATAAAATTTTAGCGATAATGACAAAATAAGATGTGTATTTAGGTAATTTTTCCTAATAAAAATGGATGGAACGTTATCAAAAATAAGAAATGGGCAAACTTTTGTACACTTTTGAATATTTATGTACCCGTTCTGATTTTGAGAGATTATCTTGTACTTAAGATTTTGTGGCTCGAAGGAATTGAGGAATTTTCATTTTCATCCTTTTTTCAACTAATTAACTATTATGGAAAATAATTTTGGTAACTTACTTTTACTTTCTAGCTGATTGGCTAAAACATTATAATCTTAGGAGTGTGCACTGGTAAAGGATGCTTAATTAATTAGCATATGATTTTTTGTTAATTGCTTAGTATAATATTGATTTGATATTGGTTCAACTATCTTTTTACTTATAATTTGAGGTTGCATACTCATATTTAGTTTAGAAGAGTGGTTGCGTTCATTTTCTATTTATGAATTTTGAAAGATACATGTTTTAAAAATATTTATTTTCTGTAGACAATCAAAGGCGTGATCGATTGAAAAATTTTAACAAAAAAGTGTGTATATTTTATTAAATTTCATAGAAATAAATAAGTAGAAAATTATTTAATTGTAATTTATTTTAATAATTATGCTTTAATATACTTATAAATATACCTTATAGGGGTGTAAATATATGATTTTCATAATATAAAACATATAAGCATTTGACTTCAAACTATAGAAAATATATTTGAAACAAAATCATAAATATTAGTAAAAATAATGCATGCATCAACTCTGTGTATTAATAATATCTTGTTTAGTACACTTTTTATGTTATCTATATTACACTCTATTATGTATTAAGGTGTGTATTGTTAATACCATGGATTTGTAGATATTACCAGATTAGTAATGTAAACGATTTAATGCATGCATTAGCATGATTAAAAACTCAATTATCCTTCAAAACCTTTCTCACATCTTTTCCATCATAATTGTGGAAGATAACTTTGTAAATAAATATTCAATGCATACTATTTTTAATACACCAAACCAAAAAATATATAAGAAATAATCTATGTATAATTAATGTAAGCATAACTAATATAAGCATTACTAACGCAAACATTACTTATCCACTCTATTTAACATTATTGTTATACATTCTATCAAACAACTTTTTAAGACTGTTTTTGTAAGTTATCCCATAACCCATAATGATTTTGTCTCTTTTAGGGATGGCAATGGGGCTGAGCAGGGCGGATCTGAATTTAGTTGAGGCTCCAATGTGGGCTTCGGACATCGGATAGAAATAAAAAAAAGACTTAATCATCTATCAACCCACCCCACCCCGCACTAATTTAGGAAAAGAATATTTCAACCTTGCCCCGCATCCCCGCACCCGTGTAGGCTAAAACCCGCCCTGCCCCGCCCCATTACCATCCATAGTCTCTTTACACGAATTCCAACTTGACATAGACAATATGGGTCCTATATATGTACTCACCAGAAACTTAAATTCAAAGAAAGAAAAATGAAGAATGATTAAAAGAGGACATGAATCAGACAATTTGCACTAGTGTTACAAGTGATATATTCGTATCATTAGGTGAAGGGTCGAGCTCTGCATATGTTATGTTATTTTATATTTGTCAAAGATTTTGTATTTCCTAATTCATATTGTTCATTAGGTGAAGGGTCGAGCTCTGCATATGTTACAAGAGATATATTCGTATCATTTCAGATCTTGCAGTAACGCATTTTGGAGCATATCTTTTCTTTTTTTGAATAGCTTTCTAGAGACTAATATTTTTGTTAATGTTATGTTATTTTATATTTGTCAAAGATTTTGTATTTCCTAATTCATATTGCTCATTAGGTGAAGGGTCGAGCTCTGCATATAGTAATGAAAACCTTACACGTTATATGTAGAGGTGTATATGACCGGGTTGGTTCAGATTTTTCAAATATCAAACCAAATCATTCGTGTAAAATTTTTAAATTTATAAACCAAACCAAACTAATAAAATTCGGATTTTTTTGGGTTTTTCAACCTTGGGTTGGTTCGGGTTTTTCAAATACCAAACCAAACTATTGTGTAGAATTTTTAAATTTATAAATCAAACCAAACTAATAAACCTCGGATTTTTTCAGATTTTTGGATTTTTTTCGGTAAAATTTGCATACAAACATATAATTAACTTGTGCTCCAAATATTTCTTTAGTCCAACCAAAATACAATTATCTAAGGTGTTTCTTAAAAAAAATAACACAAAATATGAGACGAGTGCTGATGACACAAAAATATTCAATAAAAAATAATAATGAAATCATCATATAAAATAAATATTTCAAAGTCATAAGGAAAATGATCATAATTTAAAAGTACTAAATCATGCTAAAATAAGTTTAATAAGTATTAGTTACATTACTAAATATCTAAGGAAAATTAAAATTAGATTATGTATTTTAATTGTATAAACCAATGTAAAACTAAAGAACAAATATTCAATATTATTGTCATTCTTAGTGTTGAATTGATTTTCTTTTTGCATTAGTATTAATTTGATTTTGATTTAAGTTTTATTATAATTATCAACATCTATGAACTATAATCTTTATTGGACCATCCCGAATTCTAAGTTTTAAACTTGAAATAATATATTAAAAGATAAAAACTATGAAATAGTATAAGAAATATTTTAAAATTATATAAAAGTAAATATTTTTATGTATAAAATAAAATTTTAAAATTACATATATAATGTCGGGTTGGTTTGGTCTCGGGTTGGTTTGGTTTTAGTTAAAACCAAACCAACCCAGATATAATCGGGTTTTTTTTTCCAATACCAAACCACTAGTCGGGTTTTTTTCCGGTTTGACTCGATTTGCGGTTTGATTCGATTTTCGGTTTGATTTTGCACACCCCTAGTTATATGTATGATGATTCTACATATATAATAGAGTTTTTCGTTCAACTTTGATAATACAAGATTAATTATAACCCTATCGATCCAGTAAAACTACATAAAAATCTATAGTAATGATCACTTATAACTTATTCAGTACTGCAATTTTACTATCTTTGGTCACGGAGGCAGAGCCAAGATTAGGTGTTTGAGGGTTCTAAATCAATTTATTTGGGGATTTACAAGTTAATATACATAAATTTTTATAATTTTTTAATACAAATATAGAGTACGAAAAAGCCAATAGATTCGTCTAAACCCATGAACCCCACCTAGCTCTGTCTCTGTCTGGTCATAGTAATCACGTTGAAATGTGATGATAATTGAAGAAGTATTTGAACAATATATAGAGTAAAATCCGGGATCGATGGGTAACCAAATTAGGAATTGCACAACACACGGCAAATATTGTTGGAAAATCTTACGAAAACATGATCACAAATATTTATTTCACATTAATATCTAGAGAATGAATCTGGATATATTTGTAGTGAATGATGACACTACTATCTTGAATATGTTTTTTTAAAGAGGTTAAGAGTATGTTTGACATTGTTGTTGGAGGTCAGAAGTGTTTTTTCGTTTTGAAAAAAAAAACACTTTTAAAAAAAATTAAGTGTTTGACAACTCCTTAAAACTACTTTTAAACGGAAGCAGAAGCAGTTTTTTTGCTATTGGGTAGAAGTTAAAAAAATTCTCTTTTTATAAAAAGCGGAAGCATAAAATTATTATTTTTAAGATTAAAATAGCCCTTACATATATACATATTTATCAATATATCCCTTTTTAATTAATTAACATATCTCATACGTTTGATTAATTTTCATTCAAGAATTTTATTTTTATATAATAAAGTTTTTGTTTTTATTTTTGTTTTTATATTATTATTACATATCATTTTACATATTATTTTACAGAATTAGAAATAAAAATAACAACAATATTTTTGCAAGATTAAAAAAAGAGAGAGAAAATAACAATTAAAGATCTAGACCTTCCTAAAAAAGTAACAAATAACAAATTTTATTTTCTTAATTTAAGTATTATTTTATTTTAATTTTAATTTAATAAAAATTTAGAGCATTATTACAAAAAAATGGGATAATTGCTAAGATTGAATCCAAGAGAATAGGTAACAAATAACAAAACGATTTTTCTTTTCAATAATTTTCAATAATATTTATCTATGTGTAATATTGATTTTAAAAATTTGAATATGTACATTTTAATTAATTAAATTAAAAATGTAATTAATTTTTTTGTATTAGATGTTTACAATAGTTTCCCTCTATAAAATAATCTTAATATTAAAAGCACATAACAAAAAAATGGGATAATTGCTAAGATTGAATCCAAGAGAATAGGTAACAAATAACAAAACGATTTTTCTTTTCAATAATTTTCAATAATATTTATCTATGTGTAATATTGATTTTAAAAATTTGAATATGTACATTTTAATTAATTAAATTAAAAATGTAATTAATTTTTTTGTATTAGATGTTTACAATAGTTTCCCTCTATAAAATAATCTTAATATTAAAAGCACATTGATACTTGTCCTTTTTTCGTAATTTGACTCATAAAAACACTTTTTTTTTTAAAATTAGGCAAACTTAAATTGTTTATCAAAAACACTTTTCAAATGAATTTGTCAAACACAAATTACTTTTTTGGAAAACACTTTTCTAAAAAACTATTTATAAAAACGCTTCTAAAAGTAAGCAATTTTTAGCAATAATACCAAACAGACTCGAACTTTAAGACAAACAAGACTTATAGTCCAAAAATCATTTGCTTGGTTTATGAAAAAGGAATTTATATGAAAAGAAATCCAATTTAAATTTTCATAATTGGACCGCGAGAATTAAGACAATTTATAAGTATGATTTCATTAAGGCAAAATGTTCACATTAGGAAGATGAGTACTTTAAGGGAATTCAACTAAACTATTGGAGTTGGTTAGAATCAAAACAAAGCTAGATTACAGAAAAACAACTTTCACATATAGCAAATACAAATTATATATTTGTATGTTATAACAAAGTTTGTATAATTGCGCTTCATAGCAAACATAAATATGTATATTTTGCTATACATATACAAAAGAAAGCAGGTGTATAATCTGCTTTGGTATACATATACAAAAAGATCAATTGTATAAAGTGAGAGAGGCGAGTGAGCGAACGAGATTTGGGAGAGTGGCGAGCGACATCTAGGAGAGGGGAGATAGGGGAACGAAAATATATGTATATATACAATTTTCACGCATTTTATACATTTGCATTTTTGTATAAAGTGAGAGAGGCGAGTGAGAGAGCGAGATCTGGGAGAGTGGCGAGCGAGATCTGGGAGAGGGGAGATAGGGGAACGAAAATATATGTATATATACAATTTTCTCTCGCTTTATACAAACACAAACACATTTTATACAATTTGCTTTTTTTGTATAAAGTGAGAGAGCGAGATCCGGGAGAGTGGCGAGCGAGAACTGGGAGAGGGGAGAGAGGGGAATGAAATATATGTATATATACAATTTTCTCTCGCTTTATACAAACACAAACGCACTTTATACACTTGCGTTTGTATAAAAAACGAGAGAGGCGAGGGAGAGAACGAGAGTGGCTAGCGAGATTCACCAGGAGAGAGGTGAAATAGCAACAGTTTGCTATGAGGTACAATTAAATCAAACTATATTTATAGCATTTAATTTGAATTAATAGTTTGCTATTATATACAATTTTCCCATTACAGAAATATTAATCAAACAAAGAAATAAAACTTGGGCCATCGGCCCATATTTTTTCCATCGAGAAAATTTGGACTTTGAGTCCATTTTCTGCAATCTGCCGCTAGTATCCTTGAATTTTATGGACTTTGACCCATTTTTCTGCTCTTTTTGGACCTGTATATCCAGAGGCGTAAGCAGGAGGGGTCACCCGGTTCACGTTAATTCATGCTCCCTTTCGAAATTATATATAGTAGTGTTATATTGTTTATTTTTTTGTTAAATATAAATGTGTGAACCCACACTCGAAATATCATATAATGCGACGATAATTGGATGTACCTCTTACTGAGGTAAGAAATTTGGCTTTTATATATCTATCTTGGTTTATTTATCTTTCTAAATTTTGATAACATCTCTCTAAGTGGTTATTGATAGCACTTTTGGTGTTTTCATTAATTATGGAATTATAATTTAAAATTTTAATTATTTTCAATAATAAGAACCTAAATGTCAAATAGATTAGATTCACCTTTTCATAATAGTGCACCAATCATCTCGAAATCCTGAATACGCCTCTGTGTATATCAACTTCTTTTCTCTCATGACTTGAAGATAATTGGAAGATAATATTTTAGATGGTCACTTAACTAAGGGTTTTTCTCCTAGAAAATCATTGAGCTTTCTCTTATAAACTCAAAGTCACTTAACTAAAGATCGATTGACTATAACATTGACCAAGTATTTAGTCGCATGAAGTGTTAAGTGTATTCTAGCTTTAAAACAAACTGATTAAAAAAAAAATTACTAAAACTTTCAAACAACGATTAACAATAAAGCACCACAACCTGCAAATCTAATATTCGTTCTAACTGTTAGGCAATCAACTAGCAGATTACTAAATAATAATGGTACCTAATATAGCCTATAGGGATCAGAATTCAAAGAAAAAGAGCCACTTCATAGCAATGCAGTTGTGATTCCGAAAGGTAATGCACATCAGGGGCGGAGCTATGTGGTTGTCGTATCCAATTGGACCCTTTGTCGGGAAAAAATACCATATGTACAAATAAAATGATATATGAAATGATTAAATAATATATTTTGGACACCCTTTAATGAGAAATGACATGGTCATACGTTTACTTTTGATGATGACAAAATATGAACCAGGTGCATATGTACATGGACTGAATAAAATACAAGAAGCAACAGAAATAGAGGCGCACGTGTACGAATTAATTAGAAGAGTCCAAATCCGTGTCAAAGATGGTAAGCAAATATAATAAAAGGAGTTAGAGGCAAACAAGGAAAGGTAAAGCATCAGCAAATAAGGAAAGAGAGTTCGAGACAAATATGGAAAAAGAAAATAACGTAAAAAAGTCCTTTTCCGTGTCAAAGTCGAAAAAAACACAAAAGTCCTTTTCCGTGTCAAAGTTGAAGAAGGCAAACGTTGAATCCAGATTCTCTATATAAGGGGTGAGATCGAGACATGAAAACTTGTCTTTGCAATCCAAGAAAAGTGAGAAAGTAAAAGCGAGAGAGAGAAAGAGAGAACAACAGCAAAGGCCAGAGAATTGTGTGAGAAAGAGATCAAAAGAGTTCTAGAGTTAGAAATTCTTTTGAAACTGTGAGTTACATTGATTCTTAGTGGATTTAGTGTGTGTGACTGAGTTTGTGAGGTTTGTAAAACAAGAAGTGGATTTGGCTTCTTGTAGAGTACTCTAGAGTTTGTGAGTCTTGTAACCAAGAAGTGGGTTTGACTTCTTGGGAGTGGTTTAGATCGATTGTAGCTAAATCGAGAGTAGTTGAAGTTTTAATTATCGAGTTGTAATCGTGAAATAGTTGTGAAAGAAAAACATAGTTTTTCCTTCCTTGAGTGAGGAAGGTTTTCAAGAACAAGTTATGTTTTACTATTTACGTTCTATCTTAGGCAAATATACAAGAACCAGGTTCTTGATCTAGGGGTACAGTTTCTTCAATTGGTATCATAGCAGGTCTTTTCTTTAAGAGATTCACATCTTGAAAAGAATCAATGGCAGCACCACCTACCCCACAAGAAGGAGCTTCTCAGACTCGACCACCATTGTTCAACGGAAAATATTACGAATGGTGGAAAAACTGTATGATGGATCACTTGATAGGCAAAAATCCTAATCTTTGGAGCGTAGTTCTGGATGGTCCTACTATACCATGAAGAAGGGAGCAGATGGAGTCACGATGGTACCAAAGGAAAGAAAGGAATGGGATGTTGCAGACAAATTAGCCATCCAGAATAATGCCAAGTCTAAATAGATTCTAATATGTGGTATAAGACCAGATGAGTACAATAGGATTTAATCATGTCAAGACGCAAAGTCGATTTGGGAAACTCTACAAACTGCACACGAAAAAACAACTCAGGTCAAGAAATCCAAAATCGATAACTTGAATAGACAATACGAACTATTCAGAATGATGGAAGGGGAAACTATCCAAGATATGCACACCAGGTTCACTGCAATCATCAATGAGATTTACTCGTTGGAAGAAGTAATTCCTAATGGAAAAGCTGTTAGAAAACTCCTAAGTGTCATACCAGAATCGTGGGAAAGTAAAGTGGAAGCCATTACTAAAGCACGTGATTTAGATAAACTGGCCATGGACGAGCTCATTGGAAATCTCATAACGTATGAACTATAGAAAAACCAAGAAAGATAAATAGGCAACAAAAGAAAAGAGAAGAGCCTGGTTCTTAATGCCACAACCCCTGAATATTTTGAAGATGAGAATATTGCACTCATGACAAAGAGATTCTCCAGAATGTTGAAAGGAGGACAAACATTCCAAAAAAGAGGTCCTCAAAAGATAGCTGAAAACTCAAGAGAGCAACTATGTCATAAATGTGGAAGTCCTGATCACTTTATTAAATTTTGTCCACTCTGGGCCCTAGAACACAAAAGAATAATCCGTAAAAAGCAAGGGAAAGTAAATGAGACAAAAACATCCCCACAAATAGGAGAATGACTAACCAAAAGCCTGATCTCTCAATGAAGAAAGCATTTGCAGCAATGAGAGGCATGTCAGAAGATGAGTCCGAAGATGAGGAAGCTGAAAATCAATCCCTATTTGCGATAGAGCAATCTGACAAATACGACTTTCTTTCACTAGTAGCCATAATTGAACCAGGTGAACTAGAAAATAGCTGTCAGACACATGATACAATTCTAGCACTCATGGCTGGATCAGACTCAGAAGAAGAAGAGGAGGACAAACAAGACCAGGTTAGTTTAACTCACATTAAAAAACAACTTGAGTCCTACTCAAAAGGAAAAATATAATCACTATTGCATACTCTCATAAATGCATATGAATCCAAATGTTTTGAAAAAGACTTGTTAATGGCAACTTTAAGAGAAGATAATGTGAACCTAGAACAACAAAATTGTCTTCTACAAAAGGAGTTAGTAGAACTGAATAAAGAACTTAACTCCATAATTGTGAAAAATGAAAATCTTCAAAAGAAACTTCACATGACAAAAATGGAAGCAGAGCACAATATGAGATGGACCAGATCCTCCATACTTCTCGATAGCATCCAAAAGGGTCAATCTACCACAAAACATGGAATAGGATTTTATGAAGCAAAGAATTCCAACATAGATTGTTGTGTTCCCACTGTGGACTTACAGGTCATAAGAGTTATGCATGTAATAAAAAACAAACTGCACATAAAAACAACTTTGGCGTTGTTCAAAACACTCAAAAAGTACCTAAAGGCAACAACTCAAAGCAGACCCCCACCCCCAAGACCCTTCCATTATGGGTCAGAAGAAATCTTATTCTTCCCTTCACTAACAAACAGGGACCTAAGTGGATCTGGGTACCAAAAACTAACCTTGTTTAATAAATGCAGGATTCAGCGAGAGGAAAAGCAAGACATTGGTACCTGGACAGCGCATGTTCAAGACATATGACTGGAGATAGAAACAACTTCCTCTCTCTGAAAGTTTTTAAGGGTGGAAAAGTAGCTTTTGGGAACGGAAAAATTGGAGAAATCCAAGGAATAGGAAAGGTAGGGACCAACCTTAAACCAACAATTGATAATGTATACTATGTGAACGGACTACAACACAACCTGCTACGCATATCTCAAATGTGTGACAAAGGAAATAAGGTAATCTTTACTGCTAATGAATGCAAAGTGATTAACTCAACCACAAAGGAGTTGGTTCTTCTTGGAAAAAGGAACAAAAATATATACAAAATAGAGATACTGAGTCCAGAAAATTCACTCACATGCCTCAGCGCAATCACTGAAAACTCTCTTCTATGGCACAAGAGGTTGGGGCATATTAGCTTTACTACAATTAACAAGTTAATAACAAAGGACCTGGTTAGAGGACTGCTTGAACATAAATGGGATAGTGACCAAATCTGTAGTGCATGTGCTCAAGGAAAACAGAAAAAATCCTCTTTTAAACCAAATGGAGTAGTTAGCCTAACAAAACCTCTGAAACTGCTCCACATGGATTTATGTGGCCCAATGCGCATGCTAAGTATAAGGGCAAAAGGTACATATTTGTAATTGTAGATGACTATTATAGGTTTACATGGACTATATTCTTGGCAACAAAGGATGAGACATACGATATGTTTGAAATCTTTGTGATACTGGTTCAAAAGAAATTCAACAGTGAAGTCATTAGCATTAGATCATATCATGGGTCAGAATTCGAAAACTCAAAGTTCCTCAATTTCTATACCATCAATGGGGTTGACCACAATTTCTCAGCACTAAGAACTCCACAGTAAAATGGTGTAGTAAAACGTAAGAATAGAACACTAGAAGACATTGCTAGAACCATGTTGATCTCAAGCAATCTACCCCAATCATACTAAGCAGAGGCTATTAACACCTCATGTTATCTTATTAACATATGCATAATAAGGTCAATTTTGAATAAAACTCCTTTTGAACTATTGAAAGGGAGAAAGCCAATTCTAGCACACCTCCGACCTTTTGGGTGCAACTGTTGCGTGCCTAACAATGGGAAGGACGTATTGGGAAAATTTGACACAAAAAGTGATGAAGCAGTGTTTCTTGGATAATCCACACAAAGTAAGGCATATAAAGTACTTACCAATAAAACAAATAGAGTAGAAGAGATTATGCATGCCATCTTTGATGAAAAACAGAACCTAATTAATCAAGGCACGGTAAACCAGGTTGAGGATCTAGGTATGACCCAACCACAGACATCAGCAAAAAACCAATCAGATGAGGATGGAACTGAGGAGCAACCCGTCATAATAAGACCCATCAACCATGAAACTGAAAATACACATGTTGAAGAGGAAGAAAGTGAACATGATCCATCAATAGCTGAAGTCACTAAAGATGGTCAACCAAATAGCTGGAAACATTAAAGCTCTCATCCGTTACAAAATATTCTTACACCCTTGGATTCAAGAATCCATACCAGATCAAAACTAAAGAACATGTGTGCCTTCTCAGCATATTTATCACTGATTGAACCCAAAAATATTAAAGAAGCTCTGACAGACCCAGACTGGATGCCATGCAAGAGAAACTGCGTCAGTTTGAAAGAAGCAAAGTCTGGAACCTGGTTCCCAGACCACATGACAGAACTGTGATAGGCACTCGATGGATTTTTAGAAACAAGCTGGATGACCAAGGGCAAATCACTAGAAACAAGGCAAGACTAGTTGTACAAAGGTACAATCAGGAAGAAAGAATCGACTACGATGAAACTTTTACACCTGTGGCAAGAATGAAAGCTATAAGGATGTTAATCGTTTTTGCAGCTCACATGGAGTTTAAACTTTATCAGATGGACGTAAAAAGTGCCTTTCTAAATGGATTTCTTCAAGAAGAAGTATATGTGAAACAACCCTCTGGCTTTGAGGACCCAGATCACCTTGAGTCTGTCTATAAACTAGATAAAACGTTATATGGGCTGAAACAAGCTCCATGAGCCTAGTATGACCGCTTATCCACGTTCATTCTCACACATGGATACTCACGTGGAAAGATAGACAATACACTATTCCTTCAAAAGAAAGGTCCAGATCTACTTATCGTACAAATCTATGTTGATGACATCATATTTGGTGGAACTGATGCCTCACTCGGAGTTGAGTTTGCTAAGTTAATGAGCAGTAAATTTGAGATGAGTATGATGGGTGAACTAACTTTCTTCCTAAGCCTCCAAATCAAGCAGTCTCCATCAGGTACATCAATTCATCAACAAAAGTACATCAAAGAATTACTAAAGAAGTTTGAGATGCATGAAGCAAAGACAATTGACACTCCTATTGGTACTACAACTAAGCTTGACAAGGATGAAGCTGGTTTTCAGGTAAATGATACAAAATGTAGAGGAATGATTGGATATTTTCTATACCTAACTATCAGCAGACCACGATATTGTGTATAGTGTTGGGCTATGTGCAAGATTTTAGTCTTGCCCTAATGAATCCCATCTAAAGGCGGTCAAAAGAATATTTCGATATCTCAAAGGTACTATAGACCTGGTGCTGTGGTATCTCTCAGGTGACTCCTTTGATCTGGTAGGATTTGCTGATATTGATGCCGATTATGCCGAATACTTGGTTGATAGAAAAAGCACATCTTGAATGGCACACTTTTTGGGACCTTGTCTTATTTCATGGGCAACCAGAAAACAAAACTCAGTCGCACTCTCAACGGCTGAGGCAGAATACGTGGCAGCTGCTTCATGTTGCACCCAACTACTTTGGATCAAACAACAACTAGAAGATTTTGGAGTAGGATGCATCCCCATCATGTGTGATAATACAAGTGCTATCAATATGGAAAAGAACCCGATTCAACATAAACGCACAAAACACATAGACATCCAACATCACTTTCTTAAGGACAATGTTGAAAAAGGCCTCATTATAATGACTTTTTGCATGACTGAGGACCAGATCGCTAATATTTTCACTAAGGCACTTGGAAGAGAACCCTTTCAACAAAATCGATTATCTTTAGGGCTAGTGTTTTAGGACTAATATGAGGAGACTAATATAACTAACTCTTGTAGGCATACACTAGGAACTACTTATGCATTGTGATAAAGGTCTAATGATATTACCCTTAGTTTCCTATAACTATGAATTAGAAGAGCCAATGCAATATGGACCAGGTTCTCATCATCACAGGTATGCACTACTTCTCAAACTACTGAATGTATCATTACTTCATAAAACATTAGACTTTGTCTGAACATATACCCTAAGCACCTGGTCCTTATCTCTCTAGTCTCCTGTTCAAACACCTATCATTTTGTCGGGAAAAGTGCATCATAAATAAATTCATCAACTCTTCTTGATTTGACAACTGTCTCTTAGACTTCTCAAGACTCCAAAAAATCAAAAATATCAAGAAAGTGCCATCATTACGTCTCTAATCCCAAGCTTTTCTTCTTCATCTCTTCCCAAAACTTACATGCATCCCCTACACTACCATTGCCATGACTTCTTCTCTTTATCTTATTGACTACTCCGATGATGATGAACCAGTCCCCTCACCGAAAAAACACCCCTCTCCCAAATCACTCAAGGCTCCCTCTCGGGGGGGGAGTGTTTCTGCTACCACTCCATTAGCCTCCACCCTTCAAACTCCCCAACAGCCCATTACACCATTGCCACCACCGTCGCCTTTCACTCCCCAGTTTGCCTCACATGAACCTCTTCCCTCGTCGCCGTCTTCCAGAAACCCTGATAATTCTCTCTCCTCTCTCCAAACACCTATCCTCTTCCCTGAATCACCCTTATCGCCCAACCCACCAAACCCTAACTCCCCCCAAAACCCTTCTCCACAAACTGCAAACTCAAATCCCTTTGTCCCCCTTACCCTATCGTATGCCCCCAAAGATTCCCCTCTTCCACCCAAGAAATCAGTTCCCCGGCGACCTCGTAAACACATTGCTGTCAAACAAGTAGTTCTACGACCTCCCCGTACTAGAAGTGCAAGTAACACTCGACTTTAAGTGCTTGCTGAGTCAAGCAAGAAATGTTTCCACACCGATAAGTCCCCCGTTCGCACTCCCAAAACCCCAATAGTTCTGGATGCTAATGAAGAGGGTGTTCCATCTGTCCACTCCTCCATCCCAGACCCTTACTAAAATGAGCTTAAGTTTCTTGCCATGGGAAATGAGGACTATTATAAATCTAAAATGGTCTTACGGGGTAGAACTATTCATCCAGAAATTAGGGAGACTCCGGCGGTCAAAAAATTACTGGCCTTGTTTGCGGCTCAGAGGTGGGTAGATGTTTTCTTAAATACTGATGAAATGGTATATGATAATAAGGTGATTGAGTTCTATACTAACTTGATTGTGTTGGACAATACTGTGGTTTCTTCGTCTGTTAATAGTGTGGACTTAGTCTTTGACAAGGTTAGACTAGGAGAAATCTTTCACATTCCTTGTACTGGGTTGGATGAGTATAACTGGTCGAAGGAGGAAAATTGTATGTTAACTTCAAAATTCTCACAGGGCAGGGTTACTGTTCGTCCTAGAAAGGTATTAAAAGG
This sequence comes from Solanum verrucosum, assembly GCF_900185275.1. NCBI lineage: Eukaryota > Viridiplantae > Streptophyta > Magnoliopsida > Solanales > Solanaceae > Solanum > Solanum verrucosum. Next base: position 395,554 of record NW_026020289.1, read on the forward strand.
GGAGATGTCGTCATTTCACAAGTTGGTGTTTAAGGTGGTACATAAGGGGATACTACCACAGGGTGAGCGACGTCATGAAGCTAGCTTTAGGGATATGGGCATTGATTATGCCTTAGAAAACATGGACCCAATTGACTGGCCCTCTCTTATGATCAAACATATGGCCAGAGTTGTGGATCATAAAAGGTCTCACCAGTTAGCTTATGGAAATTTGTTGACCACTGTGTTTAAGGAGTTTGGGGTACCCCTTAAGGAAGGTAGGCTTTTGAACAGGAATGACATGTTCACCAGGTCGACTCTCGCTGAATGTAATCTTTTAGATGATGCGGACCAGGTTCTTGTTGTCCCTCCTCGTGTTGCTGCGCCTGTTGCTACTCTTCTCAATGAAATCAGTGTGGCTAAAGCTCAGAATGAGGAGTAAAGGGGTGAAGTTCTCACTCTTTAGGCGAAGTTAGCTGATTCTCAAGGGGAAGTTTCACGATTGAAAGATCAACTCATCCAGCAGCAAATTGCCAATAATGCTCGAACGAATCACATGATGCAAGTCCTTGCTTTGTCTTCCACCCATCCTCATCCCTCTTCCTCAGCTCACTAAATCCTTTTCTTTGATGTTCAGACAATATTAATGATTGTGATGTTTTGTCTTTTTGTTCAGTGGTTTGACATAGCCTTTTTTGGCTGACCATTCTAGTGCTTATCTGTTTTGGTTTGATTCTCTGGGCTATTTTTGCATTGGTTTATCTGATGATGGTTTGGATGGCTAATATCCTTATATTATAGTCACTTGGTGTTATTTTGTTCTTGTGTTGCTTTGTATACTTTGAGTTTGTTATCTTTTCTCCTTATTACCTGTTCCTCTAAGTCTTTTTGATATGTCAAAAGGGGGATGCATTGTGCAGCAGATACACAAGTTTTATGAAATGTGGATTGAATTGAGCAGCAGGTACACAAATGTTATCGTTTTATTTGTCATCATAAAAAAGAGGGGATTTGATGAGAAATGGCATGGTCATAGGTTTACTTTTGATGATGACAAAATATGAACCAGGTGCATATATACATGGACTGAATAAAATACAAGAAGCAACAGAAATAGAAGCGCACGTGTACGAATTAATTAGAAGAGTCCAAATCCGTGTCAAAGATGGTAAGTAAATAAAATAAAATGAGTTAGAGGCAAACAAGGAAAGGTAAAGCATCAACAAATAAGGAAAAAGAGTTCGAGACAAATATGGAAAAAGAAAATATAGTAAAAAAGTCCTTTTCCGTGTCAAAGTCGAAGAAAACACAAAAGTCCTTTTTCGTGTCAAAGTTGAAGAAGGCAAACGTTGAATCTAGATTCTCTATATAAGGGTGAGATCGAGACATGAAAACTTGTCTTTGCAATCCAAGAAAAGTGAGAAAGTAAAAGCGAGAGAGAGAAAGAGAGAACAACAGCAAAGGCCAGAAAGTTGTGTGAGAAAGAGATCAAAAGAGTTCTAGAGTTAGGAATTCTTTTGAAACTGTGAGTTGCATTGATTCTTAGTGGAATTAGTGTGTGTGAGTGAGTTTTTGAGGTTTGTAAAACAAGAAGTGGGTTTGGCTTCTTGTAGAGTCTAGAGTTCGTGAGTCTTGTAACCAAGAAGTGGGTTTGACTTCTTGGGAGTGGTTTAGATCGAGAGTAGTTGAAGTTTTAATTATCGAGTTATAATCGTGAAATAGTTGTGAAAGAATAAAACGTAGTTTTTCCTTCCTTGAGTGTAGAGTCTAGAGTTCGTGAGTCTTGTAACCAAGAAGTGGGTTTGACTTCTTGGGAGTGGTTTAGATCGAGAGTAGTTGAAGTTTTAATTATCGAGTTATAATCGTGAAATAGTTGTGAAAGAATAAAGCGTAGTTTTTCCTTCCTTGAGTGAGGAAGGTTTTCATGAACAAGTTCTGTTTTACTATTTACATTCTATCTTAGGCAAATATACAAGAACCAGGTTCTTGATCTAGGGGTACGGTTTCTTCTCCCTTGACACAGTAGGTTGTTATAGCCCAATGGTTTCAGATACCTCAAATGAGTCAGTGTTTATGTGTTTAAATCTCACTAGCTAAAGGCATTGTATATATATATGATGATGTTCTGGCTAAGACGCCAATTGTTGTTGATAAAGTTGTAGTGGTCACATAGGATAAATAAATGAAAATTTGTTAAATATTTGACCGATACCAAAAGCGTTCACTTACAAAAAAATTTAGTTTTGTCATTTTTACACCTAAGAATTGTGTAAAGACCTTTTCTTAAAATTCAATTTGTAAGTGGTCAAGAGACCTCATTTCCTCACTACTTTCTTTACTGTGATTCATGAACAAATCCATAACTACTTTGTAACAAACCGAAATCCTCACTATATTAATAAGAGCACTGGAACACTATTACAACTTTAAGATTCTAATTGCAATAATCAAACTACCGAATTACAATAGAAATATTGAAATATTCCCTCCGTTTAAAAAAGAATGACCTCCTTTCCTTTTTAGTCTGTTTAAAAAAGAATAACCTCTTTCCTTTTTTGGTAATATTTTAATTTCAGCTTTCCACGTGGCATGTTTAAAGCCACAAGATTGAAGGGCAATTTAGTACATTTGACATAACTTTAATTTAGGACCACAAGATTCAAAAGTCTTCTTTATTTTCTAAAACTTTGTGCTAAGTCAAACCAGGTCACTCTTTGTGAAACGGAGGGAGTAACAAGTAACTAAGGATAGAGATAAGAATGAAGATGAGAAACTTAGACTCTAGAATTGGGGATGAGAACATAGAATTGCCTTTGCACATAATTCATTCGATGTCCTCTAATAGTGATGCCCTAATCTATTTAACTACAACCAACGTACCCTCAATCTGGATCCAAGATTATCCTTTGTGAAGGCCTAGCCTTATTGCTTTTGTTGGGCCTACTTGGTCCAATATCTATTTGTGTAATATCCTTGTTGGTATCCTTATTGAGCTGGGGCAGGTTCATAACAATAATCCCCTCCTCAATAAGAACCTTGTCCTCAAGGTTCAAGTCAAAAGATCTCGCCAACGAAAGCATTGGTAATCTAGGTGCAGTTACTTGACTTTAAGTTGGACAAGGTGCATTTGACGGCGAGCACCTGCAAGTCCCTTGTGAGAAAAATCAAGAGCTTCATACCAAGCTTTTTATATTGTGTCAACATAGTTTACTGCTTGTTGGACATGGTTGTGATAAGAAATTTTTTGTAGTTTCTCTAAATGTCCCCTAGGCCACAATATCCTTAGAATGGACCTCATAATAAAGGTTGCTTAGCTAACAACCCTGATATGATCCAGTTCAACAACAACTTCAAAATTTGCAAGATGCTCACTCACACTCCAGCTTAACATAGTAAGAACACAAAATAGAGACAAACTAAGTTGTAGTCCATCTCCGGCATCTTTCTAGACCACGACCAAGTATTTGAACATAATTAAATCAATACACCCTCCATCTTGCAGCCCAGAATTTCCCCTCCATGACACACTGTTAGTCCTAGGCATTTGTACATTATCCTTAAGCCGTTGTTCAGAAACCCATTTGTTTAAATGGCCGGACAATTCTAGTTGAACTTCCCACAAAGTAAACCGATTGGAGTAAAGAAATGTAGTGAAGATGCTTCAAGTTATCCTTGAAATGCACAGACTTAAGGTTCGATGCAACTTGTTCCATGTCATCCAATAGCTTGGGGAATTTTGCCTGATCAACCACAGTCAAGAAATATCTCTCGTCCTGTGGAAATTTCTCTATAAATCGCATAATCACAAACAATATAAACTCCAGACTTGATAGATAAAGTATATCATTTAGCTGTCCTTCCCCGAAGATCAGGTTATACATAAAAAAAGCATTGTCTTGATAAAACATCTGTAATGTACAAACAATAAACAATGAAGAAACTATTGCCCCAATACCTTTCACCGTCACATAATTAAAATCATGTAGTACCCCATCATCACCATTAATAACAACATAGACAAACCAACAATTTCTTCCAGCAAACAAGTTAGGGAGAAGTCCATGGAAATAAATCTTGAAGGACCAGTGATGGCAGACATGGATAGTACTACATGCTCAGCACTATGTTTTCCAAAAAATATCACAGGGTCAGTGATGCCAATTGAGAGCACATTAAAACGAGCATGCAAGTTCTGAAGACCTATAGTAGAACTATGCAGTGCAAAATGATTCTTTCTAGCACACATCGTGTAGTAAATTTCAGTTTTGCAGTCAAGACTAGTGTTGACATCGAGTCGCAAAATTGATGCTTGCCTGAAGTTGGCCACCAAAACATCATGGTTTTATTACATCATAATTTTCACCGATGACTAGCTCATATGCGATTGAAGGACATGTGAATGCAATGTAGTTATAGATAACAAAGAACCAATTGGACAAGTAGCAATGCATACACCATGGTTGTCCGGGATCCCACACTCCACTCGAAAGAGTTTGAATCTGCCTTTAAGAAAAACTTTCCTGTACATCCCAACAACAGTAATACCTCTGTGTTCTGACTAAAATCTGTGAGAGACATGAAATCAAAACATATTCCTGGATCCCATAAACACAGATCCATTGCAATCGTAGGAATGGTTACAATGAACAAATTAGAAGCAGGAACCATTAGAAATTGACTCAAAATATTTTGGTCATTGAATGCCCCGGTGGATTTTCCATTTTCAGTGTCAGGAAGTATTTTAACGAAATGTATTGAACTTGTCGAGCTATTGAGATACAGATTTTCATCACCCACAGGTTCCATGAAAAAATCAGCAATTGACCTTAGGAGAGCCACTAGCAAGAGAGTTAGCATCTACCTACCTCGTTGACATATCTTGTTCTAGATGTTCATTCGATCTAACAACTTCTGGACCATCAAAAGGAACTAGGAGTGACACTCGAGGTGCAATTGACCTTAGTTTAATATTGTGGGAACATTCATGAAGCACTTGGATGGTTGCTTCGGGATGCAAACTATCATTTCCGCATATGCTTTTGTCTGTCACCTTAGTAATTACAAGTGCAGATTGCACTGCATCAAGGACACTAGCATTAGGATCATATTGAAAGTCAGGGCTCGTTGTTTTATATGACATTGCATCAAACACTGGATCCTTAGTCATAATAGAAGGTTCATGTACCAAAGCAGCTACCTCAGTTGATTTGGATTTCCCATTCAGAGGAGTTACTATGTCAAGAGTCGTAACACCAGTAATACTTCTATTAGTGAATTCACAGGAATCTACAGTGTGATACTTCTCAGGCAATTTATGAAACACCTGGTCCTCTTTCGGGGTTTGGGTTTCATAGGCAGACTTAAATGCAAATAACGTTTCAAAATTGCTTGGAACAGTTGTCCGCACCACCAGATATACTTTGTTTTGGTGGCTAAACCGTTGAATAAGTTTCTCCTTGAAATGCATCCAACCGAAAAACTGCTTGTTGCGAAACAACCAGTCGAACCATGTAAGAGCTTCACCATCAAGGTAGAAGGAAGGAAGAGGCAACCAATATTCCTCGGCAAAGCCAAGAAAGGTGAAGTACAGCTCCGCTCGATAAAGTCAGCCCTCTGGATTGCCGATGCCACTGAATTGATCCAATATCATCACTTCCATTAGAGTACGTCAATGAAAGCATCAATGTAACAAACCGAAATCCTCACTATACTAATAAGAGCACTGGAACACTATTACAACTTTAAGAATCTAATTGCAATAATCAAACTACCGAATTACAATAGAAACATTGAAATAACAAGTAATTAAGGATAGAGATAAGAATGGAGATGAGAAACTTAGACTACTCTAGAATTGGGGATGAGAACACAGAAATGCCTTTGCACATAATTCATTTGATGTCCTCTGATAGTGATGCCCTAATCTATTTAACTACAACCAATGTACCCTCAGTCTAGACCCCAAATTATCCTTTGTGAAGGCCTGGCCTTATTGCTTTTATTAGGACTACTTGGTCCAATATCTATTTGTGTAATATCCTTGTTGGTATCATTATTGGGCTGGGGCTCGTTCATAACGTACTTAATAAAGAGCAACTTTCACATATAGCAAACATAAAAATCATATTTGTATGTTATAGCTATAGTTTGCATAATTGCGCTCCATAGCAAATTTTATGTTTGCTATGAAGCTTTTGATTTGTATAATTCGCTACAAACATCCAGTTTTATACAAATTGTTCAGTTTTGTATAAATTCATTTATACATTGTAATTTGTATAATAAGATCTGTATTTGTATAATTATAAGTGTATAGGACGAAAATATATATATTTGTATTTGTATATACACTTTTCTCTCGCTTTATACAAACACAAACGCATTTTATACCGAAATGTATAAAATGGCTAATTGTATACCGAAAATGGCTAATTGTATATCGAATCAAATGGCAAAAAAAGGAAATGTTTGCTGCGAATTACAATTAATATAAACTATGGCTATAGCATTTAATTTGATTTAATAGTTTGCTATTTCATATAATTTTCCCCTTAATAAATTCACTTTCAAAGCAAAACCATTACATGAATTAATCTTTTAAATTCAACGCGTCTTTAGTACAACATGATAATGTTGGATGTGCTAAATACAATATGAGTATAACATATCATCAAAGGCCTCTATCAAGGAAAACTTCAGTAACGAAAAAAAAACCTTCAATTAAATAAATATATATATATAACGTATAGTAAGTGGCAGATACTACATGATTTCTGGTGCATTACTTAATTATTGTTTTAATAAAAAGTCTTTATTTGAAGAGTGGACATCGTATTCTCCAAATTATAATTAAGAATATGTGTATCATGAGCTTCCTATAATAGTACATTTATAAGCCAGCCAACCAAGTTGACTAAAATTCCATCTTTCACAACCAGATTTTTTTTAAAAAGGAACAATTTTAAATTTTCATATGTAAAATATTGAGTACCAATAACGTAATATGTGTATTTACAGAAAGAAGAAAGCCACACCCTTTATGTATCCAAGCTCATTACAACTTCAAGAACAAAAAATTAGGAGCCTATTATAAATTAATTAATAGAGAGATGATCAATTACTTATTTACTTCGATTCTACTATTTTTACCCCTTATAATCACATTGAAATACATTTATTCATCACGAAAAAGATTACCACTTCCTCCAGGTCCATTTCCATGGCCATTGATTGGGAACCTTTTACAAATTGGTAAAACACGTCCTTATGCTGCTTTAGCAAAGCTAGCTCAAGTTCATGGCCCTGATTTTATGTCCATAAGGTTCGGTACGCGACTCATAGTTGTTGCCTCATCCCCTGCTGCTGCTGCTGAGGTTCTCAAAACGCATGATCGTGTTCTTTCTGGTCGTTATGTTTCTCGTGTTGTTCGAGTCAAGGGATCAATAGTCCACAATTTGTCAACTGCTTTTTTAGAAGAGTGTGATGATAATTGGAAAAGGGTACGAACTATATACAGGGGAGCCCTGTTTTCTACGAAAGCTCTGGAGTCTCAGGTTAGTACGAGGGAGAATAAAGTCATGGAAATGATACGATATTTGGAGGAAATACAATTAAACCAAGTGATTCAGATCAGGGAAGTGATTTTTGTGACGGTTTTAAATATATTGGAGAATTTGCTTCTTTCCATGGATTTAATTGATTTTAAAGGCAGGGGAGTGGGTGAAGAAATGATGAAGTACCTGCGTGAATTCACGGAGACAGGTGCAACACAAGAGTTAGCTGATATGTTTCCTGTTTTGGGTGCAATTTGCAGTATGAATTTCCAGAGAACGTACAAGAAAATCATGGACTTGTTCGATAAAACGTCTGTTGTTTGGGCTGGCGACGTTCAGGAGAGAAGAAAAAGACTGTCAAACTTCAATGGATGCTGTAGATTTTGTAGATGCTTTGGTTAAAAATGGTTTCACTGATAAATATATCAATGCATTGCTTATGGTACGTCATCTTCGATATATTTTCCAATTTTTTCATGATTAGTTGGTCAAAAATTTTAAAAAATATTTTATACGTACAAAGGTCAATCAGGTAGCATTGTTGTCATTTCCTTTTTATAGGAACTATTTGGAGCCGGGTCAGAAACCACAATTGTTACAAGTGAATGGATGCTTGTGGATCTCTTGAAAAATCACCAATGCTTAACAAAACTCCGCGATGAAATTGCAAACGTAGTAGGAGATAAAGACGTTATAATAAGGGAATCTGACTTGACGAACATGCCATACTTGGATGCTTGTCTGAAAGAGACATTAAGGTTGCATCCTCCTGGCCCGCTGCTACTCCCTCATCACGCTGTGGAAACATGTGAAGTCATGGGCTACAGAATTCCGAAAGACACACAAGTGATGGTCAATATGTGGGCAATTGTGAGGGATCCAAAGGTTTGGGATGATCCTTCAAGCTTCAAACCCGAAAGATTTATGAACTCTAAGATGGACTATAAAGGGCGAGATTTTGAGTATATTCCATTTGGTTCGGGAAGAAGAATGTGTGCTGGAGAACCTCTGGCTTCGAGGTTTGTTCCTTTAGTTGTTGCTTCTTTGGTCCATAAGTTCGATTGGTTTCTGCCAAATGATATGAATCCGGATCAGATTGACATGGATGAGATCTTGGATCTCATAATATCTAAGAAAGATCCAATTCTTGTCATTCCTAAATTGAGGAAATGATCTGTAAAAACTCCCATAATTACCTTTATAAATTGTACCACAATAATCAACCTTCTTGCACCTATAAATATTACTCTTGTGTTGGTTCAAGAAATTTTTGCATGAAACTTCAATGTTCGTTTATTGAAGCATGAGACATTTGACGTATTCTATCTATTTCAATTTAAGTGTCTTAATTTGGCTGAACACAAAATTTAAGAAACAAAAAAAGAACTTACTAAATATAGAAAAACGCTCTTTTTGAGACAGATCAAAAATTAAAGTGGAACAATTAAATTGAGACGGGGGAGTATAACTTTATACACGACTTTAGGACTATGAAACTTAATTATATATTCATAAACAACGAAAATCAATCGACGGTCAAGTAAGCATGTACACGTTGAGGCATAGTGTTTCCTTCGAAGACGGCCAACATTAATGTTAATTGCTACTCACTCGGTTCTTTTTTATATGTTATCTCTTTCTATAAATAGTTGGACCATAATACTTGTTATTTCATAAAATCAATGCATAAATTGTGATATTCTTCCTATTATACCCTTGATAGAGTATTTAATTAGTCTTGAAAATATATATTTTGACCAACCTAGAAAAACTAATAAGTAATTAATATTTATTGAAGTACTTCATACATTGATTAATTACTCTCTCCATTCACTATTCTATAAAATCTGATTTTGAAAATAAACTCAAAAATTCAAATAGTCATCCAAATGCATTTTAATTTTTGAAAACTAGCATATTCATCATTTATTGAAAAGTTGACTTAAGAAAACATTAAATAAGGGTAGAAGGGTAAAGTTACTTAATTTCTTAATGCAAAGACAATCTAAAAAGGTGACATATAAAAAGAAACGGAGAGATTAATATATATATATGGAAATATATGCATCACATCCAAATGCACACGATAGTACAAGTAAATAGGATTTTAAAATCTGATATTGTATCAATAATGACTAGTTGAGTAACTATTTACTAAATTAAATTAATATTAATTAATTATTTAAGCGGTAAAATCCAAAATATATTTTGAATTAGTTAAACTAAAAAAATAAAAAGAAATTAACTAATGAAAATTAACCAAGTAAATAACAAAGTTTACGCAATCAGTGAAAAATTAATCTAGGGCTATGACTTCCTTAATTAGATATATCATGTAGAATAATCACTTAACTTTGAGCATCATGTCAATAATTTTAAGACAATTTGACTATTTCTAACGGCTATATTTTTATAGTTGTTGGTCGATAGTGAAATCCATGTATATTTCATGTGTATCAACCAACCAAGTCTAACGGGTATATTCATATCCATGTTAGCGAATCGTTCCCTTTCCCTAGAAGGTTCGCAATCAAATTAAACTTTTTTTTTTCTTATTACGCTCGCCAATTCCCTCTGCCAAAGTCCAACTTATGAGCCACAGATAGTATATTTGACTGGTGATCAAACAAATAGATAAGAGTCCGGAGCCTAAAGGGCCAAAAAAATTGTCAAAAATTCCAAAAGGGCACATCACTTTTTATTCTAGCCAAAGTGATGTGCCCTTTTGGAATTTTTGACAATTTTTTTTGCCCTTTAGGCTCCAGACTCAAATAGATAATAGCTCAAGAAAAAGTAAGTAATCATACGAGTCGTAGCATAATGATAATTATCTTAATAAGTCAATTCAAGTTCATACCGCAACAATCATAAAGCTACCACAACTCTGAACGAAAGTTTAGCTCCACATGATCATGATCATGAAGAAATTACAACAAATCATCTAAAGAAAAACATAAAAATAAATAAATATGAACAAGAAAAGATTGAACCAAAATTCTCCGGCCTTCAAAGCGGGATCCTAGCTCTTCCTTGGCCAAAATTTATGTTTAAGAAAATAAACAAATATTTTTTGAATTTTATGATCTTAAATTAAAGTTATGTTAAATGTATCAAAATATCATTTAATCATGTGGTCTTAAACATAGGCTAAAAATTGTTTAAAAGGAAAGAAACATTATTTTTTAAATAGGCTAAAATAAATGAAATTAAAGTAAGACGATCAAATTAAAAAGGACTGAGTACATTTTTTAAGGGCAAACTACGCAAATCACAATAATTTAGGAGATAATTACCTATCTTTCCATGAATTTTTGATATTACAATTTCTATCATATCTTGACCTCTAGATACATGTATGTAGCACATCCAAATACATGTATCTTAGATACATCTAATTATGTATATATAAATATGGATGTAAATTAAACACATCAAAGAGCAAATCACGCGATCTATTCTAAATTTATCCTCAAAAAAATCAATTTTTTTCCACAAAATTTTCGAGCATCAATTTTTTTTCTCCTATAAATATATATAATCTTAATTCAAACACACACACACACATATATATATATATATATATATATTTTATCAGATACATAAACTCTTAATTAGATACATGTGTATATTTTATCAAATATATATTTTGACCACCGTCTCTCTCTCCTCTCTGGTTAGAGATCGTCGTCTCTTTGAGAAAATACCATTAAAGCAGCAAGGGGCCGTTTTGTCGATCATGACATGGACAAACTGAATCTTTACTCCACCAAATCAGCGAGGGGCGTTCTGCCGGCCATGGCATTGACCAACTGAATACTCCGCACAAAATCAGTGAGGGGCATTCTGTTGGTCATGGCATTGGCGAACTAAAACTTTACTCTACTACTAAACCAGCAAGAGGGAGTGAGCTGATTTTGAAGTGATAAAGTAAATCAACGAGATATAATTAAGTATGAAACTCTATTTTAAGGATTCATGTATCTCAATCCAAATCTAATACATAATGAATAAATAATGAGATAATAGATAATTATTTTAAAATATATATTAAATTAATAAATATGATATGAATATATGTCTAATCAGATAATTTTTCCTTTTAAAATAGATCCCGAACCGTGATTATTAGATATATCCTAGTGCGATCTGATCAATGAAAAAATAAAACAAATGTCAACTATATTTCGTCATGAATCATAGAAAATGACTTGAAAGGTTCACGTACATATGTAATGACAAATTGAATCATTTAAATATCATACTCATTTATTTGGCTTGATTACTAATAAACCATTTTTTTCCCTTAGAATAGTTGTCTCACTTCTAACGATGGTTAAATTTTTGCCAATCTAAATATATTCAAGACCTTCTTAACCTACCGCAAAATAAAATTATTTATATATTATATACTCCCATCCAACACGTTATCGTTATTTTGTTGGTGAAAATCCAATACTTAACTTTTACTCTCTCTCGTTATTGTTTTTATTTTCTTGTCAGATGACTCAATTTATGTATTCCTCTCTAGCTGTCTATTATACTGCACTCAAACGAATGGACATTATTTTTATGGTGTCAGATTGTTCGGTTGTTATGTGGGTTTTTAAATTATCAATCAAAAATCATAGTAATTTTATACATGAATAATTTATTTTATATCTACCTACCAAACGTCGTATAAGTTACACAACATTAATACATAATAAATTATTTCTTATCCAACTACCATATATGACCCCTTATTCTTGATGACTCTGTCACTATAAAAGAAAACTTGAATTCGCTATGAAAATCGTTGCTAGATTACTTGTAACTAACATAATATAATTGTATTGCATCAGTAATATGTGATCATCACTAAATAGCATTAGTGACGAATTCTGTTATTTAGCACAAAATATTTTCGTTGCTAGTTTTTTTTTAATTTTATATTTTTGCATCCACATGTTACGTTGATGCTGATTGGGGTTAGTATATCACACCTACTTATCAGAAAATAAATATTGTAATGTGATATTCCACACGACCTAGATTGTTTTACGTTTACCAGACTTTACTTAGATGAACCAAGTTGCCTAACGTGTTTCAAAGACAATGTAAAGACAGTAAAGTAAGAACACAATATTTTACGTGGAAACACCCGGCTCAAAAGGTGTAAAAACCACGACCTGTTCTTCAACAGGATTTACCCCAACTTCACTAAATAACTACGAGCCTCAACCAACGAACAAGATTACAATAGTTTATCTAACTTAAAGATCAACTACTTAATCTCAATTCTGCCACACACCTCCAAGGTATGTGTTCCCAGTGTCTTCGAGTTGCCCTCAACTTGAAGACTAAAATCCTAATATCAGTTTATAAATTACTGATCTAGAAAATATAAAAATCACAAATACTAAGAAAACTTCCTAGATCTGTTCTTCAGTATTCTTTGATCAACAGCACTTCGGAAATCAATCTCTCAATTGTTTTGCTCTGTGAGTGTGTGAATATAATGGACACCTCTTCTCCTATTTATGCTTTTGCTTTCTTGAAGTCTTCTACTCCTTCAGTGACTCTTCTTTTGTTCCATAATTCTATCTTATTTAGAGTTCTTCTTGCAATGAAGCTCCTTTATAAAATAGAAGTCCTCCTTGAAACAATTTCTCTTGAGATGACTTTGCCAACGTGTTCCATGCATTTCGTCATTTATCAAAACAATGCTTATCCCAATAAATTCCCCCTTTTTGATGATGACAAACTCATGACAGATTTATCCTTTCTTGTTAGCTTGCTATTTTGACCTGTAACACTTAAGCATGGAACATATGGGCAAAACAGATTAGCTATGGGTTATAAATACTGCACTCCCTTTACCTTTCCCCCTTTTGGCATCATCGAAAACGGTTTCAAGTTAACTTAAGGAGCATATAAGGAAAATGATATAAAATCTATTCTGCACCAAAAAAAATTGGTCATCAAAATTGGAACCAAATTAGCAAGACACAGTAAATATCATAGACATAGTTACAAAGAGCTGAATTAGAGTACACAACAACTTAACACACATAGAGTATACACCAAAAGCATTAAATGTCTTAAAGAAGGAGCACACAACATGCAAAATCCACAAAATAACGAAGTCCAGTAGAGAGTTTGGATAGAGGGAAGAGATCAAGAGAGGGTGTAGGATCAGGGAGCTGTTGGGTCAAGTATTACATAGTAGCGATATTAGCAGCCCTCGCTGTAGCAAGTTCAGTTTGCAACTCCACTATATGTGCTTCCAAAGTCGCTCTCTCCATTTGATGCGCAGTCTCCAGAGCAAGAAGTTTATCCTCCTTGGCAGCAAGCTGATTCTTCAATCGCTGAAGAGGATTATCAGGGTTTCTCATAGAAATAGGTAGAGCCATATGATTCACTCTACCCACCACATCCTTAACTGTTTGAGAGTGCCACACCTGAACGGGCACGTTAAACGCCTCAAAGATGGGAGCCATCCAGAACCCATATGGAAGAGCATGTCCATATTCATCTTGATGAAGAACCCTGTGCATATGTTTGATAATCAAGGTAGGTAAGTCAATAGGCACTTCAGAGTCCAGGAGCTCTATAAGGGTCAAATCAAGAAAATTTGCCTTCGTATGACGTTGTTTCCTTGGAAGAATGATCTTGTGAACTACATCAAAGTACAACTTATGCAGCGTAGACATCTCATTCTTATCAACACCACGATGATGAGTCAGATTGGGCTTGGAGAAGAACTTACGAGAAATGCTTAGGGCCGATGTGTGGGTAGGTAAAGGAGGCCACTCAAGTTTCACATAATAACACCATCATTTAGAAGGGATCCCCAAAATTCGAGCAACATCAACAGGAACCAAGTGAATAGGAGTGCCCCTTACAATAGAAGTAAATGATAGCTCATCGTTTTTCCCATTTATATAGAACTCAGTTACCTCTTTCTTGGCCATTTTACGTTGAGTATCACCCTGAAGAAAAAGTGCAGACCACCCTTAGACCTCTAACTTAGTCAATAGAACAACCATCTCAGGACCTCCAAATCTAGTGACAACTCTTCCTCTAAGAACATATTGCTTACAAAAGTGAATGATTCGGTCAAGGTGAGATGAAGCAACGGAGGGAGTGGTCTGAGGTAGATATTTACCATCAGAATCAGACAAAAAACTATCAGTGGAAACAGAGGAAGCAACTTGTTGCTTTTTAGATTTTGAAGTGGAAGATTTGGTGGATTTGAAATTTGATGCAGGTTTAGGGGATGGTTTTGGCTTGGCTTTTGTGGAGATCTTTGGTTTAGAGCTGGAAGGTTTTGAAGCAATATGATTCCTACGCCGCAACTTACTTATGACTAGATCATCATAGAAAATAACAAGATCAGGGACTGATGGAGAGAAACGCGTAGAAGTACAAGTTCTTTTTGTTGCTACTAGAGCAGAGATCAAATCAGCTTCAGCCTGACGTCTTTTCCGTCTAGTTTGGGGAATCCTAATGGAGAAATTGCAAGAAGTATCTTTAAGTACACAGGATTCAGACCTAGGGTTAGACATAGACTTCTTGTTTAAAGATCTAGGACGACTTCTACCCTTAGGAGGAACAACAGTTGCCAGGGGAATTTCAGCAGTAGTGTCAATACATAAAGGAACAGGATGAACCTCATGCTCCATGTGAAAGAATTCAGTAGAGTTTGAGAGAAAATGATTGTGACTTACAAAACTCCAATTTTTGAAACCATCAAGAACAACCCTAAATGTTGCATGTTCTCGTGTTTCCCCCTCACTAGGTGCATCCGGAATGATGGCTAAAAGTAGTTCGTGAGACTGACCTCCCTCAACTGATGATCGAAACCAAGATCCATTGAGAGACACGATGTGAACAATTCCGTCCTCAGTGACCAAGATAATATTTGGAGGAGATGCTACACTGACCATCGCCAACGAGTTATTTCCACTACTTTCAAGGGATTTAGAAGAGGATGCCATTGTTTATGGGTTAAGCTTTTAGAAGGGTGAAAAGATTATAAAAATGGGATGAAGTGGGAAGAAGAACAATGGAAGATGAAGATATGGATTGAACCTTTTGATTTGATGGTGACAACTTTTTTGAACAAAAAGAGGGAAAAGAAGAGTTTTGGCGGTTGTTAGTAGATTGGGCATAGAAAAATGGACCACATTAATTACATGTATCAGCATATGTGACCTTATAATTTAAAACATTTTATACCTGAGTTGTGCTCCACGATTCGCCAAATTAACTCATACTTATTGTATCTGCTCAAAGTAACAAAATCCATGAGAATTAGTGAAAGCTAGTGAGGACAAAAATGATATACAAGTTAATGTACTTTGATAGACTAGAGAAGTTTTCATTTCATACTTAAAATACCCAAGAATTTTGATTGTCACAGTTTTCTAACCAATCATTGAGGGAGGGAAATTATGCAAGCTTAATCATCCTCAAGTCTAGCCTATTCTTCTCAAAATGTTCTTTACTCAATGCTTTGGTAAAAATATCAGCTATTTGTTCTTCAGTGGAACAAAACATTATTGATATGTGACATTTCTCTACATTATCTCTTAAAAAATGGTGTCTTATATCAATGTGTTTTGTACGCTTATGTTGGACGGGATTTTTTTCCTATCTTGATAGCATTAGTATTATCACACAAGATAGGAACCCTACCAACATTCATACCAAAATCCAGCAATTGTTGTTTAATCCATAGCAATTGTGCACAACAAGATCCAGCTGCCACGTATTCAGCCTCAGCAGTTGATAAGGCCACATAGTTTTGTTTCTTGGTGGACCAGGAAATCAAACATGTTCCAAGGAAGTGAGTCATACCTGTGGTGCTCTTCCTGTCAACCAAGTATCCAACATAGTCAGCATCTGCATAACCGATCAGGTTGAAATTTCTTCCTTTTGAGTACCAGAGTCCCAAATCAGTAGTTCCTTTCAGATACCTGAAAATTCTTTTAACAGATTTAAGATGAGATTTTATGGGGTTTGCTTGAAATCTGGCACAAAGTCCAACACTAAAAATGATATCAAGTCTACTTGCAGTGAGATACAAGAAAGATTCGATCATTTCCCTGAACACCTTTTGATCAACAGATGCACCTGTTTCATCCATATCTAGCTTAGTGGTTGTGGCAATAAGAGTATCAATTTCCTTTGCTTCATTCATGTTGAATCTTTTCAGCAGTTCATTAACATACTTTTATTGATGAATCAAGGTACATGTGGGTGTTTGTTTGATTTGTAAACCAAGAAAGAAACTTAGCTCACCCATCATACTCATTTCAAATTCTCCACGCATAAGTTCAACAAACTCTTGAGTCATCAGACTATTTGTAGATCCAAAGATTATGTCATCCATATAAACCTGCACAATCAACAAATCTTTTCCATTTGTTTTTAGAAAAAAAGTATTGTCGATTTTACCTCTTGAGTGTCCATGGTCTAAAAGAAACTTGGATAGCCTCTCATACCACGCTCTTGGAGCTTGCTTCAATCCATACAGAGCTTTGTCTAGCTTGTAGACATGTTCAGGAAACTCTGGATTTTTGAAACCAGGTGGCTGTTATACATATACTTCTTCTTTCAAGTATCCATTCAGAAATGAACTCTTTATATCCATTTGATAGAGAGTAATTTCTTTAAAAACAACAAATGAAATAAGTAGTCGAATAGCTTCAAGTCTTGCCACAAGAGCAAAAGTCTCATCATAATTGATTCCTTCTTCCTGATTATATCCCTGAACCACCAGCCTTGCCTTGTTTCTTGTGACTGTTCCATTCTCATCCAGCTTGTTCCTATAAACCCATTTCGTTCCAATTATTGTTCTCCCTTCAGGTGGTGGAACAAGATGCCATACCTTACTTCTTTCGAATTGGTTAAGCTCCTCTTGCATTGCTTGAATCCAATCCTTATCAAGAAGAGCCTCATTCACCCTTTTTGGTTCCACCATAGACACGAATGCTTGGAAAGTACATAGATTCTTCAAGCCTAGCCTAGTGGTGATTCCAGAAGTCAAGTCTGTAAGAACATTATCAATGGGATGAGATTCTTGATACTTGTAGCTTTTTACAATCAACCCTTAAGAGGTTTCAGTATTATCTGCAGCATTTTGTTCTTCAAAGTGACTAGTGTCTTGACTTATTATCCCCCCTAACTGTATGCTTGCTGATTGTTCGATAGAGCGAGCAGGTTGCTCAACTTGTTCCTGACTGTACTCCTCAATTTCATTGTCACCCTGCATGTTAGTCTTAAACATAGAACAATTTTCATCAAAGACAACATGCACACTTTCTTCAACACATTTTGTTCTTTTATTCAATACCCTATATGCTTTACTATGTGGTGAATACCCTAAGAAGATTCCCTCATCACTTCTTGCATCGAACTTACCAAGGTTATTTTTACCATTATTATGAACATAACATCTGCAACCAAAAGTTCTAAGGTGAGAGATATTTGGTTTTCTTCCTTTGAGTAATCCATAGGGAGTCTTCTCTAAGATGGGACATGTCATGCACCTATTTATAATATAACATGCAGTACTGATGGCTTCAGCCCAAAGATTTTTTTCAAGATTATTAGCAATCATCATTGTTCTAGCCATGTCTTCTAAAGTCCTGTTTTTCCTTTCAACTACGCCATTTTGTTGAGGAGTTCAAGGAGCAGAGAAATTATGATCTATATCACGTGATGAACATAATTCTAGGAATTTTGCATTTTAAAATTCTATTCCATGATCAGATCTCATGGAAATCAAGGATAGTCCTAGAGTTTTCTCTATTTTCTTGATAAAAATAGAAAAAATCTCAAAGGGCTCTTCTTTAGAAGCTAAGAATAATGTCCAAGTAAATCTAGAAAAATCATCTACAATGACAAAGACATACCTCTTACCTCCTCTGCTTCTTACTCTCATAGGTCCACATAGGTCCATATGAATCAGTTCAAGGCATTTGATTGTACTTACCTGATTCTTTGGCGTGAATGATGATCTCACTTGCTTCCCCCTTACACATGCACCACAAACACTGTCATTTTTGAATTTGGTTTTAGGTAAGCCTATAACCATCTCCTTTTCTAACAATTTGTTTATTTGTTTCAAGCTTGCGTGCCCAAGTCTTTTGTGCCATAGTAAGGGATCATTAACAATTGCACTGAGGCACTTCAGAGTAGTGCTAGGCATTCCCATGATATCAGACATTTCTGTGTCTTTTGGCAATTAAGATAACCTCTTTTGTGTCTAGCTTCTCAACCCTGCAACCTTCAGAAGTAAAAATTACTTTATTACCTTTGTCACACAGTTGAGAGATGCTGAGAAGATTATGCATTAACCCATCCACATGATATACTTCCTTCAATGCTTTGGATTCAATCTTCCCAATCTTTCCAACTCCTACAATTATCCCTTTCTTTCCATCTCCAAATGAATCATTTCCCCCTTTGAATGCAGTGAGTGAAAGGAATTTATGTTTGTCACCGGTCATATGCCTTGAACAATAACTATCCATGTACCAGTGCTTGCTTCCTTTCACTTTTACCTGCAAACATTTAAAGGTTAGTTTTAGGAACCCAGACAAGCTTGGGTCCTTTTCGATGATAGAAGGGGTGAATAAGATTTCTTTTTGCCCATTTTGGCAGCCAATTGTTGTTTCTAGTTCTCTGGTTGGTTTTAACATTATTTGTTTCTATTCCAACATTTTTGTTTCTATAATTTCTAGCCATAGGACATTCAGTAGTTGGGTGCCCAAGTTTGCCACAAAAATAGCACAAGTCAGTTGCAACAACCTTGTCATTATGAAAACCAATGCCTGCTCTCTCATTGTGATGTCTCTCACTCAATTGATTGACAATTCTAGATGAGTGAGTCCATCTGTTTGCCCTCTCAAGCTTTACTTTTATCTGAGAGATTTCTATATTTAATTTCCTCACTTTTTCTTTTTCAAAAAAATAATCGTTTTTGCATTTTTTCAACTCTTTTTCCAGGTTTTCTTCAGTTTCACACATTTTTCCTTTTCCTTTTTCAGTTACTGTCATCCTTAAGATTTCAGATTTTAGATCTAGGTTAGATGACTCAAGTTTTTCAACATGTTTCTTCAGACAACTATTTTGTTTATCAGTTACAATTTTGTCATCATTGAGTTCCATGTACTCACATTTTTTATCTGCAAAGGCTTTAAACAACTGATCTCTTTCACATGTTAATTCTTCAAAGTCATCAATTAACCCATTCAACAATCCGATTAATTTATTTTTTAAAAATAGATGCAGTTTTTCTTTAAGATCAATGATACTAACCTCAGAGTCATCATCTTCAGCTTCTGAATCTCCTAGAGCCATGAATGTTGTTTCATTTATTTCTTCATCATCAGATTCTCCATTTCCTGAGCCCCAAGCAGCTACCATTGCATATTCCTCTTTTTTCTTTGAATTCCTTTCCTTTTCTATTCTTTCTTTCCTCAAATTAGCTTCTCATTGTGGGCAGTCCTTAACATGATGATCAGTTTTTCCACACTTGTAGCATCCATTTTGAGATTTATCATTTATCCACCTTTTTTGATTTGTTTCCTTCTTTTCATTTCCTTTACCCTTTTTGAGATACTTCTTAAAGCCTCTTGTCAGGAATGTCATTTGATCTTCATCGTACTCAGAATCTTCTTCATCAGAAACTTTCAGGGCTAGTGTTTTTTTGCTAAGCATCTCTTCCTTTTTTAACTCATCTATGTTCATCTCATAAGTTCTGAGATTTCCCACAAGTTCATCAAGTGTCATGATGGAGATGTCTTTAGCTTCTCTTTTGGCAGTTACTTTTACATCTCATTTGTTTTTTGAAAGGATCCTTAGCACCTTGTCAACTTGTTCTTCAGTAGTAAGAACTTTTCCTAGTGATGACAACTCAGTCATCAACTTAGTAAGTCTAGTAATCATTTCTAACAAAAGCTCACCTTCCTTCATCTTGAATGTTTCATATTCAGTGAATAGCATGGCTACTCTGAATTTCCTCACCTAACTTGTTCCTTCTTGAGCATTTACTAGTGCATCCCATATTTGTTTGGCAGTAGTATAGTTAGAAATTTTGTTGTACTCATCTGGTCCAAGACCACAAATAAGAATGTCTTTGGTCTTAGCGTTTTTCCTGAGAGCTGCTAAATCTTTCGCAGTGAAGTCAATTCTAACCTTTGGTACTTGAACTCCTTCAACAGTCTTCATAGGAATAGTAGGTCCCATAGTTATCCTATCCCACAGTTCGTAATCATCCGCTTGAATGAAGTCCTTCATGCATGCTTTCCACCAGCCAAAGTGAGACCCATTGAACATTGGGGGTCTGACAGTTGATTGTCCTTCGCTGTGACCAATAGGTGGTGTAGAATTCATCTCGATCTTTTATCTTAAGTGTTACCCTGTATAAAATAACCTGCTCTGATACCAATTGATATTCCACACGACCTAGATTGTTTTACGTTTACCAGACTTTACTTAGATGAACCAAGTTGCCTAACGTGTTTCAAAGACAATGTAAAGACAGTAAAGTAAGAACACAATATTTTACGTGGAAACACCTGGCTCAAAAGGTGTAAAAACCACGACCTGTTCCTCAACAGGATTTATCCCAACTTCACTAAATGACTACGAGCCTCAACCAACGAACAAGATTACAATAGTTTATCTAACCTAAAGATCAACTACTGAATCTCAATTCTACCTCACACCTCCAAGGCATGTGTTCCCAGTGTCTTCAAGTTGCCCTCAACTTGAAGACTAAAATCCTAATATCAGTTTATAAATTACTGATCTAGAAAATATAAAAATCACAAATACTAAGAAAACTTCCTAGATCTGTTCTTCAGTATTCTTTGATCAGCAGCACTTCGGAAATCAATTTCTCAATTGTTTTGCTCTGTGAGTGCGTGAATATAATGGACGCCTCTTCTCCTATTTATGCTTTTGCTTTCTTGAAGTCTTCTACTCCTTCAGTGACTCTTCTTTTGTTCCATAATTCTATCTTATTTAGAGTTCTTCTTGCAATGAAACTCCTTTATAAAATAGAAGTTCTCCTTGAAACAATTTCTCCTGAGATGACTTTGCCAATGTGTTCCATGCATTTCGTGATTTATCAAAACAATGCTTATCCCAACATAATGTTTCTAGCAGTATGTGCTTTGCCTATTAGTCTCACTCCCCGTGATCTATCCTGCTCACCAAACGTATTGACATTAATATTTATTTATCTCTCAGTTAAAAATGTCTTTTTAGTTTTGTGATAGATATCAATAAAATAGTATTACTTCTTCTATTTTATATTAAGTAAATTTTTGGAGTTTATTTCATTACTTAAAATAATTGAATTGTTCAAAGTTTAAGATAAATATTTAAAAGAAAATTATATTTACCTTATCCACTAATGGAGTTATATATTTTTTCTAGGAGACACTAATGAAATTTTATATTTTTCAGGAGATAAATTGCACTACTTCAAAGTTATATTTATAGTTTCACAAAGGATAATAGTGGAAAATATGATTTAAATTTGAAAAACTTACAGAAATGACTATGATTTAGGGATTAATAAAAGGAAAGACTACATAACTAGACATACTTTACTACCATATATACTTAATTTACCTCTAGTTTAAAAAATTCACACACAATACCACTTTTAATATTCATACCATATATTTTAAAATATTTAATCAGATACACAAATTCCTTAAACCTGATATTGAATAATTATCTTAAAATAGTATACGTAGAAATAAAATTTTAAAAATAGAAAAATAGCAAACAAACAAAACAAAGAAAGAAAAGAAAACTGCGAAAGAGAGAAAATAATGTAGGAAAAACAGAATATTTCAATGGTGCAAAATACACTTCTCAATTTAAATATATAGCTTTGACGAAAAATATGTATTGTGCTTTTAAAAATCAAGGACAAGGAAAGTAACAAAAAATATCTTCTTTTAATAAATTGATATGAAATTTGAGTTGGAATAACATTTTGACTTTCTTTTAATGTTAGCGAAAAATACCGTAGAAAAGAAAGAACAAAGAAGGAGAAAGGGGTGTGGGGGAGAATATTTTGAATTACTTTTGAGACTATAATAAATTAGTTAGATAATATACATATTATTGTTAGGCTGTTCATGGTTATGTCTAAAAAAACAAATCGAACAGCGATTTGAACCAAACCGATTAAAAACATCGATATTTGGTTGGTTTAGTTTTGGTTTTACTAAAAAATAACTGTAAAAATAACCAAACCAAAGCGATAAATTATATATATAAATTTTAAAATTATTTATATATCATTCATAAATAAATTATAAATATTTTGTTAAATTTTAAGTAACTTAAGTCTTTAACTGTACCATTTTCTCAAGTCTAACACTTATATTTTAGTCCATCTATTACAATCAAAAGTCCAAGTCCATCAAAATTCATTACTTTAGTCTTTACCTACCATACCTTTCATAAGATAGTTACACCTTCTCTTAATTGAATCACTTTGTTCGTGTAATGATAACTTTAGTATTGTTTAATTGCTTAATTGAACCGACAATAGTATTTCAGTGGATTGCTCATGTACTAAGTGTTTAATTTGTGTCTATCAAGATACGTATGTCCTCAAAAATTTATTACTTTCAAACTGAAAAAACCAGAAAAATTGAACCAAACCGAACCAAACCGTCAATAACCAAACCGATGGTTATTTTTTTCGTTTGGTTTGGTTTGGTTTTAGGTATTTAAAAAATCGACTAGATTGATTTGGTTTTTGTTTTAACCAATAACCGATCCAAATCGAACCACGAACACCCCTAATTATTGTCCATAAATTTTAAATTGAAGAAATATAAATAAAAAAATAAAAAAATAAAAACTTCAAACTCACAAGTGAACAAAATAAATATATTTGTTTTATATTAATGACAAAAGCATTTGATAATTATATTAAGCTTAGTGATAATTTAATAAAAATCAATACTAACACTAATAATTTAAACAGTATATAATGTAATAAAAAATATATATATGAAGCATACAAATTATTTGATAATCATATGATTTATTATCTATGTATTTACGGTGCTTGGTGGTTGTATTCTAGTATACATATGCTATATTTAGACAATTACTCTTAATACAAATACAATTTTTTTATACAATAATGCATTAATTGTGTAGTAATGTCTTTTTTTTTATAATTTTTTTTTAGCATGATATCTCAATCTTTCATCAATGCATGAAACTATGAAATCTCACAACTTTTTCCATAATAAACACAGGAATGGCACTACAAGAGTTTTTCTTCTTCAATGATTTTGTTGTATCATACTTGTACAATATTGATATAGATTTTTATTTTGTTATAGTTTTTTTTCACTTGAATACGTTGGTACAATGTTGATATAAATGCATTTTGATGATGAATACACTATCCGTATTGAAATTATGAAAATTCCTTTGTCTTATCACTACCACAAAAATAACTTTTTGCGGCAATAAATATTGAAAAATCTATATTACATATTCTTTTTATGCGAGATGTTAGGAATCCATTGTGTTTCTTACTCTTTCATGTTGACAACTCAATTCATTCGATTACTACTAGAGATGAACCCAATTCGGAATATGAACCATAAAAGAAAATACCTATTAAATCAACTACAAGAATACTCGTTACAGTACCTATTATCCAAAGAGGAATCCTTCCAGTACCATCAGTCATTTACCTCACTTCCCTCCAAATTTCATCAAGTGGTCACAAATACATTGATACAATTATATAATAGAGTAATGAACAAAAATATATTCAAATACATGATACAAATATAAAACAAGAAACTAATAGGCTTGAATACATTGATACAAATTTATAATAAGTTGCAAGACATGTAAATGAATAACAAGGAATATTAAATAAACTTTGATACATTGATATAAATATGTAATCCATATTACCTACAAACAAATATATTTGATACAATAATACTGAAACAAATATACTCCAGTACATGAATTGGAGTAAAACATAAATTGAAAAAATCTTCTTTTTTTTATGTGTCAAAAGTAACAAGTAAAAATGAAAATTTATTTTAAAATTAAATGACAAATAAAAATGAACCGAAGAAGTAATTTTTATCAAACTATAATTATATATAATAAATACGTATCATAGTTTACCTTACCATGTAGTTTTTCCAATTTGATAATCACTTCAAATGGCAATTTTCACAATGGTTCAAAAATTTGTTTATTTATTTAAAAAAGGTCGAGAGATTAGATAGAAAAAATTAATACTGCAACTAGGTGCTAACTGATAATACAAGGACGTTAGCGATCGACAGGCTCCTCAATTTCAGATAATACACATAACTACGTTTTTAACTCTAGAAATAGAGTCTTATTTTATTTGTCCATTTTAACAAATTAAGAAAATTTTATTATTTACTTTTCATTATATTCTTGGTATAAATAACTATATAAAAATAATTAGTCAAATTTAAAAATTTAAAAACAAAATTAATAAAGTTAATTTAATAAAATAAACTTATTTAAATTTTTTAAAATCTTATATCAAATATGGATAAAGTAAGTATGAACGAATAAAGTATATTTAAAAGCTTTTCCTTGAGATAGACAAAATCTTGAAAGACGAGAGAGCTTGGAAAGGACCATCCTTAACTGGATAAACCTAGATATTAACTACTAATCTGACCAGATTAGCATTGAAGCTTAAATTGGAGTTAATCTGACCAGAATGACATTGATTTTATGCCTAGTAAAGCATTTTCCTAATTTTCTACTCCCTCAATATTAATTCATTTTTACTTGTCATAATTTGACTTGACACATCTATTAAGAAAATAATTACTGATAAAATTATAATAATGTCTTGAAAAATAATTATTTAATGCTGACAATTGTATTTTCTTAATATGTCAAAAGTGACAAGTAAAAATGAAATTTATTTAATGCTGACAATTTTTTTTTTTTTATAATAGTGGTATTTTTTACATAATTAAGGAGATATTAATGATGCTTTTTCAATTGCTTCTCCTTCCATTTCAAAATAAAACTTTTTCCATTTCATTAATGATATTTTTTCAATTTGCAGTAGTTCTCCTTCCATTTTTCAAAATAAAACTTTTTCCATTTCATAATAATCAGAAGATATTAATAATTTTTTTTTCAATTTTATACTTATTTAAATTAAGAGAGTTTTACATACTTAAAAACTAATAAAGAACTACATTAAAAAGGTATTTATTAGGGGTAAATTGATTTAAAAAAATATTAATCTTATTGATTATGTAAAATATTACTTATAATGAAATAAAATAAAAAAATAAAAATATAACTTATTTTGAAACGGAGAAAGTATTGTTATAAGATGAAACAGAAAACAAATGACTAGTCGACCTCGAACTTCATCGTACACTAATTTCGTCTTGAATCATCCAATGACTATTACCGCCATCTTCGTCAAGATAATTAATTGGTTAAGGTTTCAATTGAATACATTGAGAGCCTTTTTCCTTAATTTATTTGCTTGTTTATAAACTCTTCTTTTTTCTTCAATTTAATTTTAAAATTTGAAACAAAGATTTTTATAAATTTTATTTGTTACCAACTTACCATTTGAAAAAAATCATATCCATACTCTCGTGTTATTAACCGTTAATTTCTTTAAATTAAAGTGGGCATACACAATTAGCATAGGCAACAAATACTCTTTGTTTAAGAAAAGACAATATTTTGTTTTACCTATTATATCTTAATTTATTTAGAGAGTTAATATTTTTGAAATAGGTAGAACTTTTTTTAATGAGTAGATTGATTTTTGAATTCTATTAATTAATAGGGGTAAAATAGTAAACTATGTCAATTATTATCTTTTTAATAGATGTGTCAAGTAAAATATAAACAAGTAAATAAGGAGAGAGGGGGTTATATATTTCCTCTATTCTAAAATATTGTGTGATTTGGCTTTTTCAACATATAAGTTAAGGTGAATATTGTTAGTAGTTTTTTATATGAGAGTCTTTTTGTGTAGATCTGTATATAAATTTTAATTAAATCAATGAAGTAATTTTATTCGATTGAACTAAAAAGTTGATTAAATAACAAGGACAATCGTAGGAATCCTCAAAATTTGTGGCCCCTATTTTGTAGTCTAGTCTTCGTTGGGATTTTAAATAACTTCGTTCTAAGCCCTCCGTTGTCTTCACGTTTGATAGTTAGGCTCCATTTTTTCATTAAGAACGGTCGATAGTTTTTTAATTTTTTTATGTTTGATTGGTTAAATTTTATAAAAATTATCTTTTTTAGGAAAATAGTTCTTTTAAAATAGAAGAATATTTTTTCTTAATAGAAATCGAAATATAAGTTTTACAAGTGACATTTTGCATTGATTGTATCAGCCCCACTCTCCGACATACCTATCTTCATCCCCATCTCCATCACTGCACACCTATATTTTCCGTCCCACCTCTCATAGTATTTGCTTAGATTATTTAAGAATACGTTCAGAGTAATAGTTTTTCTACTTAAGTACCAAACACAAGAAAATAAATAAAAAATTCATTCATCCTAAAATATCATTTTCCTTCCTACCAAACACACCCAAATTCCTCTTGTTTTAAATTACATTCGAGGGACTCCTACCAAAATAGTTCATGATTCACCGTAAAATATTATATACGTAGTTAAATCAAATATTTATATTAAAACTAATAGCAATGCATGATACTACATCAAATAGTAACATTTTTTACCCGAAATATAACTATATGTGAAAAATTATTAAAATTACAAATTTTTTAAAATTAAATCCATAATTTTTAAAATGTAATGAATTTACGGTAAGAACTTGAAGATTGAACCTCTCAAATATAAAATCCAGATTTATCTCTTTGTAATTAAAGCAATTAAGGTGAAAGCTAATGTTTGCTCATTATATTGTTAAAAATTATGCATACATATATACCATATACATAATAAATAGTCTTGATGACTAGTAAAGGAATAAGGATATAAAAAAAATCTAAATTAATTAGGATTAATTGTCTATCCTACTATCTTTAAAGATATAATATAATCAATTTACTATATTTGATAAAGAGAAATTAAGACGTGATATTCTTCTCTGAATATTATTATGCCTATTTTTTTAAAATTTTGAATTTGTCTCTGTTGTAAAGATTTTTCTACATTACTAGTGACTTCTTACCGGTGATGGTAGGTTATTTATTAATTCTACCAAAATTTCAAATAGGTAATACCTATTAAGAGGTTTATACATAATTACAAGCAAACTGATTGTAAAAATGAAAAATAAAAAAATTATACTATAAGGGCATACAATACAAGTTAATTATAAACTCATATAAATAAATTAAACCCAATTAGTGGTAGCTAACCCCTAGCTGTTAATGAGTAGAACCATGTTATACAAACTAGTAAAACCTATCCTATTGGATTTTCTTAATCTTGTAATAACACATTTTATACTGTCACTTTAAGACAAAAATGCAGAAGCAGATCTGCCAAAAACTTACATAAAATTTAAAAAGAATATCTCACTTCAACAACTTTAATGAGTCAAAACCGCCCCCAAACAGTTCTAAATCATCCTAAAGGCATTGCAAATATTTTAATGATAAAAAAAACATATTTTGTTTCCTATCAACTTCTATCTCAAAACGTCAATCGAAATTAGTTAAATCTTCAAATTCAATTTTTAATCACAACTACATGAAGATATTCCCAGAAAATACATTTGTAAATTTTCCTTTTCTCGTTCTTATTTCCCACTTTGTAATTAACCAAACAAAATGCTCTCTATACATATAACTTGCCAAATTAACAAATATAATATGGTAATAATAGTAATATTCTTCTTAATTTGCACATTGTAAAACTAGCACCTTCTCACATGTCCAACTAGTAGTTAATTACTACCTATAATTAAAACTAATTAGTAATCTACTAACCATGCACATAGTAAACTACTCCCATCACATCTCCCTAAACACAACTTGACAACTCACCTATTTTTCATCCAACCCTTCTCAAATCTCTAATCCTCCCCCAAATTAGGTATCTTAATAGTTTCTCGACTATCTGAACTTTCACTTTATTGACGAGAATAATAATTTTTTCCCGGCCCCTCACCGGGTAGGAGCAGCTTGTGGTCGGGAGTTTATCCGGATTTTTTTTAATGAAAAATTATACAATTCTATACCTAGTTAAAATTATTGGTAGATGTCGAATCCACTAGATCTTATTTTTACTTCTTCAAATCTTGAACCCTTTTCGCGAAAATTCTAGCTCCGCCGCTATCTGTCACCACCCCTTCCTCAGTTTCTTCTATAAACTCCTCCTCAAGGCAAAAACTCACCCTTGAAACAGAGTAGGAAACAGAGCTCTTTCTCTATTCATGGCGGGTTCTAATCCAACCCCTTACTATACTCCAACCTCCAAACCCACTCCAACTTCCCACTATTCTTCTTTACCTTTGAAAAAACCCAATCTTTATTCATTAATTGCCATCACTTTTCTCTGCTCTGCTTTTTACTTCACCGGTTTATGGCAAAGCAGCACCACCGGCGCCGGTGCCGGCAGCAGCAGTGTCGTCATCACCACCACTTCCCTCCCCTGTTTACCTTCTAAAAACACCTCCACAAATCCTCCATCTTCAAGAACCACCACCAAAAAACTAGACTTCACCACCCATCACTCCGCTGCAGACGGCGGAGCAGCTGTTACAGCACCTGATGACGCAATCAAGATTTACCCTGTTTGCGACATCAAGTACAGTGAGTATACCCCATGTGAAGACCCTGAAAGATCATTGAAATTCAACAGAAGAAGATTAATTTACAGAGAAAGGCATTGCCCTGAAAAGAATGAACTCTTGAAATGCCGTATACCTGCACCGTACGGTTACAAGAATCCATTTAAATGGCCTGTTAGTAGAGATGTTGCATGGTATGCTAATGTTCCACATAAAGAATTGACAGTAGAAAAAGCCGTTCAAAATTGGATTAGATATGAAGGTGACAAATTCAGATTTCCTGGTGGTGGAACTATGTTCCCTAATGGTGCTGATGCTTATATTGATGACATTGCGAAATTGATCAATCTTAAAGATGGCTCCATTCGAACCGCCATTGATACTGGCTGTGGGGTAAATTTTACCTTCTTCCTTCAAAATATTCTCTGTTTTGCTTGTTTGTTACATTTTCTTCTTGAATTTTGATACTCCCTTTTACAGTATTGCATTTCTTGAGTCTTTAGTCCCCAGAAAATGAAGAATAAAATAATCAACTTCTGATAGAAATTTTAGTCACGAGTGAAATGACAGTTAATTACTCCATGATAGTAATACTTTTATAGATCTGCAAAAGCAAATTTGCACCCAGGTGTGGTCTGGTGGTTAATGAAGTGGTTGAGATTTATGAGTTTGTTCAAATCTTAGCGGAGACAAAAAACACTAGGTCATTCTCTAATCTGTCGTAGTCTTGGTAGACAGAGTTACCTGGAATTTATTGTTGGTGGAAGGTGACAAATATCCTGTAGAATTAGTCGATGTGGCTGAAATAAGACCACAATCATAAAAAAGTGGGTGGGACAAATTTAGATTAAGCATTGATGATGAATGAAATCTTTTAATGTGAAAGAGTGACCTAAGAGGGACTACAAGAAGTTGAATTATGTGTAGGAATAATTAGGAAAGTGATGTTCCTTGCTTAGATTGGATTAGAAATAGGCCAGTGAGGTGTACTTAGAATCTAGACAAAAAGCTCTTTTGTCCATGAGGAATCAAAGCAGCTTTTTTTTTTCCTGACCTGAATTCCTTCATTCTACACCTGGCACTCCATGCATGATATCTCATTTTCTTCTGTGAATCTTTCAGCAGCTAATTACACAACTTTTACTACAATTCTACTACATAAAGAATCTTATTTGTATATATGAAAACTTCTATTTTTACCATAGAAAGTTAATTTGCTGCATTAAGCAGAGGGAAATGATGTTGAGGAAGATAATATGTTTGCAATTGTATTGAAACATTAAAAATATATGCAGGTTGCGAGTTGGGGAGCTTATCTTTTGTCGCGAAATATCATAGCCATGTCATTTGCACCTAGGGATTCACATGAAGCACAGGTTCAATTTGCTCTCGAGCGCGGAGTACCTGCTCTAATTGGAGTTATTGCCTCCAAGAGGCTTCCATATCCATCTAGAGCTTTTGACATGGCACATTGCTCTCGTTGTCTAATTCCATGGGGCGAGTATGATGGCATGTATTTGATTGAAGTTGATAGAGTCCTTAGACCTGGTGGATTTTGGATCCTCTCTGGCC
Source organism: Solanum verrucosum (assembly GCF_900185275.1). NCBI lineage: Eukaryota > Viridiplantae > Streptophyta > Magnoliopsida > Solanales > Solanaceae > Solanum > Solanum verrucosum. The sequence continues at coordinate 426,463 of NW_026020289.1, forward strand.
CGCCGATCAACTGGAAAAGACATTGGAAAGGCTGGGAAAGAACCAGGGAAGACCTATATGCTGAACAAAATAAAATTGAGCAAGTAGCTAAGAGACTCTGCTGGAAAAAGTTTGTTGAGAAGGATGATATCGCAATATGGCAGAAGCCGTTCAATCATATGAAGTGCACAGAATTTCGAAACAGAAACAAAAATCCACCAATGTGTCCTGCACAAGATCCTGATAAAGCCTGGTTCGTGCTTCCTTCGATTTATCGTCACATTTGGTATTATCCTACAATCCATATTCTCTTAGCATTGAGATTACTTCGTGTCGATTTGATATTTGCAGGTATACAAAGATTGAAACTTGTTTAACTCCCTTGCCTAAAGTTGCAAGTGAAGAAGAGGTGGCCGGTGGACAATTGGAAAAGTGGCCTAAAAGATTACACGCAATACCACCAAGGATAAGCAGGGTAACTGTAGATGGTGTCACAGAAGAAGTTTTCCAGAAGGATTCACAGCTATGGAAAAGAAGAGTTTCTTATTACAAGTCAGTGAATAACCAGCTTGGCCAGCCTGGGCGATATAGAAACATCTTAGATATGAATGCATTCCTAGGTGGCTTTGCTGCAAATTTGGTCAATGATCCTGTTTGGGTGATGAATATAGTTCCCGTTGAGGCTAAGGTCAATACACTTGGTGCTATTTATGAACGAGGACTAATCGGAACATACCAGAGCTGGTAATTACTATGCTTCCTTCACATTTCCCCCCTAACCCCAGTAAATGGCAGCATTAATTTTAGGTCGACTATAGCTATGTGCACAGAAAGCTAGTACTATTGACAGAGTTAGATGCACATTTCAGCACATACGCTCTTAATTCAGAACTCATATTGTCTAAATTCTGGATCTACCTACCCCTGTAGTTTTGCTTTTGTGATGAATATTAACTTTTTTCTATAGGTGTGAGGCTATGTCAACTTACCCAAGAACATACGATCTCATTCATGCTGATTCCGTATTTACCCTCTACGAAAACAGGTAAATTATGATCTCCAAAAGATCATGTTCTTTTACCTTCTTGGATATGGAAGTCTCAAAAATGTTTTTGTTTATTGTTTAACAGATGTGAAATGGAAGATATTATGCTAGAATTGGATAGGATATTAAGGCCAGAGGGAAGTGTAATAATCCGAGACGACGTAGATATATTGATCAGAGTGAAAAGAATAGCAGATGGACTGAACTGGGATAGTCAAATTGTTGATCATGAAGATGGTCCATTGGAGAGGGAGAAGCTTTTCTTTGCAGTAAAGACATACTCGACAGCTCCAGCTACTCAACCATCTAAAACTACTTAAACCATCATTGTTGTAATCTTTTTTTCTGTTGTTCATCCTCTCTTTCTTGTATTCTTTCACTTGTTAAATTGTAGTAGTAGTACTATTACTTGCAAATTGTAAACTCTAGGGTTTTAGTGATTCTTCTGCAATTCCAATGAAGTCATGAGTTCTGTGCTAACTTTATCTTATCTCTACAACTGCATGTTTTCATTTCTAGAGAAGCCTATTTTAAACTTCAAATCTAAATATTCAGTAAGACGTTACTGAGAAATACGTTTGTGCTATTTTAGTCAACTATTCAGGTTTTGTACTAGTTAAGCTAATTTATTTTACTTTTGTATTATTTAGGTCAAAATTTTGGGAAAAATGAGTTCCCTGCATAGTAACCATATTGGACCAATTGATACAATGTCATGGTCTAACTATAAATTGCAGGCCAAATTAAAAGACAAAAAAGCTGAGTGGCACAAAACATTGAATTAGGTCCTTCATGCAGATAGGTCATTCTTCATACACTCCACACTTTTGCTTACCTTAATACTATATATAAATATACAGAATCCTAATTAACAAGAAGAAACAAGTCAGCTGCATATATTAAAAACAATCATATTATGGCAGACCTGAAATCTGTTCTTTCCCTAGTGCTTTTGAGTATCCTTATAACTGTATTGCTGCAAAGCCAAGTGATTGAATCTCAGGGTGAGCCACAGACATGCTTGGCATCACTTGGGAACCTGAACGTCTGCTCCCCATTTGTATTTCCGGGAACATCGAATACGACTCCTAGCACAGAGTGTTGTGCTGCCCTCCAATCATTGGATCATGAGTGCATCTGCAACACTGTTCGTGTTGCTGCTCGCCTTCCTTCTCACTGCAACCTTTCTCCCGTCTCTTGTGCTCGTCATCACTAACTAGTCATTTTAGCATATTGAATTTGTTCCAAAGAAGTGTTTGTTCCTTTTTTTCAATTAGTGGAGTGTTAGTCTCAACAAATAATCATATGTTAGGAAAATTAGGATTTTTGGTGGTGTGATTTTTCTGTTAGTATACTCAAAGTCCTGGCAACACAACAATGTTTTTGTTGATTTTTTCTGCTATTTCTCTCAGGACTGAGAGGTACTTGATATATATGTGAGTTGAGAAAAAAGAAAAGGAAACCGTGAGATAGATGAAACATTATATATTCTAATTAATAAAGATGAACTAAATCTAACTGCCTAGTAGTACATAGTAGAAAGAACAAAAAAGTGCTAAAACGAATAATAAACTAGTGAGTGCTTTGCATGCCAAACTGGGAAATTCTGCAATCACCTCTAAGTTCCATCACATTTCCATAGAAAGGTGGGAACACAGCTGAGGTAGTGACACCAATGACAGTGATCATATATGTTCACTCCTCGAAATACCATCACCAATCCTATTGTAAACCTGCAGTTTCATGTAAACAAGATTATTTGGTCAGGTCCATCATCATCCTATCGGAAATACCAAATTTGTTGACACCAATAGATAGTAGAAAATACTTACACTGACCCTGTAACTAGTAGAATCAGAGAAAGCAGTCCAAGGACATTTCGGTAGGCCTTATATTTGGAGTAGACATGATCAACAACTGGAAGATTCTGATCATTTTCTGCCCGCCCTACATGAGGAGGCACGAGCAGAACAAATCCAAGGAGAAGTCCAGTCATGAATCCACTGATATGAGCAAAATTACCAACGTGAGGCAGCATTCCAGCTGCCAGATTTATGACAACTATCAGCAACAGAGTGAACAGTGCACCAACAGAGACGCTCCAATTTGCAATAATCTCTGAAAACTTAGCTCCAATAAGGCCAAAGAGAGCCCCAGAAGCACCAACAGAGACGCTCCTCTGAATAAATAACGAGGTAAGTATGCTCCCCCCAATTCCTGAGAATAGGTATATGATACCAATGCGGACTGTCAAAGCAAAACAAGTTAATCAAATCAATATCAGCATAAAGCAAAAGAGGGTCAAAATTCATATATGAGAAGGCGCTGACATACCAAAACCATATTGTTGCTCAAGGTGTTTGGCAACAACCATAAAACCCATTGTACTTGCGAGTAGATGAATAAGACTAGCATGCAACCATATAGACGTGATAAGCCTCCATACTTGATGATGATAGACCACTTTATTCCAATCAAGAGCACCAAGCCTCTCTAACCTTCATAAATTACAAAATACGGTTAATGTGGTCTGGCCCTTTTCTAGACTTCCAGACTCGTGGATAGTGTTTAGTGCACGGGGTTGTGATCCATCCCATTTTATGTGAACATATTACTATTTGGAGAGTCAAACGAATTTTTTCAAACATCCTTTGAACATTTTGAATCATTAGCTATGTTTGACTTGTACTACTTTTCATAGAGTTTTCAAATATATAAATTTTATTTTATAATATTGAACATGTTACATAAATTGGAAGAGGGATATAGAAGTGCTTACATTGAAGAAGAAAGGCCAAAGAGAGGATTTGAACACCTTGAATCCTGCTTTTGACAATGAATGAAAAAGTACATGACAAAACCCAACATAACATATTTGGCTGCAAAAACCAAATTGTAACAAACATTATTCATATTATTATTGTTGTTTCTCATGGCAACTGTTATTTTGCTTTAATAGGGGTCTTTTCAAGGCAAACTGAAATAGCAAATCCAACGGAAGAAAGAATCGAATTGAGTTAAGAGTGCTATGGCCCACCAACAATTGTTGTTGAATATATATATACTAGTTTTTCGACACGTGCATTGCACATGATTATCAATTTAGAAATTTTAAGCGAAGATTTGAGTAATAAGCTTTGCACAAAATAATATTGCAGATTCTTTTGTAAATGTTCAATGTGGATCATCATATATATCTCTTATTCACAATATGGTACCTCATATTCCGCTAAACTTCAAATTCACTCAACGACAATAAATCACACGAAATTTTTTAAAATGCAAGATGAAGAAGAAGAGTAGAAGCTTAAAAACAATTGTGATTGAAAAATGAGAGAAAACCCCTCTATTTATAGTCAACAAAGCATATTATGAGCAAGCGTTTTTGTGTCTTATCTGAAAAGTCATGACCTTTTCAAGAAGTCACAACCCTTTGGAAAAGTCACAACTTAATTAAAAAGTCACAACTATTTGGAAAAGTCACAACTCATCGAAAAATCACAATCCTTTGAAAAAGGTCACAACTTGTCAGAAAAGCCACAACTCATCAAAAAAGTCACAACCTAAGTTAGGGATATATGAATTTATACTACAATAAAAATTAAACAAATAAACACTTCAACTGGCGTTATTATAAGTCATATCAACTTTTATTCATTGAAAATACTGAAATATTAAGAAATAGTAATTCAGTAAAACAAAAAAGCAATGTTTATATAGTAATAACTATTTTGAAGCAAACTTCCTGATAATCTAAATCACATAAGTAGCATTGATAAATAATGCCATTCTCTTGTCTTGGCAATCAGAAAAATAAATCGTGACAATTCTCTAACTCTTGAGAAGTTGAATAATTTGGAAAAAGATATTCAGAAGTATATATCTACATCACAAGAGAAATTGTTAACAAAAGCAAATGAATTTAGACTACAATAAAAATTAAACTAATACAAACTTCAACTGAAGTTATTACAAGTCATATAAACTTTTCTTTGTCGAAAATACTTAAATATTAAGAAATAGTAAATCAATAAAATAAAAAGGGTAATGCTTATATAGTAATAATTATTTTGAAGCAAACAACCTGACAATCTAAATCACATAAGTAGCATTGATAAATAAAATTATTCTTTTGTCTTGAACATCAAAAAACAAATCGTGACAGTGTTAATAATTTTTAAAAAAGATATTCAGAATCATATATCTACATCACAAGAGAAATTGTTAACAAAAATAAATGAATTTAGACTACATCATGTTAACTTCATATATTGGAACATTACATACTAATGTATATACTAAGAAAAAAAATATTATATCATCAGAATTATTTTCCTCAAGTACCCTAGGTTAAGGAATATACCCTCTTACGATAGAACAATTTACTTCATCGGAATAGTGGTACCTCATATTTCGCTAAACTTCGAACTCACTCAACGACAATAAATTACACGAAATTTTTTAAAATGCAAGAAGAAGAAGAGTAGAAGATTAAAAAGAAATTGTGGTTGCAAAATGAGAGGAAACCCCTCTATTTATAGTGAACAAAGGGTAGTATGAGCAAGTGTTTTTTGTGTCTTATGCGGAAAATCATGACCTTTCCAAGAAGTCATAACCCTTTGAAAAGTCACAACTTATTTAAAAAGTCACAACTATTTGGAAAAGTCACAACTCATCGAAAAATCACAACCCTTTGAAAAAAGTCACAACTCATCGAAGAAGTCACAGCCTAAATTAGGGATATTATAGTAATTTAACATTTAAGTTAGGAGTTCATGTTTTTAAGGTAATATATATATATATATATATATATATATATATATATATATATATATATATATATATTTCTAATTTTACCATTGTTGAAAATCATTTAAACGTTCAAATTTTAATAATAGTCAAAATTCAAATATTTGTTTATATAAAAAAAATAGTAGGAAAAAACTTCTAAATTTCCATTCGATCATTTTTTCTCGGTAAATTTTTCAAAGATTACTATAGTAAACTTGTAATTCTATTTAGTACTCTTTAGAAGGGTGGCAAGCTAGGCTTAAGTTATATACGACCCCTCAAAGTTGTACGCATAATTCATTTACACATCTTAACTAAGACTAGTATCTATTAAACACTTTAAAATTAGTATAGGTGGACCATTAAATATTATTATTTTATAAAAATATTATTTAATCGATAAATTAATATTTACTAATTTTAAGAGTGTTTTGAGATTCAATGAATGTTAATTTTGATTACATCAAAATTATTGTATCTTATTAATTTATGTATCATAATTATTGAATTTGCATAGTTTTTTTTTTTGGAAAATACATAGATTCCCCCCTGAACTTATCCCGAAAAGTCAGTTACACACTTAAACTATCATGGTGACCTATTACACACCTTAGCTACTCAAAAGTGAATTTATTACCACCCTGAGACGTGTAACACCACTCTCACATTATGTGGTGTATTACACTCGCTGCCACATCAGCGCTACATCAGTTCAGCATCATGTCATAATTATAATTTTTTGTTTTCTTTTCTTTATTAATTAACTTTTCTTTTGTTAACTATATTTTACTCTAACTAATCCCTAATTAATTATTTTAATTCTCTAATAATTATATCTTCTCTATCACTAATCCCACACATTTTCAATTCTCATTTCATCGGAAAATCATATCCGGCCCTACCTTCACTATTGATTTTGTTCTTCACCACCACTGTATCACCTTCAATTCTTCTTCTTCTTTGTCACCCAACACCAAATATCACCATCACCATTATCAATATCAATTTTTTCTTCTTCACCACCTTCAATTATCTCTTTTAATGTTTGTCACCTGCCACCCATCACCACCAAACCCATAAAGCTGCTATTACCACCAAACCCAAAAATTGATTAACAACCAAAAATTCTTTAACAAAGTCATAAAAAATGAAAAAGATAGAAACAATCAATCAATTTTTTTCCGGAAAAGGTCCTAAAATACCCTTGAACTATTTGAAATGGTACAAAAATACCCTCCATCCACCTATTGGCTCCCAAATACCCCTGTCATACACATATTGGCTCCCAAATACCCCTGTCATCCATCTTTGAGTACAATATTGGCCACTTTTATAACAAATTGTCATTTAAATAATTTTTTAACTACGTGTCGGCCATCTATTGGATATAATTTAATAACTTAAATTAATTTACAAACTCACCCATTATTAATTATATCCGACCCAAATTAATTAATTACACTCGTCCCAAATTACATTTACCCCACCGATTAAAACAAATACACCCTTTATTCCCAACATTTCACTTCATCTTCCAACCTTCTTCCCCAATATATTCGCCTACAATCTCGAAAAACACTACCTAAATACACGTGTATCACCATAAAAAAATCACTAAAACTCTCATGATTATTTATTGATACATGAGTGTATTTAGGTAATATTTTTTTGAAATTGTAAGCGAATATATTGGGGAAGTAAGGTTGGAAGAGGAAGTGAAATGTTGGAAACGAAGGGTGTATTTGTTTTAATCGCTGGAGTAATGTAATTTGGGGCGGGTGTAATTAATTTGGTCTGGTATAATTAACTTGAGTCAAATGCAGTCAATTTGGATCGGATATAATTAGTAATGAGTGAGTTTATAAACTAATTTAAGTAATTAAATTGTAACTAACAGCCGCCACATATTTAAATAAATTATTTAAATGATAATCCGCTATAAAAGTGGTCAATATTAGACCCAAAGGTGGATGGAAGGGTATTTGAGAGCCAATAGGTGGTGTCAGGGGTATTTGGGAGCCAATAGGTGGATGAAGGGTAGTTTTGTACCATTTCCAATAGTTCGAGGGTATTTTAGGCCCTTTTCCGATTTTTTTTATAGATAAAATACAATTATTCACTAACCAATCTATGTGAATTAACCTAATTGCGAATCAAAAAAAATTTGTGCTTTAAGATTGTAATAAAAAATAAAGAAGTATGATGAAAATAAAAAATGAAGAAGAAGAGGACAATGAGTGGGGTTTGAAGAAGAAAAGGTGTGGAGGTGGGGTGGAAAAGAGGATTCTAACTTTTTTTTACTTTAATTTCAAACCGACGAGCCTATTTTTTATTTTTATTTTATTTTTTTGCCATGTCAGTTTTAGGGGGTAAGAAAATTCACTTTTGAATAGTAAAGGTGTGTAATAGGTCACTATGATAGTTTAAGCGTGTAATTGACTTTTCGGAACAAGTTTAAGGGGGAATTTATGCTTTTCCCAAAAAAATTTATTATATGTGAAGTACAATGAATACATCAAAATTATAATATCTTACTAAATTATGTATCATATTTATTGAATTTACATAAATACATTATACATAAAGTATAATATATGTATATCCCTTCATTGTAATATGTTTTTTTTGTTAAATAGTTCATTGTAAAATAAATTCAAAAATCTATGATTAATGATCTCGGCTACTGCAATAAAATAGACTTCAATAACTATTGAATTACCAGAGTGAAAATGATACATGTTCAAAGGTCCAGATCTTAGAAGAAATTGTGCATACCATCAAAAAAAATAATGTTGATGATGAAGTTAAAGATGATACAATACCTTTGGAACTAGATACTGTAACAAAGCACTTACCGCATCTATAACTCTTTATAATTTTATGATGTAGTTCAAAAAGATAAAATCGAAACGTTTGGATGCAATAAGAAAAGTTAGAGATGAGCCTCAACTAGATTTAAGTTTTAACAAGAAAATAAACACAATAGAATCATATTTTACTAAATTGTCTTAGATATATTTGTACTTTTAAAGAATTATTAATTTATCATATTAATGGGACCATATATTTATATATGGGTCTTCTAAAAATATATTATCTTATCAAAATTAATGATTTTTTCCATTGGCCCAAATCGGGACTAGAGAAATTTTTTTATCTTAGAGAGATTATTAATTTGTCGAGTATTAATTTAGTGAGGTTTTAACCGTATTAAAAAATTGTTCCTATTAGACATTTTCTGATAATCAACAAAAAAAATATATGAAGAGTGAGTGGTACACTTGCGCTGACATGACAAAATGACTAATTAAAATTTAACACATGGCATGGGCCCCCAAAATTAATAAAAAATATTTTTTTGTTTAAAATTATTTCAAACACATTATATATCTAATTTGTTTTAAAAAAAAAATGAAAATGTCAACATATTCTACCCAGCCTCACCCCTACCTGACCCCTCCCAACCCCATTTCGTCACCTTCTTCCCAAAACACATTCTTTTCCAACACAAAATTCAATTTCTTTTCAAATAACTTGAAGATTTAATAAAAAATATAATACTAGATACATCAATTCTATCAAACTTTCGAATATCATTTTGATGAATTTGGTGATTTGTTCGAAAATGGTGATAGATTGTCCGACTTTTTTTCATCCAATGCATAAAAATAATTTATCTTATTTCTTTGTTCTTCTTTCTTCATACATTCAATTAGTTGATTCAGATTTGAAAGAAATAAAATTTTAAAAAAAAAGAGAGGAGAGAAACACAGTGTTGAAGCAAAAATGGAGAAAGCTTTGGAAACTAAATTAAGATGAAGACGATGATTGGTGGGGTCATTATAGTGCCAAGTGTCAATAAAAGAGGAAAAAATGTATTTTATTTAAAAAAAACACTATTTGAACTTTCTTCACGCGCCCCAAGAAAGCCTAGAACACGATTTTTGCCACATCAGTGTTTTGTGTTTAATAGGTACATGTTTTGAGGAATTTAGGTGTTCAATAAATACAAGTTTTATTTGAGGTGTCTATAATTATGCGAACAAGTTTTAGGGGTAGTCGAGACTTAAGTTGGCAAGCTAATAATAATTAATATTGGACAAAAAAATGGACCAAGGAAGTAGCATATATTTCAACAATTTGAATAAGCACTTTTTCAACATTGTGAAATACCCCTCCCCCCCCAAAAAAAAAAAAAAAGACACTTATGTATAAGAATCAGGGTCCACTAAATAAGCGAAGGGACACATGTATAGTATTTAAGGGTCATTTGGTAGATTTTTTGCAATGTATGCTATTTTTAATATACCAAATCAAACCGTGCATAAGAATCTTTTATGTATAATTAATGCAAACATAACTAATATAAACATTACTAATGCAAATATTCCTAATACACTCTATTTATCATTATATTTATACACTCTACCAAATGATACTTTACCAAAAAATAAATCTATATATCTATAGATATAAAGTTAGATGTAGGAGAAGTGATGTGGCATGCCTCTAAAGCCACCATTGGCATTTATCTTTTATCTTTTTTTTTTTTGAGATATTTTATATAAAAAATACATTTTCTATTCATTAAATAACTTAAAAAAACCTCACAAAATAAATCCCCACGTATGAGTAATCAATCATATCTTTAAGACAATAGCAAACCAAAAAAATCCCAAATAACCTACAACCCACGTAGTAGCTATATGAATGTCTACATTAAACTCCAATTAAGCGTTTTAATCGTCCCTGTTGGAATGTATGCATCCACTAACTACGATGGGACCAGGTCCTTTACATAGTTGTGATGCACGAAAGTAAATACAAAGATTAAAGAGAAGACACAATACTTTACGTGGAAGCCTCCTTGCTCAAGGGAGTGAAACTACGACCTGTCTCACAGGATTTTCAAACTGTTTTCACTAATCTTCACAAGCAAAAGCGAAATACAGTTTACAACCACACAATGAGATTAACCTCCTAATCTCAATACTAGGTAATACAACCTATTACTTAACTGAGCCTAAGCAATACCTGCATTGCCCACTATACTAATCCTTACTGATTAATATAGACTTTTTCCTAAGACACAAAGTTACCCTCAACTATGTGCTTACAATGATTCACACAAGGTTTTGAAACGTTTCTTATCAAAGTGAAACGAATCCTACAAGTTAAGCACAAATACAAGCAATCAAAATAACAACAGGTTCAGGAAGTGAATCGTCAGTCTATGAGGTCCCTTGTTGTTTTGTTGAAGCTTGAATTTTCTCTCTTTGAATGAATAATATGATATGTTGTTTGTCTTGTTGAATATAACAACCATAAAGAATTATTAACCGTTGGACAAACTACCTCGTCCATTCTGATTGGTTCAGTACGCTGACGACCTCACCAACCCCTGACACGACATCTTTCCAGCTGTATAGCACATTACCTTGGACGAGAGCACTCTGCAGAGAACCAGGTCTCTGTATTTGTGAGGATCATCAAAACATCTGGAAATAGTAAGACTTATCACTTTCCCCCTTTTTGATGATGACAAACAATTGACTCACATGAGTTAGCATTCATTCAAAGTGCATCATTCTCCCTATCAATATTCCCCCTGTCACTATACTCTAATTTCACAAACAATTTACGATCAATTCCCCCTTTTGACATCATTGAAAAGGAGTAACAATAAATATATACAAGCTGCATGCAAACGTTAGGAATTCAGGGCCATGGGCCACACAGTACATGCGCAAGTAAGCAAAAATAGAGAAGATAAAAGCATACTAGTCAGGGCAAAAAAAGATGATATCATTAGATCACTAATGCTGACCACAAGGTTTGATAAAAACAATACACTTTGCCACAAGAACTGAAAAGAGAAACCAACATAGACGTTGAAAGACATATTAAACTTGAATGAAAGACTTATTTAGGATAGAGGGGAAGAAGGAGGTAAGGACCACAACAATAGGGTCATGCGATTATTAACATCGACATGGGCCTGGAGTAGTTACTTGTTGAGAGCCTGAACTACCTCACTGAGTGAGGCATTTTTCTTCAGTAGCTGGCATTTTCAGCTCTCAATTTTTTGACTTCTTCCTTACCCATAGAACTGGTACCAGGTCCCTCAGAAATAGTCTACTCGTCTGAGCCTTAAGTCATACAATCTCAACCTCCTTTACATTCAAGGTTACTGTAAGATCATTTAGCTCTCGCTTGAGAGATTCTAGCTGCTCAAGAAGATCAGACACCTGAGACTTACCCTTGACCTATCCTTCAGTACATTCACATTTAATGAGGGTTGTAGGAGAGAACATCTGTTTCACAGTTTCAGGTACTCCCCTGCCAAGAGGTACTCTAAAGTGGTCGAACACATGGTTGAGTAGGTACCCATAAGGTATGCCATGTTTAACATTTTTCCAAGTCATCACCCTATGCATCTGTTCAAGCATAATCGCAGAAAGGTTGATAGCCTCAAGTTCATCCAACTGTTCCATGTGGAACAAATCTGCGACAGATGCTACAGTTCTCTTCTCACTCCTGGCACTAGGACCTTGTTAATGAACTCAAAAATTAATTAATACTCTCCTTTTAGGAACTTCTTGGGTAGACCAACACGCTTAATGTCCCCACGCTTGGTAGCCCTTTGAAAAAAATCACTGGAAGGTTTGCAACCTTCAATGGACCAGATCCCTATAGAATGAACTCTGTTGAGTCCACAATTAGACTCATTTAGTTCTTTATTTTGATAGAAATTGTGTCCTCGAATGCTTATTTTGTCTCAATATCTGATGAAAACTCTTAGGTTTCAGGTATTTGAAGTTTTAGTGGAAGCATGGACACTTAGGCGCAAAAAGGAACAAAAAGGCTGAAAAGAACGAAGAAACTGAAGCATGAGCATCTCTAAGAACCTTTGGCGATTTGCTGAAAGGATAGACTCCGCCCATTGTTCCAGTATGCGAAGCCCTAAAGGAAGAGGATAAAAAAGACGATGAAAGGAGCAGTCGGCGCTTCGCTGAATAGTTCTGTGAAGCAGTACTATACCACCCAATGGTCCAGAACGTGAAGATTCTGAAGGCAAGCATGAAACGGTGATGAAACAGAAAAAAGGGTGAGTCACTGAGTCATTCGGCGACATAGACTAACTTCGCCGAAAGATCCACCAACGCTATTTTCTGAAGTCTATAAATACCGAACTCTTTATTAATTTTATAAGTCCTGAACCATTTTTATATTGTTCATAATAGAATAGTACTTTTTAGATATTTTTCTCTCAAGTTTGGAGAGGGTTTTATGGGAGAGTTGAAGAGAGAAGGATTTCATCTTCCCCAAGTTGGAAGTGGGTCTTCTCCATTCTTCTTCCTTTACTTAAATCAAGGTTTAATTTCTTATACCCATTTTATTTTAGTATCATTTTAGGTGTATTTTGTTATTTCTTGATGTGTGGCTAAAAAGCCCATTCTTGGGGTGTGATTTAGCAAATATGTGTTGATATTGTTGTTGGGCTTGCTTGCTGATAGACTAGATGTATTTTAATGGTGATTTCACGTAGTGGTGTGGTTTAATTTAAATGGTTTGTAGTTGCAAATACAAAACCACCCATGTGTTTTCGGCTTGCCCGAGAGGGAGGTCGCTAAACCAAGACCACTAGGCTGATGGCCTAAGGAGTGGGTCGACATGAGGTTCAGCCCGAGAGGGTGAGCCCTAGTCCCATATCCTAACACTCAGCTTGAGAGAATGAGTGGGGTAAGGCGTAGGCTAGTCTTCATGCGGCAGATGAGTGTCCGAGAGGAACCCATTTGAAACGGGGTAAGTTGCCTGAGAGGAAACTGATTTCCATTTAAAGCTTAGCCTAGTCACTATTATTTTGCAAATTTCCTATCGAAAGCATGTACCCAACGATTTATCTTAGCTTGTATTGCAGTCACACCCCAAGAACTTCTCCCCATACTTGATTTTCTTGTTAATTTTTTGTTGTGTTTACTACTTGTGACAAAACCCCCATTTGATATTTGATATTTGACACTTTCATGTCACCTCCTTTAATTTACTATGTTTTTGTTCATCAATATCTTTAGCTACGACTAGTTAGAACGTAATTTTATTTTTCTATCAATTCTCAAAACCACTCCCTTGGGACACGACCCCAACCTTTAGTTGGGTTACTATACTATCGACGATCGTAAACACTCATACCGTAGGTTAGTGTCATTGGTCATGATAAACATCAAACTCTCAAAATGATTCCCAAGCTTTCTTCATTGAGAGATATCTTTACTGCCCAAACTGTTGTTTGAATACCTTCATCATCGAGGAGCACTATTTTATAATAAAACTCCCGCACTTCTGGCTCGTGCAAATAAGGTGCTGGACATTCAAATAGGTGTTCCCAACTTTGAAGGGACACATAATCAAAAAGAGTAGACATACCATGTTTTGCGAGAATGTATAGATCAAATACCCTTCCGTTGAGCACCTTTTGATTTTCGAGTTCAACAACACGCTCTTCTCTTGTCAACTCCCCACCCTCGACTTGCTTCTGAGAGGTCGTACCTGGTCCCTTATCGGATTTCGGTTTATAGGGGCCCTTTTTAGACACCTTGTCCTTTTTATAGGTGATTTCTTCAAAGTCTTAGGAACCCTTTTAGCCTTGACTCGTTCCTTTTCTGCCTCCGCCTTCCGTTTCACCAATGTTCAAACAATGTCTTCAGATTCTTTTCACTTGAGCCTATGTTTAGAGGAAGCGAGGTAGGTTCCTTTGTAGGCACACGAAGAATCCTTCTTCGTCTACGATTTCTTTCTGTTTGGACTTTGTTTACCGTCAAAACATCTCCCATTAATTTTTATACCACCCCTCTTGTTGCATATCTTCTTTTGTCTCATTTGGGGTGAGACTCCACCATTTTTCCTTTTCTCTTTCTTTTTCTTTTCCTTTCAGACTTAGTAGGCGCATCCTTAAGTCTAGTCTCAGGTGCAACCTGAGTTGTTGCAAGATCTGAGACTACCGTAGTCGACACATTTGCCCCTTGAACCCCTTTTCTAGACCAACTTAGAGGGGTTTCTTCTTTATCTTCCTCTTCACTGCTAACCCCCATGGTCACATGAGTTTGGTCGAACACTGGTTGAACACTACGGGGGACCAGTTTTGGTGATCTGTATTCTTGTTCTAAGAGTGTTGACTGAGTATCCCCTTTGAGAGACGCCAAACTTTGTACGACCACCAATTCCTCTGCCGCTGCTAGTATGTTGGATTCCATACCTTTTCCCTCAGGCAAATCACATTCAAATAACCTTCCAAGACATAGTGGACGACACAAGCCCTAGTTGAGACACGACTTGTAGACCTTCAATGGGAGTCGATCTCAAGGGTAGGCTTCACAACTGACTGGGCCTCAGAATTTTTTGAATCTTTGTCTGATAGAACCAGAGTTGGAGAGCAAGGCAAGACATCCCCAAGGTTGATTTTAGGAGATACTAACACTTCAGCGTGGGGTGTGATAGATTCATCAGTCTCACCAACCTCACAAACTAGTGTGGACGGAGATCCTTCAGGAGGATGAATTGAGAAATTGAATGAACTGAGGTTTTTGATTTCTTAGGAGAGAGAAGATTTTGAGGAAGAAGAAGAGTTCAACATTTTCTCAAACAAGAAGAAGAAGACAATTGACATCTTAGTGAGATAATTCGAGGAGAGTAGGAAAGAATTTTTTGAGTGTTGAATTCTCACAAAATGGTGTATTTAACAAGGTATCGGGTCCCTAAACAGTAGTGACTCTTGGTTTTTAAACTGAAAAGACATTTGTAAGTGACACAAAAAATAGGGAGGAGACATGTGGCAGTGACCGTTGACAGAAAACTGTGTAGTAAAAGTGATACTAACCTTCTGGGGGACCAGGTCCCTCTCTATAGATAGCTCTTCCTATTATGGTTAGATGTTCCCTTCAGCCAACATATATGAGTGTGTACCTGCAGTAAGGTACCATGTGTGAGTTCACAAACGTTAAGCAATACAACATGTATAGATACCTGCCCTCCCTAGCATAGTCATATGAGAGGCTTCATGCAAACTTCTTGTGACATCAGGTGATCTTATGCATTCCCAAACTCAATCTGTTCTTGATGAAGCTTTCTTTGCCTAATACCTTGGTGAAGATATCAGCCACTTGGTCTTCCATCTTATAGTACCTCATCACCACGTTCTTCTTATTAACATTGTCTATGATGAAGTGATGCAACACATCTATGTGTTTGGTCCTCTTATGCTAGGTCCTCTTATGCTAGACATGATTCTTGGCCATGTTTATTGCGCTTGTATTGTCACATATAAGAGGAATGGTATCTGTGAGAACACCAAAATCTTCGAGATGCTGCTTGATCCATAAGAGTTGAGCACAATATGATGCAGCCGCCACATACTCAGCTTCAACACTTGATAGAGTTACTGAATTCTGCTTCTTTGTTCCCCATGAGATTAGTGATGACCCTAGAAAATGAGCCATCCCTGAGGTGCTTTTTCGATCAACAAGAAACCATGCATAATCAGCATCAACATAACCAATTAGATCGAAAGAGTCGTCAGAAGGATAGAAAAGGACCAGGTCTTGTGTTCCCTTCAAGTATCTCAGTATTTGCTTGGCTGCTTTCATGTGTGACTCTTTTGGAGCAGCTTGAAACCTGACACACATTCCTACACTGAAGATTATATCAGGTTGACTAGCAATGAGATAAAGAAGAGATCCAATTATTCCTCTATACATAGTCTGATTCACATCAATGACAACTTCATCTTTGTCCATTTTTGCATTTGTACTCATTGGAGTATCAATAGTTTTGGCCTCTATCATACTGAACTTCTTGAGCAATTCCTTGATATACTTCTCCTGACAAATTGATGTACCATGGGGAGATTGTTTGATTTGCAACCCTAAGAAAAAAGTTAGTTCCCCCATCATGCTCATTTCAAATTCACAACTCATTAGGGCTGCAAATTCTTCACACAGAGGATCTATAGTAACTCCAAAGATGATATCATCTACTAGACTTGCACTATGAAGAGCTCCTTTCCTCTTGACTTCAAGAACAATGTGTTGTCAATTTTTCCTCTTTTGAACCCATTTTCAAGAAAGATTTTTGACTATCGCTCGTACCAGGCCATAGGTTATTGCTTTAGGCCATACAATGCTTTGTCTAGATTTAGCACGTGATTAGGCTGATTAACATCTTCAAACCCTGGAGGCTGCTTGACATAGACTTACTTCTTTAACTACCCATTTAGGAAAACACTCTTGACATCCATATGGAAGAGCTTGAATCCCATGTATGTGGCAAAAACTATCAGTATTTTAATGGCTTCCATCCTCACAACAGGTGCAAAGGTCTCATCATAATCGATACCTTCTTCTTGACTATAGCCCTGCATTACTAATCTTGACTTGTTTCTTGTGATTGTTCCATGCTCATCCAATTTATTTCTGAACACCCATTTTGTGCTAATGATGGTTTTGTTAAAGTGGTCTGGGGACCATGTGCCATACTTTGATTCTATCAAACTGATGCAACTCTTCTAGCATTGAGTTCACCCAATCAGCATCTAACAGAGATTCTTTGATGTTCTTTGGTTCAAGAGTGGATATGAAAGCTGAGAACGCAACCAAATTTCTTGCCTTAGATCTAGTTTGAATTCTAGATTCAAGAGGGGAAATCAAGTTGTCTCGAGGATGAGATGAATTATGTTTCCTTATCTGGTTCATCAGCTTGGACATCACTTTTTGATTCTCCATTCTGAGTCTCTCTTTCATGAGCATCATCTTGAGAGGTACTTCCATAGGTTGTTCAGCCTTTTCATCACTCTAATTCTTTTCATGCCGAGCTTCTCAAACTTGGTTTTCCATCTGAATCTACATTAGCTCATCAAATTCAAGATCCTCTTTTCCTTCTCGATTGCTCAACTCACCTGATTCATCAAAAAATACATGCACACTCTCCTCCACACATTTGGTCCTTGTATTGTATACCTTGTAGGCTTTGCTTGAAGAGGAGTATCCCAGAAACATTCCTTCATCACTTCTTGGATCAAATTTTCTAAGATCATCCTTGTTGTTGTTCAACACAAAGCACTAGCATCCAAAAACCTTTAGATGAATAAGAGATGGATTTCTTCAATTTAGCAGTTAATAGGGAATTTTCTTCAGAACTAATCTGATTAAACATCTGTTGGTGACATAACAAGTTGTATTCACTGCTTCAGCCCAAAAGCTCATTGCAAGAACAGAATCTTTGAGCATTGTTCTGGAAATGTCTACTATAGGTCCTGTTATTCCTTTCAACAACCCCATTTTGTTGAGGAGTTCTTGGAGCAGAGAAGTTATGGTGGATTCCATGGTTAGCGCAGAAGCCTTTGATTTGGGCATTTTCGAATTCGGTACCATGATCTGCCCTGATGCTTGCAATTTTGGTGTTTAGTATCAACTCGATCCCCTTTGCAAAGGTCATTAGTGTTCCAGTTGTTTCATCTTTTGATCTCAAGAACATGTTCCACATGAATCTGGAGAAGTCATCGCTAATTTCCAGGATGTATCTCTTCCCTCATTTACTTTGGATTTTCATTGGTCCACACTAATCCATGTGAAGAAGTTCTAGTGGCCTGGAAGTGGTGACATCTTTATTTTCCTTGAATGATGATCTTGGTTGCTTACTCTTTACGCATGCCTCACAGATTTTATTTTCAGCAAATTTCAACCTGGGGAGACCACGGACCAGGTCCCCTGCAACCAATTTATTCAGCAATAAGTAGCCTACGTGACCCAATCTTCTGTGCCACAGACTTGCATTTTCAGATTGAGCACTAAGACAAGTAAGATTGTCTCCTTCTATAGAATCCAAGTCTGCAACATACATGTTCTTCACTTTTTTGGCAGTAAGAAGAACTTTATTGGAAGTGAGACCTGTGACTATACATTGATCTGCCACAAATCTTACCTTATTCCCTTTATCACATATTTGTGAAACACTAAGAAAGTTATATTTCAAGCCACTCACATAATACACACTATCTATGGAGTGCTTCATTGATCTCCCAATCTTCCCAACACCTAAAATGAGCCCATTTTTACCATCACCAAATGACACACCACCGCCTTGGTGTGCTTCCAAAGAGTGGAAATTTTGAGTGTCTCCCGTCATATGCTTAGAGCAACCACTGTCCATATACCAGTATTGACTGCTTCCTCTCTTCTGCACAAGAATCACTTATTAGATTTAGGAACCCACTTGAGATGGAGTTCCCAAAAACTATCAAAAGGTTTAATGAGAAACCTTCCTGTCCATGGGGGTAAAGTATTCTTGCTAAAATGATAACTGGGACCACCAGGTACCTTCCTCTTTTCTACTTTTCTTTTACCTGACTTAAATAAGTTCTTCTAATTTTCTTTTACCCTTTTTAGAGACTCACAATTCTTCTCTAGGTGACTGTTTCTTCCAAAATGGGTACACAAGAGATTGTCAGAGACATCGACATATTTACTGTGAGGGTTGTAGGGAGGTTCTATCTTTCTACACCCTAAGTATTTTCTTCTGTTGAACTTCTGATTAGCTAAGTTTGAAAGAATCTTAGATGAATCAGTCCATTTCAGGGAATGGTTTAGCTCTTCTTTGATCTGACTTAAGTCCGTCACTAGTTGTGAATTCTTTTCAAGAGAAACAACTAGTTTGGACTCAGAAGCAACCTTTCTTCCAGTTCAACCTCAAAACTACTGAGTTTTCTTTTTCCACCCTCTGAGGTACCAAGTTCCTCGCTAGACTTCAGACTCTCAGTTTCTAGAATACTCACCCTAGTGCTCATTTCAGACATTTGATACACAAGGGCAGTTTTCTAATCCTCACAGATACTCAACTTTTAACTTAACATGGCATTTTCATTTGTTATTTCATCTACAGAATCAATAAGAACTGCAACAAGTTTTCTCAATCTCTTAATCGACAAGGTGTCTAATCACTTTTAAGATCAAACAAAGTTACCTCATCTTTTTCATCCTCTTCATCAGATTTTGACATCAGGGACAATATGGAGTTGAAGATAATTTCTTCATCCTTCACCACCATCATGGAGACATCGCCATGACCCTCCTCCTGCACAGAATCACTAGAGGCATTTCCCAGTGTTGCAAAGGCTTTCTTTATGACTTGATCAGTTTGAGCCTTCCTCTTGTCATGGACAGGGACCTGGTCCCTTCGCCATGGTTTGAACTCCTGAACTTCTTGCTTTTGTCTGTGACAGTCTCTTATGAAGTGGCTAGGCTTTCCACATTTGTGACACAGATCGTTTGCAGTAGCCGTTCTACTGGTGGTTCCCCTTTTCTGGAATCCTCCCATGCTTTTTGACAATCTTTTGGAATCTCCTAGTCAGATAGGCCATCTCATCCTCATCATCAGATCCATCACTTTGAACCATTTTTAATGCAACAAATTTCTCCATTTTTCCCTCCTTTACCGATGAACCCTGCTGCCTGTTCAGCTCGTAGGACTGCAAGTTCCCGATCAGATCATCCATGGTAAGCACTTTTAGGTCCCTTGACTCAGTGATTGCATTCACTTTACTTTCCCAGGATTTGTCAAGAACTTTGAGAACCTTTCGAACTTGTTTGCTTGGGTGAATGGGTTCACCAAGGCATCTTAGTTCATTTGTGATGGAAATGAACCTTATATGCATCTCATGAATGGTTTCTCCTTCCTTCATGCTGAAGTTCTCATACTGAGTTGTTAACATGTCTACTTTAGACTCCTTAACTTAGGTGGTTCCTTCGTGGGCTATTTTTTAAACAGTCCCAAATTTCTTTTGAAATCTCGCAAGCCGGAATCCTGTTGTACTCATCTAGACCAATCCCACAAACCAGCAACTTCTTGGCTTTATAGTTCTTTTCTTTTTTCTTCCGATCAGCCTCATCATATTCTCTTCTGGTCTTTGGGATCACTTTTGTAAGTTCTCCTTCTTTTACATCTTTGGTGGGAATTTATGGTCCATCAAGTATCACGTCCCACAACTCAGTGTCTTCTACATTGATGTGATCATGCATCCGTGTGTTCCACCATCCATAGAATTACCCGTTGAAGCGGGGTGGACGGGTGGTAGACAGTCCTTCCTCTAGTCTCGGTGGAGCAGTCGCAGCTCTGATACCACTTGTTGGATTGTATGCGTCCACTAACTACGATGGGACTAGGTCCTTTACAGATATGTGATTGTCATGACCCAAACCTACACCCTGGACGTGGCCAGCACTCGAGAACCATTGCTGGTCCCCAAGTGAACCCTCATTCTGGCTGACTTCAAGCGGAAGACTAACTCAAGCATACAAATCTTAAAAACTGAATAAATATTTATGAAACTTAAATAGAAAGCTTTAGCTCAAAAGTAAACTCCAAATAAAATAAATTATTCAACTTGCCATAGAATAGACAACTTAAATCTTTAAAATATTTAAGAAAATAAATGATACAAACTTCTCAACTATACTGACTATCTATGAAACCACTAACTGATATAGATGGAAGTTGGGATAAGAACCATGACATCATGACTAAACTGAAAAGTAAATGAAACCATCCAGAAATAAGGAGGCTCACAATAGCTAACTCGAACTCGCGGATGTATCAACGAATCTCCTGTTGATGATCCTGAATACCTATTTCTACATCATGAAAAGATGCAGGACAAATGGCTTAGTATGTGGAATGTATGACCACATAAGAGGAATTCTAAAGCATAAGCATAAGCTTGAACTTTGATAAAAAGGAAACATACTTACCTCTTCTCAACTCACTCAACTCAAAGAAACATAGCTCAACTCAATGATTAGATATTCAACTCAGAGGTATACTCAAGGATACTCAAAACTACTCAAACTTACTCAACTCAGAAGTACTCAAGGATAAGATACTCAACTCAAAATACTCAAGGATAATGGAACAGTAAAAGATGCAATATATATGAAAAGCTGTAAAACTATAGATAGCAACTCAATGTACTGAAAAATACAATAATACTCGGTATGTATATAAAAATATAATATAAATCTGTGGGAGTTTCTCTAACCGACAACCATCACTTAAGAGCTATAGTGATGATACAACACTTTACCTCATGCTGCCAAGGACCATCCTATACCTTGCCGGGGGTATACAACCTAACTCACTAAGTGGATCCACTAGTCTATGCTAAAAGCATCTTAAGGAGTCATCTAAAAAGTATGATCTTTTACTACCTATGATGACTACATGGTTTATGGAGACTTGAGTTATCTGAACTCGCATCCCCATATCGGTGCTCAATACTACTCCCAAAATATACTTAGCTCATATATTTGTAAAAAAAAAACTCTTTCTTTGGTTTGAGATAATTACTCAAAACTTAGCTTAAAAGCTCTCTTGGAAATCATAGTTTCCTCTCTACTGAAAAACTAGCTCAAAGGCTCTTTTGAAATATCAGTTTCCTTTCTTGTTTAAATGTGAAAACATTTATTCTTTAGGAATACACTGTCCCGATATACTCTTTTGAAGAAATAAACTCAACTCTTTGCTTAACTCAAAAATTAAGTCTTAAAACAAAGTTAGAACGTTTGTAAAAGACTTCTTAAAATATGGTTCATGCCGAATTATGGATGTGAATGACTTAATGCAAGGTTTTTAATAACCATAGATAGAACTCAATACTTGGAACTCAAGAACTTCGATAATACTACTCACTTCAAGAATGCTCAACTCAGAGGGTTCATGTGGAATTTATGAGCATGAACTACTCAACTCAATGACTCAAAGATACTTCTCGTTTTAAGACTGCTCGACTTATAGGGTTCATGCGGAATTATGGACATGAATAACCCAACTCAAGGACTTGATGGGTAACATGTAATAGTCCCATGATTAGGAATGTAATCTCAAATGGGTTAGAAACTCAATACTTAAGACTTAGGACATGGAGATATTACTCCTCTCATAGATACTAGAGTAATGGAGTTCATACGGAATTTATGGGCATGAACGACTTGACTCGTAGGTCTACCTAACATTATGGAACTCATGATACAACTCTTCTCATTCTCATACTTACTTTCTCAAAATTTAACTCAAATCGATTATGGATTTCAAAGGATTCACAATTGAACTCAAAACTTTCTGGAACTCTACTCTTAACTCTCTCTTGAATGTGAATGTGAATTATGAATTCAAGAGTTATGGTTCATACTATGAAAGATCTCATGATGACAAAGTAGACTCATGTATACATTCTCCTCACTCTCATTCTCACTTGAGTCTTGAAACAAGTTACAAGAAGTTGTAGAAGACTCCACAAAAGGACTCAAAGGGATTTTCTTAGAATGTTCGAAATAATTCTCAAAACTTAACTCTTAACTCTACCTTGCATTTGAATTATGAATTCAAGGTTATGATCATGTTAGGAATGATTTTAGGTGTTTATAAGTAGCTTAGAGTAGTTGGAATAAAAAAAGTGTAAAGGTACCTTTCCAAAGAACTCAAACGGAGCAACTGATTGCAAACTGGATGGGGAAGGCGATCCTGGGGTTATGGGTGGCGCGGAGCTAGCGTGATCAAGTTCCCTAGTTCAGAAATAAGACCGTATACATAGACAAGAAATGACAAAGCACCGCAAAAACAAAAAATGGCAAGATATCAACAAATAATATGTAAATTATAATCATGAAACTTTATCTAATTATCAAAATCATAAAACAAGCCAGATATATCGGAAACTTAAAGGCTTGGAAGCAAGAACTAATTATAAACTTATAGTCAAGAGCGTAAAGCGGTGAAACAAGATAGCTAACTGCTGAAAATCTAAAGCAAAAAATGGATAACACTTTCTTACTACACTCTAAATTCATGTTGTTCAGGTGAAGGACAACTTACAAATAATACTCTTGTAGCTGGCAAAGCTTGTTAAACTGGTTTTTGGTACCCTAAACCCAAAAAACCAGCTGTCACGACCCGAGCCTACACCCTAGACGTGGCTGGCACTCGAGATCTATTGTTGCTCCCCCAAGCGAACCCTCATCCTGGCTGGCTACAAGCGGAAGAACAACTCAAACATACAAAAGCTTAAAACTGAAATGAATTCAATAAACTCGAATACTCAATCTTTTTAAAAGTCTGTACAATACTCAAAATAAAAGTAAATACAGAAACTACTCAACTCTAGTTATCTATGAAGACTCTACTATTACAAAAGTATATCGGGACAAGATCCACGACATCTCAAAACTACTAACTGTAAGATAAAGGTGAAGTCCTACAAAATATAAGATGGCTCACCAAAGCTGATTGGAATATCACATGACCTCAACGAAATGCCTGTTGATGATCCTGAATACCTATATCTGCATCATGAAACAATGCAGGCCAAATGGCTCAGTACATTGAATGTACGAGCATGTAAGGGGAATTCTAAAGCAAAAACATAAGCTTGAACTGATGAAAAAGAAACATACTTACCTCTTCTCAACTTACCCAACTCAACAATAAAGTACTCAATTCTGACTCAAGATACACAACTCAAACATAAGATACTCAGCAACAATAAAAGATGCAATGTCTAGAAAGCTTTTAAAACAATAGGTAATTATTCAATTGTATGCAAAAATACAATAATAACTTAATTTTATGAAAATACAATAATAACTCTATTTGTATATAAAAATACAAAGTAACTCTGTGGGAGATTCTCTAACTAACAACCATCACTATGAGCTATGTGATGATACATCGTCTAGCCCATGCTATCAAAACTGTCCTATACTTGCCGGGGTATAGAACCTACTATTTAGTGGATCCAGTAGTCTATGCTAAAAATCAATAAAGGAATCATCTAAAAATTATGACCCTTTTTCTTCCCACATTGGTTACATGGTTTATGGGGGTTATGAGTTGTTAGAACTCTCCCCCATATCGATGCTCAATACTATTCCCAAAATATAACTTGCTCATATGTTTAAAAACATAACTGTTTCTGTGGTTTGAAATTATTACTCAAAAATCATTCTCTTAAAAGAAATGGTACTCAAAACTGCTCAAAACTCTTTAGGAAATCAGTGTTTTCTCTCATCTTAAATGTAAAAACATTTACTCTTGGGAATACTTAGTTCCCATTTATCATTTTAAAGAAATGAAACTTGACTCTACTCTTCCTCAAACTCAGGTGCTCAAGTGTTAAAACAAGTTTAAAGCGATTGTAAAAGACTTCTCAAAATAGGGTTCATACGGAATTATGGGCATGAACTACTCAACTCAAGGACTCAATGATACTTCTCATCTCAAGATTGCTCGACTCATAGTGTCACGACCCGAGACTACACCCTGGACGTGGCCGACACTCGAGAACCATTGCTGGTCCCCAAGCGAATCCTCATCCTGACTACAAGCAGAAAACTGATTCAAGCATACAAAGCTTTAAAACTGAAATAAAATTCAATAACCCAACTTATCAAAACTTTAACTCAAATGAACAACTTAGAATAAAAATAATATATTCAACTTGCCAAAAAATAGGCAACTTAAGTCTTTAAAACATTTTATAAAATAAATGAATAATACAGACTTCTCAACTATACTGACTATCTATTAAGTCTCTAACTGATTAAGATGGAAGTCGGGACAAAACCCACAACATCATGACTAAACTTAAAAGTAAATGAAATCCTCCGAAAGCAAAGAGACTCACCATAGCTAACTCAAACTCTCGGATGTATCAACGAAGCTCCTGTTGATGATCCTGAATACCTGTGTCTGCATCATGAGAGGATGCAGGCCAAATCGCTCAGTACGTGGAATGTACGAGCATGTAAGAGGAATTCTAAAGCATTACATAAGCTTGAAACTTGATAAAAAGGAAACATACTTACCCCTTCTCAAACTTACTTTCTCAACTCAAGGAATACTCAAGGATACTCAAATCTACTCAAACTTACTCAACTCAGAAGTACTCAAGGATAAGATATTCAACTCCAAAGATATGATACTCGACTTGAAATACTCAACTCTGGATAATCAACACATGAATACTTAACTAAACTCATTTCATTATAAAGCAGTTTAAAACAAGTGCAATATAAAGAAAAAGGAAAACTGTTTAAAACATGATGTTAACTCATAATCATAATATCATAAAAGACATACCATGTTCCCTCTCAAAGTCTACTTGTGCAATACATGAATGAAGTCCCATACCCCCATTCATACTAAGCAGAACCCCTTGGGAAACCATGTAATTACTACTGTGGGAGTTTCTCTAACCGACAACCATCACTTAAGAACTATAGTGATGATACATCGTTATTAGCCCCACGCTGCCCGGGCCATCCTATACCTTGCCGTGGTATATGACCTGAACTACTAAGAGGATCCACTAGTCTATGCGTAAAGGATTCATCTAAAAAGTATGACCCTTTTTCCACCCATGATGGCTACATAGTTTAAGAGGGCTGCTAGTTGTATGAACTCTTCCCCATCGGTTCTCAATACTACTCCCAAAAATATTACATTATATTAGCTCTTTATGTTTAAAAACATACTTCTTCTGTGATTTGAGATTAATGCTCAAAAACTTAGCTCAAAGGCTATCTTGGAAATCAAAGTTTCTTCTCTTGCTTCATTTAGAAAGCGATTACTCTTTTCTGAAAACTTGCCCGAAGGCTCTTTGGAAATCTCAGTTTCTGTTCTTATTTAAATGTGAAAAAATTTCTTTGGGAATACTTAGTCCCCATATACTTTTTGAAGAAAAGAACTTCAACTTTACTCTTTACTGAACTCAAAACTTAAGTCTTAAAACAAAGTTAAAATGTTTGTAAAAGACTTCTTAAAATAACCATAGATAGAACTCAAATACTTGGAACTCAAGAACTTTAATGATACTACTCATTTCAAGAATGCTCAACTCAGAGTTCATGCTTAATTATGAGCATGAACTACTCAACTCAATGACTCAAAAATACTTCTCATCTCAAGACTGTTCGACTTATAATATTCATGCGGAATTATGAGCATAAAATATTCAACTCAAGGACTCAAAGATACTTCTCAAAAGGGATTAGGAAATCAACACTTAAAGGCTTAGAACTTGAAGATACCTCTTTTCTGAAAGATGCTCAACTTATGAAGTTCATGCAAAATTATGGGCATGAAACAACTCGACTCGATGGTGTACATAACTATATGGAACTCATGTATACGACTCTTCTTATTCTCTGACTTACTTCCTCAAAATTTATTTCAAATCGATAGTTGATCTCAAAGGATTCACAATTGAACTCAAAGGCTTTCTTGAACTCTACTCTTAACTCTCTCTTGAATGTTAATTATGAATTCAAGAGTTATGGCTCATGATATGACAAGGTAGACTCATGAATACATTATTCTCACTCTCGTACTCACTTGCTCGAGTCTTGAAACAAGTTATTAGAATTTGTAGAAGACTCCTCAAAAAGGACTTAAAGGACTTTCTTAGAATGTTCGAAAGAATTCTCAAAACTTAACTCTTAGCTCTACCTTGAATTTGAATTATGAATTCAAGGTTGTAAAATGTGATAGGAAAGATCTCATGATGTTTAGGATTGATTTTAGATAGCTAAACATGAGAAAAGATAAAAAATTCACTGCTCGGAAACTAGTCCGTGACACGGAGACACATTAGTATAATTGGTCGCGAAATAAATTTTAAGGCAGAGAGGTTCGTGACCTCTCCGCGACGTGAAGACAACTTTATGAAATGGGGAGGCAGGTCCGCGACACAGAGCCAAGTGCCAGATTTGCCCGACTTTTCTCTTCTTCGTTTTCTAAGCCCAAATCGCCTAAATTCGATTCTTTTGCTCAACTTTTGTTTCGATTCAGATAACCATCACATGTACACAAGAATATAACTTAAAACAAGTCTATAAATTGAAACAATAACCTCAAGAACTCTTCAATCTCAGCCCAATTCAAGAACGAAAGCAAATTCATGAATACATAACAAGAACATCAAAGCTTCAACTTTTAGAACAAATTTAAAGCTGAAATTAACATGATTGGCGTGTGGGTGAAAAAACCCAACACTATGGAAGCTTACATACATGAAAGAACCATTTTCTTGCAGCACTGGAAGGAAAATCTTGAGAGATGAACCCTAGCCTTAGCGTTTCTTGAATTTCTTGAGCGTATAATCTTTGGAGTGAATGTGAGGGTTTAGATTTAAGAAAACTTATTTTCTACATGTTTATGGCGATTTTGATGACCGCCTAAGGGTTTTTAGGACTAAAATACCCCTAAAGAAATAATTAAAATGAGCTGGGAGTCGGAAAGATCTTTCACCAGGCAGTGAGGTCCATGTTGGCTTCACGTCGTGTCGCTATCACGGAGCTTTGCGTGACGTTAGTAAATCTGTCATAACCTTTTAGTCACAACTCGGAATTTAACAAACTCGGTGGCGTTGGAAAGAGGACTCGAAGTGATTTAATTTTATATCTTGTAGCTCACCTAACTCATTTTGTACTAGGAGTTATGGTCATTTGAAGTTGACCAAAACCTTAAGAAAACTTAAGAATGACTTGAATGCTTTTGCTCTTTTCTTCTTGGAACTCAAGGTACCACATCTAGTTCCTCCTGTTCCATCTGATCAGGATTTCAAGAGTGCAGTATATATGTTAACACAATTAGTAGCTGCACAGTGCCAACTAGTTGCGCCAGATGTTGCCGGAACTTCTGAAGGGCCCGGAAGTTTGAGAGTTCATGAATTTCTTGCCTTGAATCCTCCACAGTTTACAGGGACAGATCGCAAGAAGACCCTCAGCACTTTGTTGATCAGCTTCATAGGATCTTCAGAGTCGTGCATGCCTCAGCGACTGAGTCAGTTGAGTTAGCTGCATTTCGATTGCGTGATGTTGCAGTATTGTGGTATGAAAGTTGGGAGAGATCTAGGGGAAAATATACATCTCTACCCACTTGGGATAGCTTTACAAAAGCTTTCATAGATCACTATTTGCCTCGAGAGATTAGGGATGGCCGGGTGGACAAGTTTCTAAACCTTTGATAAGGTGGCATGAGTGTTCGAAAGTACGGGCTGATATTTGATGAATTTGCTAGATATGCACCAACATTAGTTGATACGATGCATAATAAGGTGCGTAGATTTGTGGGAGGGATTGACTCAGACTATATCGAGGCTTGTTCTACCGCTATGCTAAATGACAATATGGATATCTTGCGGATTCTGGCCTTTACACAGGGCATAGAGGATCGCCGACATCTACAGTATACGAGTGATAGAGTCGATATAGACAGAAGAGGGCTAGGCCCGCTGGTTCGCAGGGAGATTTTCAGGGTGGTCCCAGACCTCGATATTCTATTAGGCCACTTAGACCTCCACCACAGCAGTTCCAGGGTAGTAGGTTTAATCATCAGGATTAGTAAGGCCCAGGTGAGGGTTCACGAGCATCAGGCTCGCAGCAGTAGAGGGGTTCAGGCCAAGCTAGGACATCCCCGCTGCGTTGCGCTACCTGCGGTAGGATGCATTTCAGGAGGTGTAGATGGGTTCCACAAGTTGTTATTCTTGTGGATAAGAGGGGCATGGGTGGAGAAACTGCCTTACCATAGGTCAGGGTGGTATAGGTCAGTCGACCAGGTCAATAGTAGGTTCCTCCTCATCAGCACAGTCTACAGGGCGTGGACCCCAGACTTCAGCACGTAAAGGTAGAGGCGGAGGAAGAAAGGGAGCATCTAGTTTTGATAGTGGACAGAACCGTACATATTCATTAAATGGCCGACAGGACACAGAGTCATCAACAGATGTTGTGACAGGTACATTGCTTGTTTGCTTCCATTATGTTTATGCTTTGATAGATCCTGGATCTACTTTGTCTTATGTTACTCCATTTATTGCGGGGATGTTATGTATAGTAGCAGAGTCATTAGATCAACCCTTTATTGTATCTACACCAGTTGGTGAGTCTATTATTATGAGGAGAATCTATCGAGGTTGCACGTTAGAAATTATCGACCGTCAGACCTCTGTAGATCTCGTAGAGTTAGAGATGGTCGATTTCGACGTCATTATGGGTATGGACTGGTTAGCATCTTGTTATGCTAATGTTGAGTGCCGGACAAAGATTGTTAGATTCCACTTTCCAGGAGAGGCAGTTTGGGAATGGAAAGGTGATACATCAACGTCGAAAGGTAGGTTTATTTGCTATCTTAAGGCAAGGAGGATGATTATCAAGGGTTGTATTTATCATCTTGTTCACGTTCATGATATAGATGCAGAACCACCGACTCTTCAGTCTATTCCGGTAGTTAATGAGTTTCTAGATGTATTTCCAGACGAACTCCCTGGTATCCCTCCAGAATGGGAAATTGATTTTGCTATCGATATGCTACCATGTACACAACCCATATCTATCCCTCCTTATAGAATGGCTCCTGCTGAGCTATATGAGTTGAAGGATTAGCTGAAAGACTTGTTGGATAAAGGCTTTATTAGGCCTAGTGCTTCACCATGAGGTGCACCAGTGTTGTTCGTAAGGAAGAAAAATGGCTCACTAAGAATGTGTATCGATTACCAACAGTTGAATAAGGCAACTATAAAGAATAAGTATCCCCTTCCGAGGATAGATGACTTGTTTGATCAGTTACAAGGTGTTAAGTGTTTCTCAAAGATTGATTTAAGTTCAGGGTACCACCCGATACAAGTTCGGGAGAAAGACATTCCAAAGACAACTTTTAGAACTAGATATGGACAATTTGAGTTCTTGGTAATGTCTTTTGGATTAACTAATGCCCCAGCAGTGTTCATGGACCTGATGAATAGTATATTCAGGCCGTATTTATACTTGTTTGTGATTGTATTTATTGATGATATTTTGGTGTATTCACGTTCAAAAGATGAGCATGCAAATCATCTGCGAGCAGTCCTTCAGGTTCTTCGAGACCGAGAACTTTATGCAAAGTTTTCTAAGTGCGAGTTCTGGTTGGACTCTGTAGCTTTCTTAGGCCATATAGTATCAGATGTAGGCATTTCGATTGATACACAAAAGATTGAGACCATAAAGACTTGGCCCAGACCCATGACTCCGACTGAGGTTCGTAGTTTCTTAGGGTTAGCTGGGTACTACAAAAGTTTTGTAGAGGGATTTTCTTCAATTTCAGCCTCATTAACTGTAACACCCCGACTTTTCAAAACGTCTAAATTAACTCGTATCTTCGTGGAAAGACAAGGAGGGTGAGTAATAAATTAAAAATGATGTGTTATGTGATAATTTAAGTGTTCAAGTGTTGTATCTCAAGTTTTGAAGTTAGGTAAGTGGCAAAATAAAAGTTGGCGAAAGTTACCATAAATTACTTTTTAAAGATTTGTCTGAAATTTGAGTCAAATGTCTCGGACGTTTTCTCCCAATATATTAAGAGTTTTGATCCCCACAAGCTATGAAATCGAAGGTCTATAAGTCTAGTTTCCAACTCATCAAACTGTTCGTTCATACGACTTCATAATAGAGAGATATTCGCATTTTCGTGGGACTGCGCAAGCAGGCACGTGAGGTGGGGCCCTAAGTCAGTGGAATGTTACATATATCTTCTCCTTCGACATTTTTCTTCATTTTTAAGCTAAAAACCAGAGAAATTAGAGAAACCCATTTCTAGGATCAAGTGAAGTATAGATTTTCTCGACCTAAGTCCTTGACGAAAGTTGTTCTACGCGTTGGGCTCATCATCGTGGTATAATTTGTTTTATCGATTGCGTAGCATATCACACTTTAGTGTTGGGACAGCAGGGGTTTGAATATATTTGAAGGTTTTGAGGTGAATTACGAACCTAAGATCAAGGTAAGACCCTTGTTTCACCGACTTTAGCTTTTATAAGCAGCAAACATCAATTTGCGATGGAAATACATATCTTTTATCATATTGTCATGGTATCTTTTATTTTTGTATGTTGATCATGGTCCTACCTTGTTGTAGTATCGAGGGAGTTATGAGTTAAAGTCGTTAGGCCACGAGAGTTTAGCGAAAAAGGTATGTTAAGGCAATTCACTTCCTATGGCATGTTTCCTTAAACCATAGGAGCAATGTAATTGAGTTTTTATCATTGTTATACTTGTAGCCATTATTGTTAATTGTTGGCTGCTCGAGTGCGTATAATCCTCTCTTACCGGGATTCTTATTCAGTAGTAGCATTCGTATGTTGGACACGACTTAGAAGCTATTTCTATAGGTTGCCTATAACTAAATTGCTCACTTTTAGCTGTTGGATTGTTACTGTTGCCTTTGCGCTATTGTGGTTAGCTGCAGGAATGTGATCTATGCCTAGCAGGGTTATGTTCTACCTACAGGGCTATATGGATGCCTAAAAAGGCTATGAGTTGCCTACGGGGATATATTGATGCCTAGAAGGTCTATGAGTTGCCTACAGGGATATATATTGACGCCTAAGAAAGTTATGTGCTTCCTATAGGGCCATGTTGTTGCCTAAGAGGGCTATGAGTTGTCTACAAGCTATGTTGATGCCTAAGAGGGCTATGTGACTGCCTGCGGGGCTAGGGGACTACCGATAGGGGTATACAGGTTGATTGGCACCTTCCGGGCTTATGGGGGCTTGAGTAGGTGGTCTTATGTGCTGTTTGTACCTGCCGAGCTTATGGGGGCTTGGTTAGGTTGTTGTTTTATTATTTTTGATAAATTTAGATTTAGAAGAAGGTCAATACAGTTATCTTATCCTTAATTTATTTATCAGAATATTCCAGTATATCAGGATACCTCATCATAGTCTATTGCCTTTCATACTCTGTACATTATTTTGTGCTGACGCCCCATTGCCTTGGGGGCGCTGTATTTATGCATACAGGTCCCGACAGACGACCGAGTAGACCTCCTTATCACCAGGATTGACTTTTATCTTGTTGGTCAGCCTCTTTCCTCCGGAGCTGCCAGAGTTGGGAGGTTTGTTACCTTTTGTTGTATATATTCTCGTGGGTAGGCTGGGGCCCTGTCCCACCAATCTTTACTACTCTTAGAGGCTTGCAGACTAGTGTGTGGGGTTTATAGCTACGTTATGGCCATGTTGGCCTATGTTGTTGGTTTGCTGAAGCTTGTGAGTTGTTTGATGTATTGTACTGATATTTACCTGCTTTTAGTTTTGGTATAGATATCATGGTGGACTCGACGGCCCAATCAGGACTTCTGTTCTAGTTGGCTATTTATTTATATGATTTCCTGGGAGTAGCTATTTCCTTTATAGATCAGTTGACAGGGGCCTTGCCGGCCGAGGGCTTAATTTTAAGCCAAGATATACTTATTTGTTTTCTTGACTGTTTGTGGCTGCTATGCGCTACTAGCAAATGGTTCAGCAGGGTCAGCTCGAGCCTGAGTTCTGGCATTAGGAGCCAGTAGCGCCCTTGAATCTGGGGTGTGACATTAACAAATTTGACTAAAAAAATAGCTAAGTTCCAGTGGACTTAGGCTTGCGCGCATAATTTCCAGTAGCTGAAGGACAGGTTGACATCAGCACCAGTTCTTGCATTGCCAGACGGTTCAGAAGGCTATGCGGTGTATTGTGATGCTTCTGGTGTTGGGTTGGGATGTGTTCTAATGCAATATGGTAAGGTTATCGCATATGCTTCAATGCAGTTCAGAAAGCATGAGAAGAACTATCCGACCCACGATTTAGAGTTGGCTGCAGTTGTGTATGCGCCTATAGATCTGGAGACACTATTTGCGTTCATGTTAACATCTTCACAAATCATGAAAGCCTTCAATATATCTTTAGACAGAAGGAGTTAAATCTGCAATAACGTCAATGGCTTGAGTTACTGAAAGACTACGATGTGGACATTTTATATCATCCAGGAAAAGAGAATGTGGTAGTTGATACCCTTAGTCGAAGATCTATGGGTAGTTTATCATATTTAGATGTTGAGAAGCGTGAGCTAGCGCGAGAGCTTCATCAGTCACCTTGGTTCAATGAAAATGTACCATGATATTAAGGAGATTTATTGGTGACACGGGATGAAGAAGGACATTGCTGAGTTTGTTGCACAGTGTCCTCACTGCCAACAGGTGATTGTTGAGCACCAAAAGCCCACTGGGCTAGTTCAGGAGATAGACATTCCTTTGTGGAAGTGGGAAGCAATTAATATGGATTTTATTACAGGGTTACCTCGATCCCGTCGCAAGTTCGACTCTATTTGGGTAATTGTTGATAGACTAACAAAATCATCCCACTTCTTACTAGTCAGGGCTACTTTTACGGCCGAAGCCTATGTAGGGCTCTATATTAGGGAGATTGTTAGGCTACACGGTGTCCCAGTATCTATTATCTCTGATAGAGGAGCACAATTCACCGCCAACTTCTAGAAGTCCTTCTAGAAAAGACTGGGGACACAGGTTAATCTTAGTATAGCCTTTCACCCTCAGACAGATGGCCAGGCTAAGCGCACAATTTTGACACTCGAAGATATGTTACGGGGGTGCGCGCTAGACTTCAAGGAAAGTTGGGGTGACCACTTACCTCTTATAGAGTTCGCATACAATAATAGTTATCATTCCAGCATCAAGATGGCACCTTATGAGGCTTTGTATGGGCGAAAATGTAGATCCCCTATTGGATAGTTCGAGGTAGGTGAGTGAGGGTTAATTGGACCCGACTTAGTACAGCAAACAGTAGAGCAAGTTAAGCTCATTCGGAAGAGGTTGCTAACAGCTCAAAGTCGACAGAAGTCATACTCAAATGTGCGATGAAGGGACTTAGAGTTTTATGTCGATGACTGGGTATTCTTGAAAGTCTCTCCTATGAAGGGTGTTATGCGATTTGGCAAAAAGGGAAATTTTAGTCCAAGATTCATTGGGCCATATTGAATCCTTTGAATGGTAGGACGAGTGGATTATGAGTTAGAATTGCCTTCGGGGCTAAAATCTGTTCATCCACTTTTCCATGTATCGATGCTACGGAAATGCGTAGGAGATCCTTCTCGGGTTGTCCCAATTGAGGATGTTCAGATCCCAGAGGAGTTGTCCTACGAGGAAACTCTAATTGCCATTTTAGATCGGCAGGTCCGTAATTTGAGGACCAAAGAGGTGACTTCGATTAAAGTATTGTTGAGAAACAAGAATAGAGAAGAGGTGACCTGGGAAACTGAGGATGGCTTGAGGTTCAAATATCCTCACTTGTTTCATACCCTAGGATGATGGCATATCAGTTTATATTAGGGCAGAAAGGTAAGATACCTATTTGATTTTTTTATATATATACTATTGCTTATTATTGTGGTTGTCGTTGTATATCTGCTCGCACTGTTATGGTGGAGCTATAATGCTTAGCTATTTATGTCATCATATGAGACGCCTAGGTTAGAAATTTTGTATTTCAGGTTCTTAGATAGTGACATCTACAAAGGATACACTGCCTAAATTTTGGCAACTCCTAAGGACTGAACTGCGTGACTTAGATTTTTCATTCGAGGACGAATGTTTCTAAGGGTGGAGGGATGTAACACCCCAACTTTTCGAAACATATAATTGACTCGTATATTTGTGGAAAGACCAGGAGGGTGGCTAATAAATTAAGAATGATGTGTTATATGATATTTTAAGTGTTCAAGTGTTGTATCTCAAGTTTTGAAGTTAGGTAAGTGGCAAAATAAAAGTTGGCGAAAGTTACCGTAAATTTCTTTTAAAGATTTGTCTGAAATTTGGGTGAAATGTCTCGGACATTTTTTCCCAATCTATTAAGAGTTATGGTCCCTGCGGCTTATGAAATCGAAGGTCTACAAGTCTAGTTTCCAAATCATCAACCCGTTGGTTCATACAACTTCAAAATGGAGAGAAATTTGCGATTTTGCAAGACTGCGCAAGCAGGCAGGTGAGGTGGGTCCCCTAGGTTGGTGGAACTTTATATATATCATCTTCTTCGACTTTTCTTCATTTTCCCTTCATTTTCCTTAGTGAAGAACCATAAAACCCAAAAAACCTACAAATCCCACTTCTAGGACAAGCCAAATTACTGATTTTCATGACTTAAGTCCTTGACAAAAGTTTTTCTACGCGTTAAGCTCGTCAACATGGTATAATTTGTTTTTATTAATTTCCTAGCATATCATACTTTGGTGTGTGGAGAGCAGGGGTTTGGGCATATTTTAAAGTTTTGATGTGTATTGCAAACTTATACTCAATGTATGACCCTTCTTTAATTGACTATAGCTTTGATAAGTTGCAAATAGAAATTTGCGGCGGAAATACATATCTTTTATCGGATTTTCATTGTATCTTCTATTCTTTTGTGTTGATTATGATCCTACCTTGTGGTAGTATTAAGGGGGTTTTGATTAAAGTTATTAGGACACGTGAATTCAGTGAAAAAGGTATGTTAAGGCTATTACCTACTTACGACATGCTTTCTTAAAGCTTAGAAGTAATGTATTTGGGTTGTTATCCTAAATATACTTGTAGCCATGATTGTTGATTGTTGGCTGCTCGAGTTGATATAATCCTCCCTTGTCGGGATTCTTATTCAGTTAGTAGCGTCCCTATGTTGGACACGAGTTAGAGGCCATTTGTATAGGTTGCTTATAACTAAATTACTCGCTTTTAGCGATTGGATTATTATTGTTTCCCTTGGGGCTATTGTGGTTAGCTGCATGAATATGATCTATGCCTAGAAGGGCTATGTTCTGCCTACAGGGCTATATGGATGCCTAAAAGGGCTGAGAGTTTCCTATGGGGCTATATTGATGCCTAGAAGGACTATGAGTTACCTACAGGGCTATATTGATGCCTAAGAAAGCTATGTGCTTCCTACAGGGCCATGTTGTTGCCTAAGAGGGCTATGAGTTGTCTATAAGCTATGTTGATGCCTAAGAGAGCTATGTGTTGCCTACGTGACTATATTAATACCTAAGAAGGCTATGTGACTGCCTACGAGATTAGGAGACTACCAATAGGGGTATATAGGCTAATTGGCATTTTTCGGGCTTATGAGGGCCTGAGTAGGTGGTCTTGTGTGCTGTTTGTACCTGCCGAGCTTATGGGGGCTTGGTTAGGTTGTTTTATTATTTTTGATAAGTTTAGATTTAGGAGCAGGTCAGTACACTTATTTTATCCTTGATTTATTTATCAGATTATTCCAGTATATCAGGATACCTCATCATAGTCTATTGCCTTTCATACTTTGTACATTATTTTGTACTGACACCTTATTGCCTTGGGGTGCTGCATTCATGCATGCAGGTCCTGACAGACGACCGAGTAGACCTCCTCAGCAATAGGATTGACTTTTATCCAATTGGCTAGCCCCTTTTCGCCGGAGGTGCCAGAGTTGGGAAGTTTGTTACCTTTTGTTGTATATATCTTTATGGGTAGGCTGGGGCCCTGTCCCGCTAATCTTTACTACTCTTAGAGGCTTGCAGACTAGTGTGTGGGGTGTATAGCTACGTTATGGCCATACTGGCCTATGTTGTTGGTTTGCTGAAGCTTGTGAGCTCTTTGATGTATTGTATTGATAGATACCTTCTTTTAGTTTTGGTATAGATATCATGGTGGCCTCGACTGCCCAATCAGGACTTTTGTGCTAGCTGGCTATTTATTTATACGATCTCCTAGGAGTAGCTGTTTTGTTTTATAGATTAGTTGACAGGGGCCTTGTCGGCCGAGGGCTTAGTTTTAAGCCGAGATATACTTGTTTGTTTTCCTGATTGCGTGTGGCTGCCATGCGCTAGTAGCAAATGGTTTAGCAGGGTCGGCTCGGGCCTAAGTTTTGGCATTATGAGCCAGTTACGCCCCTCGAGTTTTGGGCGTGACAAAGACCCACAGATGTATCAACAAAGTTCTTGTGGATGATCCTGAATACCTGTGTCTGCATCATGAGAAGATGCAGGCCAAATGGCTCAGTACGTAGAATGTACGAACATGTAAGATGAAATCTAAAGCATAACATAAGCTTGAAACTTGATAAAAAGGAAACATACTTACCCCTTCTCAAACTTACTTACTCAACTCAAGGACTACTCAAAGATACTCAAAACTACTCAAGCTTACTCAACTCAAAAGTACTCATGGATAAGATACTCAACTTCAAAGATATGATACTCGACTTGAAATACTCAACCCTGGATACTCAACTCATGAATACTTAACTGAACTCATTTCATTACAAAGCAGTTTAAAACAAGTGCAATATAAAGAAAAAGGAAAATTGTTTAAAACATGATGTTAACTTATAATCATAATATCATAAAAGACATACCATGCTCCCTCTCAAAGTCTACTTATGCAATGCATGAATGAAGTCCCATACCCCCATTCATAATAAGCAGAACCCCTTGAGGAACCATGCAATTACTATTGTGGGAGTTTCTCTAACCGACAACCATCACTTAAGAACTATAGTAATGATACAACGTTATTAGCCCCACGCTGCTCGGGCCATCCTATACCTTGCCGTGGTATAGGACCTGAACTACTAAGAGGATCCACTAGTCTATGCGAAAAGGATTCATCTAAAAAGTATGACCCTTTTTCTACCCATGATGGCTACATGGTTTAAGAGGGCTGATAGTTGTATGAACTCTTCCCCATCGGTGCTCAATACTACTCCTAAAAATATTACATTATATTAGCTCTTTATGTTTAAAAACAAACTTCTTCTATTATTTGAGACTAGTGCTCAAAAACTTAACTCAAAGGTTATCTTGGAAATCAAAGTTTCTTCTCTTGCTTTATTTAGAAAGCGGTTACTCTTTTTTGAAAACTAGCCCGAAGGCTCATTGGAAATCTCAGTTTCCGTTCTTATTTAAATGTGAAAACATTTTAAATCTCTTTGGGAATACATAGTCCCCATATACTTTTTGAAGAAAAGAACTTCAACTTTACTCTTTACTGAACTCAAAACTTAAGTCTTAAAACAAAGTTAAAACGTTTGTAAAAGACTTCTTAAAATATGGTTCATGCCGAATTATGGACATGAACGACTCAATGCAAGGTTTTCAATAACCATAGAAAGAACTCAAATACTTGGAACTCAAGAACTTCAATGATACTACTCATTTCAAGAATGCTCAACTCAGAGTTCATGCGGAATTATGAGCATGAACTACTCAACTCAATGACTCAAAAATACTTCTCATCTCAAGACTGTTCGACTTATAATATTCATGCGGAATTATGAGCATGAAATAATCAACTCAAGGACTCAAATATACTTCTCAAAAGGGATTAGGAAATCAACACTTAGAGTCTTAGAACTTGAAGATACCATTTTTCTGAACGATGCTCAACTTACGAAGTTCATGCAAAATTATGGGCATGAAACAACTCGACTCGATGGTCTACATAACTATATGAAACTCATGTATACGACTCTTCTTATTCTCTGACTTACTTCCTCAAAACTTAGTTCAAATCGATAGTTGATCTCAAAGGATTCACAATTGAACTCAAAGGCTTTCTTGAACTCTACTCTTAACTCTCCCTTGAATGTGAATTATGAATTCAAGAGTTATGGTTCATGATAAGAAAGATCTCATGATGACAAGGTAGACTCATGAATATATTATTATCACTCTCATACTCACTTGCTCGAGTCTTGAAACAAGTTATTAGAATTTGTAGAAGACTCCTCAAAAAGGACTTTCTTAGAATGTTCGAAAGAATTCTCAAAACTTAACTCTTAGCTCTACCTCGAACTTGAATTATGGATTCAAGGTTGTGATTTGTGATAGGAAAGATCTCATGATGTTTAGGGTTGATTTTAGATAGCTAAACATGAGAAAAGATAAAAAATTCACTGCTTGGAAACTAGTCCGCGACGCGAAGAAAACTTTATGAAATAGGAAGGCAGGTCCGCGACGCGGAGCCAAGTACCAAATTTTCCCGACTTTTCTCTTCTTCGTTTTCCAACCCCAAATCGCCTAAATTCGATTCTTTTGCTCAACTTTTCTTTAGATTCAGATAACAATCACATGTACACAAGAATCTAACTCAAAACTACTCTATAAATCGAAACAATAACCTCAAGAACTTCTCAATCTCAACCCAATTCAACAACGAAAGCAAATTCATGAATACATAACAAGAACATCAAAGCTTCAACTATTAGAACAAATTTAAAGCTGAAATTAACATGATTGGCGTGTGGGTGAACAAACCCAACACTATGGAAGCTTACATACCTGAAAGAACCATCTTCTTGCAGCACTTGAAGGAAAATCTTGAGAGATGAACTCTAGCCTTAGCGTTTCTTGAATTTCTTGAGCTTAGAATCTTTGAAGTGAATGATAGGGTTTAGATTTAAGAAAACTGATTTTCTACACATGTAGGGAAATTTAGATGACATCCTAAGGGTTTTTAGGACTAAAATGCCCCTAAAGAAATAATTAAAATGATCTGGGAGTTGGAAAAATCTTTCAACTGGCAGTGAGGTCCGTGTTGGCTCCGCGTTGCGGAGCTATCACAGAGCTGTACGCGATGTTAGTAAATCCGTCATAACTTTTTACTCAGAGCTCAAAATTTAGCAAACTCGGTGGCATTACAAAGAGGACTTGAAGGGATTTAATTTTCTATCTTGTAGCTCACACAACTCATATTTTACTAGGAGTTATGGTCGTTTGAAGTTGACCTAAAACTTAAGATAACTTAAGAATGACTTGAATGCTTTTCTCTTTTCTTCTTGGAACTCAAGGTTCTACATCTAGTGACCTTAATACTCAAGAAATTTTAAATTCCTTGTAAAAATCTCACTCACTACGAAGAACGGTTCGAGTCTTAGCTCAAAAATTTTCTGGGTGTTACACGTAGGAATCATGCTGAATTAAACCACTCAACTCAAGGACCTTCATGGTAACATGTAGTAGTCCCATGACTATGAATATAATTTCAAAAGGATTAGGAACTCAATACTCAAGACTTAGAACTTGAAGATACTACTCCTTTCAAAGATACTCAACTTGTGGAGTTCATGCAGAATTACGGGCATGAACGACTTGACCCAAGGGTCTACATAACAATATGGAACTCATGTACACGACTCCTCTCATTCTCATACTTACTTCCTCAAATTTTAGCTCAAATCGATAGTTGATCTCCAAGGATTCACGATTTAACTTAAAGACTTTATTAAACTATATTTTTAACTCTTTCTTAAATTTGAATTATGAATTGAAGAGTTATGATTCATGATATGAAGGATCTCGATGATAGTGTAAACTCATGAATACATTCTCCTCACTCTCATGCTCACTTACTTGAGTCTTGAAACAAGTTATTAGAAATTGTAGAAGACTCCTCAAAAGACACAAAGGGACATTCTCAAAAGACTCAAAAGAACTCTCAAGATTTGACTCTTAACTCTACCTTGAATTTGAATTATGGATTCAAGGTTATGAATCATATCTAGATGTTTAGCAGAATCATTTTACTATTTTGTCAATAAATGTTGTTTAGCTATTCTTCCATCACATGACTTTTCAAACTCCACATATTTTATTATAGATTTGACGTAGTTTGTACCATAACAAATTGTCTATGCAGGACAAGAGCTTGCAGTTGAAAGTTTACTCTTCAAACAGTTGTGGAACCACTTTCTAGCTACTGTCATATAACGCTACATGATAAATGAAGTATATATGTTCTTTCTTTATACTTTCTTCCATTATAACAAAAACACCTTTTAGACACAATAAATATATACTTCAACAAATAGTGTCATTTACTGGCATTAGTTAATTGTCATTTGACATTTACAAAGACGACTAATTATCGCTAAATGTACATATTTAGCTGCAATTAAGCTATCACCGCTAAAGATCATTTTTGGTGTTTGGTGTTGTGTTTGTTTCAATTTGTTTGATGGGGGTCCATGAGTCAGGGATAAGTTCTTTCCTATAGGCTATATATCCATTATCAAGTAGGGATAAGGCACAAGTACCCCCTAAGATTATGACCGGAATCCCAGAGACACACATTAACTAAACTAAGGTCCTATTACCCCTGAACTCATTTTTTTTTTGTAATTTTACATACCTTTTGGCTTACGTGGCACACTGTCATGACCCAGGGGTACGCCCTAGATGTAGCATGACGTACTTGACACCAAATGGGTTCATACAAGCCCTTAGCATATCATAACATAAGATAATAGAAAAGTGCGGAATTTTAAAAATATTTTCCACACAATCAAAGTCTTAATAACAGTAAAGTGGAAATCTTACTACACTTGTCTCAAACCATTTATAACAACTTTGAATAACTCTTGGGACACAACCCATACAATCGTCTCAAAACATTAAAGAAATACATAAAGGAAATGGTGGCTATATCCTCGATGCTATGAGGACTCACCAAGTCTTCAACTCCTTGCTCTTTTAGAAACCTATCCTCAAGAATGTAACTAAAAATCGCCAAACCCTACATTTAATGAGAATGTAGGCAAGAGTATTCGTTAGTACAAAAGTACTAAATATGATAGCTAGCATAACATCATAAGAGCATAACATAAGGGTTAGTCAGCATAAGCCATATGCCATAATCATATATAAGATATACTTCATGAAACATAAACTATAAGCATAAGAGACAATATCATAATCATAAGCAAAGTCTCCAACATCGGCATCATATAAGCATTATTCAACCCTTAGTCCTTCATATCATAAGAGGACTACTTCTCAAATAACCTCAAAGAATACTTGTGAAATGCAAAGAGGAGACCCCATAATCCCACCCACACTAAGTATCACTTTTAGGTCATCATAATCATACTTACCATCTTATTGTCTCATCCTTAACTTACTTCTCATAGGCAAGGAAATCTTCACCTTTAGTCCAACATATCATGGAAGACAACTATATATAACAACAATCCAAGCTAACATATATCATATAGGCAAATCTCATATTAGGACATGCTGACAATACTTCCTTGAAGTAATCTAGTTCCATCATATACATGCTACTTAGATTAGGGACTTGTCCCTCATATTCATGATAGTCATGGAAGAGTACATATTCACTAGTCCAAGACAAGTCATTACTCATGAATGGTCATAATTCTTCTATTCAAGGCAACCAAGGAAAAATACTATTACTCAATCCAAGCTAAGCATGCAACACATAAGAGACATACTTCATAAGTAGCTTCAAGTTATACTTGTGCAATGCATGAATAATACCCTATAATTCTACTCATGTTAAGTACTACTTTAGGCTATCATACTTCAATGATTACTATTTATCATTCTAGACTACCAAGGAATAGCACACTATTAGGCTAGACCAAGCTACCAAAGGAATAGCATACTAACATGCAAGTCCAATCTATACAAGGAAAGTCACCATATTGGGTTAGACAAAGCTACCATGGAAACACATACTAAACATGCAAGTCCAAGATATTCTAGGAACTACCATGAAATAGTTTTAGTCCAACTAAGTCATGCTACCATGCAAGCACCCTATGATGCTAATGTAAGCTACCCTTAGGAGAGTA
This sequence comes from Solanum verrucosum, assembly GCF_900185275.1. NCBI lineage: Eukaryota > Viridiplantae > Streptophyta > Magnoliopsida > Solanales > Solanaceae > Solanum > Solanum verrucosum. The sequence goes on from NW_026020289.1 coordinate 469,776, forward strand.
TGGTTTCTCAATCCTAAGTTACCATGAAATAGTCTTGGCCTAACCAAGTCATGCTACCATGAAAGTATTTTATGATACTAGTTCAAGGTACCATTTGGAGAAGCACTATGGTTCAATCCAAGGCTACCATGAGAACTCCTAACTCAAGCTACCAAGCATGGTCTTATCTTACCAAGTCAAGCTATTCATGAAGGGATCTTATGTCACAACTTCAAGCTATTTTAGTCTAACATGCTTTGATTCATTTTACGTGAGAAAGCCTTTCAACCTAGAATCATTCTATGTGAGAAAACCTTTCACATCATATCATATTCATACTTAGGTGTGTGTGTGAGAATGTCCTTTCAACACTCTCACTAAAGGTTCTAGTTTAGCTTACTAGTTCTCGGGTGTTACGATATCTCCCCATTGGGAACATTCGTCCTCGAATGACACTCTAGGCATTTATTAAGGTCACAACTTTAGACTAGCAACCCATCATGCATGCAACACATCTATTTGCGCACAACCAAGGAGGAAAACTTCAAATCCAAGCTAAACATATTCAATGAAACACAAGGGAGTAGGAACTACATCTAGCAACCCAAAATGAATGAAATTCTATACATACTCAGATTCAAGGAGGAACTACCATCTCCTAGCTAAAACCTACTCAACATACACTCATGGAGCCTATATGCAATTTATTCTCAAAAGCATTTATTCAAGGAGGAATCTCTCAACTCCAACCTAAGGCATGCTCATATATTCATCTCATAAAGTGTATAGGCAACTCTGCTCAATACACTACAACATGAGGAAAAATAATGCACATAAGTCATTTCTATCAAGACCTAAGCTTTCATGAATATGCACATAAAGAAGTCATGGCCACACATAAACACGCAATGGCCTTGCTATCTAGGCACACCATCTCCCTCCTGGGAGTAAGCCTAGGTTGACTTTCTAAGCACCATCTATAACATAAAAGCAACAATGAAGCTCATTCATACTAAAGACAACATCAAAATCTATCAATTCATAAAAGACAAGCAAAACTGTAATAAAGCTTAAAACACATACCGGTAGCAATATTTGGAGATCACTCTTGATCATTTTTATCTTGGAGACCATAAAACCCATTCTTTTTTTTAGCACTCTCATCTGGACCACTAGTGGCAACTTAGGGACTCATTGCTAATTCTTTGTGGCTTAGGGTTAGACACTCTTTACTCCTTATTCTTAGGAGTATTAAAAGAACCTTGTTCGAAAAACCTTTGTCGCTTCCTAGGGTGACCATGTCCATTGGACCCCTCATGAAAAGACTTATCATCTTCCTTCGTAGACCTCTTTTTCTCCCTAGATTTATCCTTGAGTTTCTCCTTCTCTATTTGTTGAGCATACACCATTAGACGTGAGATATCCATATTATTATGGAGCATTGCCGTACGACATTCTTTTGCTACCAAATCGAACACCCCCGTCAAGAACCTACTCATCCTATCTCTCAAATTCGCTACCATAGATGGAGCATACTTGGATAGTTGGGTAAATTTCAAGGCATAATCCTTAACACTCATGCTACCTTGCCTAAGGTTAATGAATTCTTCCATCTTAGCCTCCCTCAACTCTCGGGGAAAGAACCTATCAAGGAATGCTTCTTTGAACACTTTCCACTCTATTGGACCCGCTCCAATCGGCCTACCATCTTTCTATTGTTCATACCATACTTGTGCTACATCTCTCAATTGGTAAGCGGCTAACTCCACTTTCTCTACCGAAGTCAATCCCATGATAGCTAGCACCTTATACACCTCATCTATAAATCCTTGCAGATCTTACTCCACTTTGGAGCCATAAAACTCCGGAGGGTTCATTCTCAAAACCTCTCTAACTCTTAAAGCCGAGGAATTCCCATTAGGATTTACCGGAGCTACCATCTCTCTATTGACTTGAGCCGTCATGGTTTGAGCTTGAGTAGTCAAAGCTTGGGCCAACATTTGGAGAGTCAACCTAATCTCCTCATTTGACATATTCGAAGGATCAATTGTAGCTTGGGGAGGAACCTCTTAATCCTCATTACCTTCCTCATTTCTCCTATCACTCCCCCTGGTATTAGCCATACCCTAAAAACCCATAAGGCACGAATTAGGAAAAAGACCTAGTAAAGCCAAACTCTATGGCACGACTTAGAGAATGAAGAAGTGAGATTTCCTAAACATCCAATAGCCTCATATTCATAAATGTGGTGCGCTTCACATTTAGGAACAAGATTCTACTAGACGTGGTTTGAGATATCCTAGAACCATTCTAAACCTTGTACTCTGATTACTAAGTTTGTCACGACCCTGGGGTACACCCTAGATGTAACATAGTGTACTTGACCCCGAAGAGGTCTCATACAAGCCCTTAGCATATCATAACATAAGATAATAGAAAAGTGTGAAATTTTTAAAACATTTTCCATATAATCAAAGTCTTTAAAAAAGCAAAGTGGAACTCTTATTACACTTGTCTTAAACCATCTATAACAATTTTGAATAACTCTTGGGACACAGCCCAAACAATCGTCTCAAAACATCAAAGAAAGACATAAAGGAAATGATGGCTATATCCTCGATTCTATGAGTACTCACCAAGTCTTCAACTCCTTGCTCTTCTAGAAACCTATCCTCAAGAATGTAACACAAAATCGCCGAACGATACATTGGATGAGAATATAGGAAAGAGTATGCGTTAGTATAAAAGTACTAAATATGATAGCTAGCATAACATTATAAGAGTAAAACATAAGGGTTAGTCAACATAAGCCATATGCCATAATCAGAAGAGATACGTCATAAAACATAAACTATAAGCATAAGAGACAATATCATAATCATAGGCAAAGTCTCCAACATAGGCATCATATAAGCTTATTCAACCCTTAGTCCTTCATATCATAAGAGAACTACTTCCCAAGTAACCTCAAAGAATACTTGTGCAATGCATGGAGGAAACCCCATAATCCCACCCACACTAAGTATCACTTTTAGGTCATCATGATCATACCTACCATCTTATGGTCTCATCCTTAACTTACATCTCATAGGCAAGGAAATCTTCACTTTTAGTCCAACATATCATGGAAGGCAACTATAGCAACAATCCAAGCTAACATTTATCATATAGGCAAATCTCATACTAGGACATACTTACAATACTTCCTTGAAGTAATCTAGTTCATCACAAACATGCTACTCAGATTAGGGACTTGTCCCTCATATTCATATTAATCATGGAAGAGTACATATTCACTAGTCCAAGACAAGTCATTACTCATGAATGGTCATAATTCACCTATTCAAGGCTACCAAGGAAAAGTACTATTACTCAATCCAAGCTAAGCATGCAACACATACAAGACATACTTCATAAGTAGTTTCAATTTATATACTTGTGCAATGCATAAATAAGAACCCATAATCCTATCCATGCTAAGTACTACTTTAGGCTATCCTACTTCAATGATTACTATTTATCATTCTAGACTACCAAGGAATAGCACTCTATTAAGCTAGACCAAGCTAGCAAAGGAATAACATACTAACATCCAAGTCCAAGTTAGCAAAGGAATAACATACTAACATCCAAGTCCAAGTTAGCAAAGGAATAACATACTAACATCCAAGTCCAAGCTATACAAGAAAAGTCACCATATTGGGTTAGACCAAGCTACCATGGTAAAACATACTAAACATGCAAGTCCAAGCTATACTAGGAAGGGTACAAGTGTTCCATCCTAGATACCATGAAATAGTCTTAGTCCAACTAAGTCATGCTACCATGCAAGCACCCTATGATGCTAATGTAAGCTACCCTTAGGAGAGTATGGTTTCTCAATCCTAAGCTACCATGAAATGTCCTTGGCCTAACCAAGTCATGCTACCATGAAAACATTCTACGATTCTAGTTCAAGGTACCTTTTGGAGAAGCACTATGGTTCAATCCAAGGCTACCCTGAGAACTCCTAATACAAGCTACCAAGCACAGTCTTATCTTACCAAGTCAAGCTATTCATGAAGGGATCTTATGTCACAACTTCAAGCTATTTTAGTCTAACATACCTTGATTCATTTTACGTGAGAAAGCCTTTCAACCTAGAATCATTCTATGTGAAAAAACCTTTCACATCATATCATACTCATACTTAGGTGTGTGTGTGAGAATGTCCTTTCAACAACACAACAACATATCATGATCATAGACACTTTACTCTCAAAGTGTTCTTAAGCATATACAATTCCACATATTAGCTTTACTCTCAAGCCCTAGAAATCAACATGTCTCACTACAAGCCTTACTCTCAAAGCTTTACTTCTTACAATCATCATTCATACCTAGATTTCAAGGCATTCTAATCACATGCTTCATTATTAAGTGATTCTAATCATAATTCATCATAAAGGTTCAACGTAAAGCTTTACTAGTCATGATCCATCATATATACTATAATTTAGTTCAATTCATGTCTACTTGCTTTTATTCTTGAACTATTACTATACACAACATTAATTCTAGAAGATTATCTATGAATCCTTAATTCCACCTTTCATGGCATAAACCCACATAACTTCACTTTCATCAATTAAACTAGGGTTAGCCATGCAAAACGTATAATATCATGATTCAATACTAAAACAATTATAAACAAGTAATATCCACTCAATTGAATTCATACTCAATCATCACCCACAATATAGGAAGCAACCCTAGCTAGAATTGGGGTTCATCTTCACAATTGGGGGAAATCTAGGGGGTTCCATGGATGAATAAACTATCATACCTTGATTATAAATCCCTTACAATGATTCCAACAATGGAGGAATTTGCCCTAGCTTGCTTCTCTTTTTCTTCTTCTTCTTCTTCTTCTTTTTCTTCTTCTTCTTCTTCTTTGCTTCCTAGAGATAGAATTTCTTGGATGGAATTTGAGTTCTTTGGGTTAATTAAAATAATGATTTAGATCAATGTATTTAGGGGTCTATTTGATTTATATAGGTTGTCTAATTACTAATAAAATGACACCACTTAATAACTAACTAATTCTAGAATATTTCCTAACCCCAAAACTTAACCGACTTAAAATAGTACATTGCCCAACCCATGAGACCCAACCCACGGGCCGTGTGGGTCCTTCGTGGGTGGTGGTCTGCAACCTCACTCTTGGGGTCTTGACCCACGATCCAATCCACGAGGCTTGGATCTCCTTACGGGGTGTGAGTCCCCAATCGTGGGTGGTCTGATTTTTGGCAGCTTTTAGGTAGTTTCTAGGGTCCTCCTCAAGGACCCTTGGTTGGTCCTTGGGGAGTCGTACCTTGACGTTTAAACCCTAAACCCTTTATTCTAAGTATGGGAGGTCATTTTTTACGACTCTAAGCCTTATGTCAAACTCTAAAACCATCACTTAAGGCTCTAGTTTAGCTTACTAGTTCCCGGGTGTTACAATATCTCTCCATTGGGAATATTCATCCTCGAAGGACACTCTAGGCATTTCTTAACGTCACAACTTTAGACTAGCAACCCATCATGAATGCAACACATCTAATTGCGCACAACCAAGGAGGAAAACTTCAAATCCAAGCTAAACATATTCAATGCAACACAAGGGAGTAGGAACTACATCTAACAACCTAAGGCATGCTCATATATTCTTCTCATGAAGTGTATAGGTAACTCTAGTCAATGCACTACAACATGAGGAAAAACAATGCACATAAGTCATTTCCTCACGACCTAAACTTTTCATGAATATGCATATAAAGAAGTCATGCCCACACATAAACACGCAATGGCCTTACTATCTAGGCACACCATCTCCCCATTGGGAGTAAGCCTAGGTTGACTTTCCAAGCACCATCTATAACATAAAAGCAACAATGAAGCTCATTCATACTAAAGACAACATTAAAATCTATCAAGTCATAAAAGACAAGCAACACCAGAATAAGGCTTAAAACACATACCGGTAGCAATATTCAGAGATCACTCTTGATCATTTTTATCTTGGAGACCATAAAACCTATTCTTTTTTTGAGCACTCTCATCTGGACCACTAGTGGCAACTTACTTACCCTCTCTTCTTGTAGACCTTGCCTTTGGACAATCTTTCATCTTGTTGCCATTCTCACCACAACTAAAGCAACCCTCTCTACCGGCCAAACACCAACCCTCGTGTCTCTTACCACACCTAGCACAAGTGGACCATAGGGACTCATTGCTAATTCCTTGTGCCTTAGGGTTAGACACCCTTTCCTCCTTACTCTTAGGAGTATTAAAAGAACCTTGTCTCGAAACTCTTTGTCACTTCCTAGGGTGACCATGTCCATCAGACCCCTCATGAAAAGACTTGTCATCTTCCATCCTAGACCTTTTTTTCTCCCTAGATTTATCCTTGAGTTACTCCTCCTCCATTTGTTGAGCATACACCATAAGATGTGAGATATCCATATTATCATGAAGCATTGCCGTACGACATTCTTTTTCTACCAAATCGGACACCCCCGTCAAGAACCTACTCATCCTATCTCTCAAATTCGCTACCATAGATGGAGCATACTTGGATAGTTGGGTAAATTTCAAAGCATACTCCTCAAGACTCATGCTACCTTGCCTAAGGTTAATGAATTCTTCCATCTTAGCCTCCCTCAACTCTCGGGGAAAGAATCTATCAAGGAATGCTTCTTTGAACACTTTCCACTCTATTGGACCCGCTCCTACCGGCCTACCATTTTTCTATTATTCATACCATACTTGTGCTACATCTCTCAATTGGTAAGCGGCTAACTCCACTTTCTCTACCGAAGTCAAACCCATGATAGCTAGCACCTTATACACCTCATCTATAAATCCTTGCAAATCTTCCTCCACTTTGGAGCCATAAAAAAATGAAGGGTTCATTCTCAAAAAATCTCTCACTCTTAAAGCCGCGGAATTCACATTAGGATTTACCGGAGCTACCATCTCTCTATTGACTTAAGCCGTCATGGTTTGAGCTTGAGTAGTCAAAGCTTGGGCCAATATTTGGAGAGCCAACCTAATCTCCGCATTCGACATATATGAAGGATCAATTGGAGCTTGGGGAGGAACCTATTGATCCTCATTACCTTCCTCATTTCTCCTAGCACTCCCTCTTGTATTAGCTATACCCTGAAAAACCATAAGGCACGAATTAGGAAAAAAACCTAATAAAGCCAAACTCTATGGCACGACTTAGAGAATAAAGAAGTGAGATTTACTAAACAACCAATAGCCTCCTATTCATTAATGTGGCGTGCTTCACATTTATAAACAAGACTCTACTAGACATGGTTTGAGATATCCTAGAACCATTCTAAACCTTGTGCTCTAATTACTAAGCTTGTCATGACCCAGGGGTATACCCTAGATGTAACATGGCGTACTTGACCCCGAATAGGTCTCATACAATCCCTTAGCATATCATAATATAATAGAAAAGTGTAAAATTTTTAAAACATTTTCCATACAATCAAAGTCTTTATAAAAGCAAAGTGGAACTCTTACTACACTTGTCTCAAACCATCTGTAACAACTTTGAATAACTCTTGGGACACAGCCCAAACAATCGTCTCAAAAAATAAAAGAAAGACATAAAGGAAATGGTGGCTATATCCTCGATTCTATAAGTACTCACTTAGTCTTCAACTCCTTGCTCTTCTAGAAACCTATCCTCAAGAATGTAACTCAAAATCACCGAACCCTACATTTGATGAGAATATAGGCAAGAGTATGGGTTAGTATAAAAGTACTAATAAGAGCTACTCATGAAGGGATCTTATGTCACAACTTCAAGCTATTTTAGTCTAACAAGCTTTGATTCATCTTACGTGAGAAAGCCTTTCAACCTAGAAGCATTTTATGTGAAAAAACCCTTCACATCATATCATATTGATAATTTGGTGTGTGTGTGAGAGAATGTTCTTTCAACAACACAACAACATATCATGATCATAGACACTTTACTCTCAAAGTGTTCTTAAGCATATACAATTCTACATATTAGCTTTACTCTCAAACCCTAGGAATCAACATGTCTCACTACAAGCCTTACTCTCAAAGCTTTACTTCTTACAATCATCATTCATAGATAGATTTCAAGGCATTCTAATCACATGCTTCATTACTAAGTGATTCTAATCATAATTCATCATAAAGGTTCAACGTAAAACTTTACTAGTCATGACCAATCATATATACTATAATATAGTTCAATTCATGTCTACTTGATTTTATTCTTGAACTATTACTATACATAATATCAATTTTAGAAGATCATCTATGAATCCTCAATTTCACCTTTCATGGCATAAACTCACATAACTTCACTTTCATCAATTAGACTAGGGTTAGCCATGGAAAACATATAATATCATCATAATATCATGATGAAATACTAAAACAATAATAAACAAGTAATATCCACTCAATTGGATTCATACGCAATCATAACCCACAATATAGGAAGAAACCCTAGCTAGAATTGGGGTTCATCTTCACAATTGGAGGAAATCTAGGGGCTCTTTGGATGGAAGAATCCATGTATGAATAAGCTATCATACCTTTATTATAAATCCCTTACAATGCTTGCAACAATGAAGGAATTTTCCCTAACTTGCTTCTCTTCTTCTTCCTCTTCCTCTTCTTTGCTTCATAGAGAGAGAATTTCTTGAAGGGAATTTGGGTTCTTTGGGTGAATTGAAATAATGATTTAGATCAATGTATTTAAGGGTCTATTTTCTTTATATAGGTAGTCTAATTACTAATAAAATGACATCACTTAATAACTAACTAATTCTAGAATATTTCCTAACCCCAAAACTTAACCGACTTAAAGGAATACATTGCCCAACCCACGGGCCGTAATGGTCCTTCATGGGTGGTGGTCTGCAACCTCACTTTTGGGTTCTTGATCCACTACCCAATCCACTAGGCATGGATCCCCCTACGGGGTGTGGGTCCCCAATCGTGGGTAGTCTGTTTTTGGCAACTTTTAGGTAGTTTCTAGGGTCCTCCTCAAGGACCCTTGGTTGGTCCTTGGGGAGTCGTAACATGATGTTTAACCCCTAAACCCTTCATTCTAAGTACGGGAGGTCATTTTTTACGAATCTAAACCTTACGTCAAACTCTAAAACCCTCACTTAAGGCTCTAGTTTAGCTTACTAGTTCCCGGGTGTTACACACACTCCGTAACTCCACGAAATTGAGGCGCGTGAGAGATATTTGGATTCCACATAAGCCAAAAAGCTGTACAAAATTATAAAATAAATGGGTTTGGGTGGGGGGTAATAGGACCTTAGTTTAGTTAAGGTGTGTCTTTGAGATTTCGGTCATAGTCTAGAGGGGTAGTTGTACCTTTTCCCTTATCAAGTATACTACGTGTTTGCTGATTTGAGTATAAATCTCATCATCCCCTCATTGCTATTAATGGATAAAAAAGAGCCCTAATTGAGTTTACGGAACTGTTGGATTTTCGGGCATATGCTATGAGTTAATATGATGATATATATATATATATATATATATATATATATATATATATATATATATATATATATATCAAACCAATACTCTAAGTGCTACTACCAATAATCTTATTAATTTTGAGAAAAAATCATCGTGACAAGAAAAAAAAAATATGTCCCATTTTTAGTTATACTTGATGAAATTTTGAGGGAAAATGCATAAGTAACCCCCCCCCCCCCCCAACCAATGTCCGAAATCTCAGAGATACACTTATACTATACTAAGGTCCTATTACCCCCCCCCCCCCGAACTTATTTTATAAATAATTTTCTACCCCTTTTTTACCTACGTGGCACTATCAACCAGATAGCTTGAAAAAATTGCCAACACGCGCTGGGCCCAAAAAATAGTGCCACGTAGGCCGAAAAGGGGTAGAAAAATATTTATAAAATAAGTATGGGGGGAGGGGGGGTAATAGGACCTTAGTATAGTATTAGTGCGTCTCTGAGATTTCAGGCATAGGTTGGGAAGTACTTATGCATTTTCCCAAATTTTGAATTGAATTTAGTAGTTTACCTATCCATCATTCAATAGATGTTAAATTTGATAAGCTTCATTTTCTATCATCATTTCAAAACAATCTTAATAATATAATTAAAATAAGAGATAATGATATGACTTACTTTAATAATCACACGAAGCTAGTGCGATCAAGTTCCCTAGTTCAGAAATAAGACCATATACATAGACAAGAAATGACAAAGCACTGCAAAAACAAAAAATGGGAAGATATCAACAAATAATATGTAAATTATAATCATGAAACTTTATCTAATTATCAAAATCATAAAACAAGCTGGAGATATCGCAAACTTAAAGGCGTGGAAGCAAGAACTAATTATAAACTTATAGTCAAGAGCGTAAAGCGGTGAAACAAGATAACTAACTGCTGAAAATCTAAAGCAAAGAATGGATAACACTTTCTTACTACACTCTAAATTCATGTTGTTTAGGTTAAGGACAACTTACAAATAATACTTTTATAGCTGGCAAAGCTTGTTAAACTAGTTTTTGGTACCCTTAAACCCAAAAAACCAGCTGTCACGGCCCTAGCCTACACCCTGGACGTGGATGACACTCGAGATCTATTGTTGCTCCCCCAAGCGAACCCTCATCCTGGCTGGCTACAAGCAAAAGCATAACTCAAGCATACAAAAGCTTTAAACTGAAATAAATTCAATAAACTCGAATAATCAACCTTTTTAAAAGTCTGTACAATACTCAAAATACAAGTAAATACAGAAACTACTCAACTATGTTTATCTATGAAGCCTCTAATATTAAAAATGTATATCAGGCCAAGATCTACGACATCTCAAAACCACAAACGGTAAGATAAAGGTGAAGTCCTACGGAATATAAGATGGCTCACCAAAGCTCACCGGAATATCACATGACCTCAACGAAACGCTTGTTGATGATCCTGAATATCTATATCTACATCATGAAACAATACAGGTCAAATGGCTCAGTACATTGAATGTACGAGCATGTAAGGGAAATTCTAAAGCAAAAACATAAGCTTGAACTGATGCAAAAGAAACATACTAACCTTTTCTCAACTTACTCAACTCAATTCAACTCGATGAAACATAGTTTAACTCAACTCAGATTAAATAGGGCTCAACTCAATAGTAAGATACTCAACAATAAGGTACTCAATTTTGACTCAAGATACACAACTCAAACATAAGATACTCAACAACAATAAAAGATGCAATATCTAGAAAGCTTTTAAAACAATAGGTAATAATTCAATTGAATGCAAAAATACAATAATAACTCAATTGTATGAAAATACAATAATAACCCTATTTGTATATAAAAATACAAAGTAACTCTGTGGGAGATTCTCTAACTGACAACCATCACTATGAGCTACGTGATGATACATCGTCTAGCCCATGTTGCCAAAACTATCCTATAATTTGCCGGGGTATAGAACCTACTACTCAGTGGATCCACTAGTCTATGCTAAAAAACAATAAAGGAATCATCTAAAATTTATGACCCTTTCCTACCCACGTTGGCTACATTGTTTATGAGGGCTATGAGTTGTTATTACTAAAAAATGTTCTCCTAAAAGAGATGGTACTCAAAACTGATAAAACTCTTTAGGAAATCAGTGTTTTCTCTCATCTTATATGTAAAAACATTTACTCTTGAGAATACTTAGTTCCCATATATCATTTTAAATAAAATGAAACTTGACTTTACTCTTCCTCAAACTCAGGTGCTCAAGTGTTAAAACAAGTTTAAAGCGATTGTAAAAGACTTCTCAAAATAGGGTTCATGCAGAATTATGGGCATGAACTACTCAACTCAAGGACTCAATGATACTTCTCATTTCAAGATTGCTCGACTCATAGAGTTCATGCTGAATTATGGGCATAAACCACTCAACTCAAGGACATTCATGGGTAACATGTAGTAGACCCATGACTAGGAATATAATTTCAAAAGAATTAGGAACTCAATACTCAAGACTTAGAACTTGAAGATACAACTCCTCTCAAAGATACTCAACTTGTGGAGTTCATGCAGAATTATGGGCATGAACGACTTGACTCAAGGGTCTACATAACAATAAGGAACTCGTGTACATGACTCCTCTCTTTCTCGTACTTACTTCCTCAAATTTTAGCTCAAATTGATAGTTGATCTCCAGGGATTCACGATTTAACTTAAAGACTTTCTTAAACTATATTTTTAACTCTTTCTTAAATTTGAATTATGAATTCAAGAGTTATGATTCACGATATGAAGGATCTCGATGATAGTGTAGACTCATGAATACATTCTCCTCACTCTCATGCTCACTTACTTGAGTCTTGAAACAAGTTATTAGAAATTGTAGAAGACTCCTCAAAAGACTCAAAGGGACTTTCTCAAAAGACTCAAAAGAACTCTCAAGATTTGACTCTTAACTCTATCTTGAATTTGAATTATGGATTCAAGGTTATGATTCATGTTATGAATGATTTCTATATGTTTAGAAGTAGTTTAGAGTGTTTAGAATCGATAGGGCATGAAGGTACCCGTTTAAAGAACTTAGACGGGGGAAAAGATGGAGAGGGGGTGGGGGCAGGTGACCCTAGCGCATTGAATGGTGCAGGGCACTAGCCCTCTACCTACAGAGGTGTGGTTGGGGCGCACTGGCTGGTACAGGGAGCCATGCCCCAACCCAGAAAACCCCGACAACATTTCTTTCTCATTTTTTGACCCTAACTCGTCTAGAATTGAACAACTTCTTCCCCAATCACTTAGATTTGAATACCCAACAAAAGTACACAAAATTCTACTAAAAAAGAACTCTCAAAATCCATACGATTATCTCAAGAACTCATCGAAGCCCCAACAATCAAGATTACGAAAAGGAATTTCAAGAAAACACTTCAAGAACTCAAATGCTTCAATTTAAGAACGAATTTGCACCGAAAATAACATGATTGGCGTGTGGGTGAACGAACCCAACACTATGAGAACTCACATACCTCTTAGGATAAAATCCTTGGTATTAACCCCTCGAGGATAGCAAGAATCTTGATTGTCTTGAACCTTCCCTATTTTCTCCTTCTTTCTCTTCTTTTCTTTTCTTGAACTCTCTTCTAAAACCCTAAGCTTATTTGGATTTATGAAAACTGACCCAGATCAGATTTGTCCCCAAAAAATTACTAAAATTCGTTTTAAGTTGATTGGATAAGAAAAAGACCAAAATACCCCTCCTTAGTTCGAATAGAAATGCCATATCTAGAGAGGCTGCACTCAAACGGTCATATCCCCCTCATCCAAGCTCAAAAAGTAGTAAACTCGGTGGCATTGGATAGAGGACTAAGAGGTCTTTCATTTGAAATCTTATGGGTCTCCTATCTCATCCTATGCTAACTGTTATGGTCATTTGAAGTTGACCAAAAACTTAGAAAAACTTAGAAATGACTTGAATGAATTTTCGTTAGTTCTTTTTGGAACTCAAGGTACTATATCTAGTGACCTGAACTTAATACTTAAGAAAATTTTAAATTTCTCGGTAAAATCTTACAAATAACAAAGTATGGTTCGAGTCTTAGCTAAAAAATTTCTTGGGGTGTTACAATATCTCCCCCTTGGGATCATTCGTCCTCGAATGATGGTTGGACTGGGTATGGAACAGGGTTACTCTCGCTACCTCATCTGACTCATGAGCTAGCCTACTAACACAGGCTGAATTGATTCGTACCAAGAGTGGGGACCTTCTATAACACCTAAATCAAGAACGATGCTATTGTGAACATAGTTGCACTCTCTCTAAAGTTACCTTATCTAAAACAAAGGAAATTTGGGCATGAAGTAAGAATAGGAATACCATGCCTAGGGTGACATGACTGCAAAATATTAAGCTTAGCAACACTCCTCAACTTTTCTCTTCTTTCCTTATACTATACCTCATTGGTTGCAACGCCTAGTTCCCGCAAGGGTACATGACTTCTCTTACCAAGGAATGAATCTAACAACACACTCTTACTTTATTCAAGATTAACCCAAATCCTAAGGTTCGGGTTCTATACCTCTCTATATGGAGTCTCATCCTAAGAACATTAATCTGTACCACCTCATTTAATCAACATTAGGCTCATACGAAGAACTACCTCATGTTAAACAACACCACATTCAAGCTTAGTATTCTAACAACTCCATGGACTCTTACTAACCAACTCCCTAAGAAGTTTTCATTCTCTCACCATATCCTTGCCATACTAACTAGGATTTCCCGTATTACTACTCAAAACCAACTAAGGGCTCTCATTTAACTATTTTTCATAGTAAAACCTCATCATTCTCTTCCTCTTCCTCCTTATTTATAACCTTAGGTGGAATTATCACACCATCATTGTCACGATGTGAACATTAATCTTCTCCTTCTAACATCACTCCACTACTAAAAGGACTTCTAAAAATATATCTCTCATACTCTTTTGAGCTCATTACAATCTTATTCTCAACACTGGACTTGATTTCTCATCTTATCATCTCCCCCTTAGGTCTAAAGTTGACACTTGGAAGCTATGGACCTATTCAATCATCTCTAAACTAGTGTACATCCCCATTATCACAACTCAAGTACTATTTGCCCACCTATTATACCTTATTACTTAATCAGTTCTATAACCTTCTGAACATCAAGACCCTCTCAAACAAATCATAAGCCTAGCTTAGATCTACCACTTCATGAATACTCTGGTCTCTTATTCAACACATGTATTTAGTCTCCTCTAACACGATGGCACATCGGCATCAACTCTATTTTGGTTAAAATATACTCTATCTCAACATGCCTAGTAACTATTCCTCTTCCTTCTATCAAGAACACTCTACAAGATTATTATTCCTTATTTCACTCATAAGGGAATTCGTCATTTATAACTGACTAGGTGCATGATTGCAATAATATAATATGCCCCATCACTATCTCATTTCCTTTAATTACTGAACCTCTACATACTTTCATCTAGCTATGGGCACTTTCACTACTACTGCTCATAATTTTGTAACTCATGCTATCTTTTTGGATGAGAATACTACCCAAGCTCTAAACATACTTCCTCATAAGGATCTCAGCTGAAACAAGGCTCAGAGAAGAGAGTACAACTCGATTTTAGCTAAAATGCACGATTCACATGAACATGAGCGCATTCCTTTGAAACTCAACAATTAACTCACTCCTGGCTTCTCTCAAGCCCCTCTGGAGTCTCATGACTTCCTCAAGATTTTTCTAAGAGCAACTCATTGATAAAGAACTGGCTTTGCTTTTCAACAAACTCTAGTATGAGGGGTAGTCGAATTGATATGAGAACACACGAGTTAGAATGAGTCTATATGACATATCTCTATTACACGATTAAGAGTATGAAAGAAGGGAAACTTTTCCTAAATGTCTGTAGTCACTTATTCATAGAAGGGGGGCCTGCAAAGCCATAAATAAGATCCTACTTCACACGGCTTCATAGACACCCTAGGACACTTGAACTTTGTGCTCTGAAAACAAGTTTGTCATGACCGAAGACAACTCCCTGGACGTGGCCGGCACTCGAGAACCATTGTTGGTCCCCAAGCGAGCCCTTATCCTAGTTGTTTAAAAGCGGTAGACTAACTCAAGCATACAAAAGATTAAAACTAAAATAAATTCAACAAACTCGAATAGTCAACCTTTTTAAAAGTTTGTACAATACTCAAGATAAAAGTAAATACAGAAAACTCCACAACTCTGTCTATCTATGAAACCTCTATTACTACAGAAAGATATCGGGACAAGACCCACGACATCTCAAAACTACTAATTGTAAAATAAAGGTGAAGTCCTCTGAAATATAAGATGGCTCACCAAAGCTGACCGGAATATCACATGACCTCAACGAAACACCTGTTGATAATCCTGAATACATGTATCTGCATCATGAAACAACGTAGGCCAAATGGCTTAGCACATGGAATGTACGAGCATGTAAAGGGAATGCTAAAGCATAAACATAATTGAACTGATGGAAAAGAAACATACATACCTCTTCTCAACTCACTCAACTCAATTCAACTCGATGAAACATAGTTCAACTCAACTCAGAGAAAATAGGGCTCAACTAAATAGTAAGATACTCAACTCAGAGGAATATGGCTCAACTCAACAATAAGGTACTCAATTCTGACTCAAGATACTCAACAACAATAAAAATGCAATATCTGGAACGCTTTTAAAACAATAGGCAATAAATCAATTGGATGCAAAAATACAATAATAACTCAATTGTATGAAAATACAATAATAACCCTATTTGTATATAAGAATACAAAGTAACTCTATGGGAGATCCTCTAACCGACAACCATCACTATGAGCTATGTGATGATATAACGTATAGCCTACGCTGCCAGAACTGTCCTATACTTTGCCAGGGTATAGAACCTACTACTAAGTGGATCCACTAGTCTATGCTAAAAAGCAATAAAGGAATCATCTAAAAAGTATGACCCTTTTCTACCTACGTTGGTTACATGGTTTATGGGGGCTATGAGTTATTAGAAGGCTCCCCATATCGGTGCTCAATACTACTCCCAAAATATAACTAACTTATATGTTTAAAAACATAAATCTTTCTGTGGTTTGAGATTATTACTCAAAAATTGTTCTCGTAAAAGAGATAGTACTCAAAACTCTTTAGGAAATCAATGTTTTCTATCATCTTAAATGTAAAAATATTTACTCTTAGGAATACTTAGTTCCCATATATCATTTTAATAAAAATGAAACTTGACTCTACTATTCCTCAAACTCAAGTGCTCAAGTCTTAAAACAAGTTTAAAGCAATTGTAAAAGACTTCTCAAAATAGGTTCATGCAGAATTATGGGCATGAACTACTCTATTCAAGGACTCAATGATACTTCTCATCTCAAAACTGTTCAACTCATAGGGTTCATGCGGAATTATGGAAATTCCGCATGAACCACTCAACTTAAGGGCATTCATAGGTAACATGTAGTAGTACCATGACTAGGAATATAATTTCAAAAGGATTAGGAATTCAATATTCAAGACTTAGAACTAGATGATACTACTCCTCTCAAAGAAGTTGAACTTATGGAGTTCATGCGGAATTATAGGCATGAACGACTTGACTCAAGGGTCTACATATTAATATGTAACTCATGTACACGACTCCTCCCATTCTCATACTTACTGCCTCAAAACTTAGCTCAAATCGATAGTTGATCTCCAAGGATTAACGATTTAACTCAGAATTTCTTAAACTGTACTTTTAACTCTTTCTTGAATTCGAATTATGAATTCAAGAGTTATGATTCATGATATGAAGGATCTTGATGATAGTGTAGACTCATGAATACATTCTTCTCACTCTCATGCAAACTTACTTGAGTCTTGAAACAAGTTATTAGAAATTGTAGAAAACTCCTCCAAAGTCTCAAAGGGACTTTCTTAAAAGACAAAAGAAATATCAAGATTTGACTCTTAACTCTACCTTGAATTTAAATTATGGATTCAAGGTTATGATTCATGTTATGAATGATTTCTAGATGTTTAGATGTAGTTTAGAGCATTTAGAATCGATAGGGCTTGAAGGTAACCTTTAAAGGACTCAGACGGGCAAAACGATTGAGAAGGGGTGGGGCAAGGCGACCCTGGCACACTGAGTGGCGCAGGGCGCCAGCCCTCTACCTACAGAAGTGTGTTGGGGCGCACTGGCTGGCGCAGGGTTCAAGGCCCCAACCCAAAAAACCCCCGACGACTTTTCTTTCTCGTTTTCTGACCCTAACTCGCCTAGAATTGAACGGTTTCTTTCCCAATCACTTAGATTAGAATACCCAACCAAAGTACACAAGAATCTAATAAAGATCGACTCTTAAAATCCATATGATAATCTTAAGAACTCATCGAAACCCCAACAATCAAGATTACAATAAGTAATTTCAAGAAAACACTTCAAGAACTCAAATCTTTCAACTTTAATAACGAATTTGCACTGAAAATAACATGATTGGCGTGTGGGTGAATGAACCTAACACTATGAGAACTCAAATACCTCTTAGGATAAAATCCTTGGCGAAAAACCCTCGAAGATTGCAAGAATCTTGATCGTCTTGAACCTTCCGTCTTTTTTCCTATTTTCTCTTCTTTTTTTCTTTTTGAACTCTCTTCGAAAATCCTAAGCGTATTTGGATTTATGAAAACTGACCCAAATCAGATTTGTCCCCAAAATATTACTAAAATTCGTTTTAAGCTGATTGGGTAAGGAAAAGACCAAAATACCCCCTCTTTAGTTCGGATGGAAAGGCCCTATCTAGAGAGGCTGCAATTAAACGATCATATCTCCCTCATTTGAGGTCGAAAATTAGCAAACTCGGTGGCGTTGGAAAGAGGACTCAAAGATATTTCATTTTACATCTTATGGGTCTCCTAAATCATCTTGTTATAAAAGTTATGGTCATTTGAAGTTGACCCAAAAGTTAGAAGACTTATGAATGCCCTGACTGAACTTTCTTTAGTTCTTTTTGGAACTCAAGGTTCTATATCTAGTAACCTGACCTTAATACTTAAGAAAATTTTAAATTCCTCGGTAAAAGCTTACTCAGAACAGAGCATGGTTTGAGTCTTAGCTCAAAATATTTCCGTGGTGTTACACTAGCAACCCAATACAAATGCAAGAAGAATAAACATAAGTAGGTCTCACAAAAATAGGCATATCAAGAATCACCATAGCAGTAGTGGTGGTTATCACACAATGAATTGTAAGTGGAGATGATCATAGATTGATCAAAGAGAAATGACTACATTAGTTTTTGAACTACAATGGAAAATCAAGCATTTGGATTCATCACAAAATAAGGATAGGAGGGATGGAAAGACAAACAAA
Organism: Solanum verrucosum; assembly: GCF_900185275.1. Classification (NCBI taxonomy): domain Eukaryota; kingdom Viridiplantae; phylum Streptophyta; class Magnoliopsida; order Solanales; family Solanaceae; genus Solanum; species Solanum verrucosum. The sequence continues at coordinate 488,732 of NW_026020289.1, forward strand.
GAGAAAGGAAATACAAAAAAAGACAAATTGTTGTGGTCATGGATAAGTGGTGATGCTACAGTTGCCACTAGTAGTGAATGAGAGAAAGAACGAGGAAGATAGTAGGGAGAGGGAAGTTCTGGAGAATGATCACAACACCTCTAGGATTACTAAGTAGAGGCAACTCTATCAAAGGCATCCTCAACATATGGTGGAACAACAAAGCTAAGAATACCACTCATAGATACCTCCCTAAAATCACCCCTATTATTGTGTGATGGAAATTATGGAAAACAAGGTGCTACAAGAAATATAAGCATAAATATATCAATATCTATCGAATATGCTATCATGGTGTATTCCAAGTGAAAATCTCAATGGGGTAGAAATTTAACACTATAAACTGGAGTTGGTCATGGCTGAAGGTTTGTCAGGTAGTTGAATCCTACAAACCAAGACTCAAGAGCATTATAGTGAAATGAATCAAATCAGAAGCTAACAAATGAAAACTCAACGTGGATGATAATTTTATTTCTCTATTGACAAAATAAGGATTGAAGAAGTTGTTAGGACTAGAAATGGATAAAGGGTCATGGCCTTTGCATCACCAATTCATCTACACACCAACAACTACTTAGAAACTCATGCCACCATACATGGTACCCTATGGTGTTTTAATCAACATTGTCACAACTTTGCTTTTGAACTGGACTCCCTACTATTGTTAATATGATTCTTAGCCTTTATTAGATTTTGTGGAAGCTACACAAGATTATTAATAAAATTAAGAAAAAAGTGGAGCTCCAAGGTATCATGGTACACCAATATTGCTATAAAGAAGGTAATACAATTAGATTCCCTTGCGAAGTATGCTAAGAATGTCACCAACAATGAACTGTTCCTCCCGTAAGATGATCTCCCTCAAGAAACTAAAGGTGCACTCTGAATAGACAGACTTCAAATGCCTTATTTTAGGATCAAACCTAAGAAGCATTCAAATTGAATTTTTGAACCCCCTTAAAATTGTGAAGGAGGTGCTACTAGAGGCTCTTCATTCAAGCTACAGAGTAGCCCTCCTCCCCTCCCAATGTGTACACACATCTTGTGTCAATAAGTTGTTTGTTAGTTACCCTGGGGTCTAGGTCAATGTCCTCCTTGGATGTATTCATTGCTTAGTAATATGCAGGGTAGGGGTCTATGCCAAATCCTCTACAACCTAGGGAGCTCATATCATGGGTGATAGAGTTGAAAAATATTAATATAAAATAAAATTTCAATTATAAATGATTGAGGGGATATCAAATTAAAATTTTCAATGCCAAATGGATATATATATATATATATATAATCAACCTTTGCCTTGGTTTTCATAGTTTATACAAAATTATCAATACTAATCAACATTTAATTAAAAGCTTGACGGTACAAAACCTTGATAATATATATGTATTATATTTGTTATTTATTGTCATATAAAATTATATTTACTCAAATGTCTTTGACTAAGAAAATTGATTCCTTTGTGGCATCTTGAACACTCCTTTTTGGTAACAAAGTAGGAACCACTCAAAGTGTGCTCTTATACCCTAGTATATATATATATATATATATATATATAAATATCCGCCGCTAGTCACATCTACTATTATTGATAAGAGCTTATGTCTTTTGGTGTTTTGATGATCTCCTCACAAGTGCAGGGACCTGGTCCTCTGCAGAGTACGCTCGTTCAGTGACAAAGTGCGGTACAGCTGTAAAAGTTGTCTGCGTCAGAGAGTTGGTGAAAGTGGCAGAGTACTTCACCAATCAGAAGCAAGGATGTTGCTTGTACGTTTGGTAATAACTTTTCATGGTTTATATCAAACATGAAACAACAATATTCAATCATTCAAAAAGGAGAGAAATATTTCAAGCTTCAATAACAGCAAAGGGATCTGATCGATTGCTTCAAGAGCTTCTTGCATTAGCTGTTATTTAATTTCCTTGTAATAGTTCGTATATTGTAAGTTTAGTTGTTTTGTAAAAGAAATGTTTTCAAACTTGTTTGAATCATTGTAAGAACTAGGTTAAGGGTAACTTAGGCTCTTACTCTAAGAGGTCTATATTAATCAGTTAGGATTAGTATAGTAAGCGGTGCAGTGTCTGCTCTGGCTCATTCAAGTAATAGGAGGTATTACTTAGAGTTGGGATTAGTAGGTTAATCCTAGTTTGTAAACTTGCTTTTGCTTTTTGCTTGAAGAAGATTAGTAAAAGAAGTTTTGAAAAGTCCTGGCAGGCCAGGTCGTGGTTTTACTCCCTTGAGCAAGGAGGTTTCCACGTAAAGTTGTTGTGCTATCTTTACTTTCAGCACTTCATTTATTTTCTATTATTGTAACTGTGCTGAGGACCTGGTCCCATCTAGACTCGTGGACGCATACATTCCAACAAGTGGTATCAGAGCACGTCTTTTCTCTCTGGTTAACACCAAGAAAAGGAAAGATCCTGACAGAATGGCTGCTCCACCAAATATGGAGGTAGGACAATCGTCTACCAGACCACCGCGTTTTAATGGACAATATTATGGCGTGTGGAAAAATCGAATGCACGACTACATCAATGCAGAGGATTCTGAGCTATGGGACATCATCCTTGATGGTCCATATGTTCCTACAAAGGAAGTGAAGGATGGAGAGCTTACCACCACTGTTGTCAAAACCAGAAAGGACTACAACGAGGGAGATAGGAAAAAGATAGAAAAGAACTACAAAGCAAAGAAAATTTTGGTGTGCGGAATTGGAGCAGATGAGTACAACAGAATTTCTGCTTGTGAAACTGCCAAGGAAATATGGGACTGTCTTCAAACAGCCCATGAAGGAACTCAACGAGTAAAAGAATCTAAAGTTGATATGCTTACCACTCAGTATGAAAACTTCAGTATGAAGGAAGGTGAATCCATATTTGAGATGAACTTAAGATTCACCTCTATCACTAACAAGCTGAGAGGGTTGGGTGAGCCTATTCCTGTTCGAAAGCAAATTCGCAAGATCCTCAAAGTGCTTCCAAAATCCTAGGAAAGCAAGGTGGATGCCATAACAGAAGCCAAAGATCTAACGACACTTTCTATGGATGAACTGATTGGGAACCTTCAGACCTATGAGATGAACAAGAAACAGGGGACAACTGCGAAGGAAGGAAAGAAGGAGAAGTCCATTGCTTTGAAAATATCTCAAAGTAAAGAAACTGAAGAGGAGGATGAGATGGCATATGTCACTAGAAGATTTCAGAAGATTTTAAAGAAACACGGAGGCTTCCAAAAGAAAATCCCTTCCAGCAGAACTGCTACTGCAAATGATCTCTGCCATATGTGTGGTAAGCCTGGACACTTCATGAGAAACTGCCCCAGTACAAAGCAGGAAACTCATGACACCAGACCTCGCAAGAGGGACCTGGTCCCAGACCATGCTCGAAGGAAGGCACATGCGGATCAGATGGTGAGAAATGCCTTTGCTGTATGGGGAAATGACTCAAGTGAATCAGAAGAAGATGGAAAAAATCATGAGGATGTCTCAATGATGGCCATTGAGGATAACGAAAGCATTTTTAACTCTATTTTCTCTTTGATGGCAAATTCTGACGATGAAGAGGATTCAGATGAGGTAACTCTTTTTGATCTTAAAGATGATCTAGATAATCTGCCTATAGAAAATTTGAGGAAACTTGCTGCTCTGCTTATTGATTGTGTTGATGAACGAACCACTGAAAACTTAATGTTGAATAAAAAATTAAGTCTGTGTGAAGATAGGAACTCTGCTCTTATGTTTCAAGTTGCTGAAATTAATAAAGGGATAGGTATTCTAGAGACTTGCAACATAACATCTGAGAAGGACCCTGGAAACTCAGTAGGTGGGAAGAGAAAGCTTAGTATTTTTGAGGAAGAACTGGAAGAAAAGCTAAAAAATTCTGAGTCCAAGTTAGTCATTTCTCTTAAAATAAACTCTCAATTAAGAAAAGATTTGAGTAAGGTCAAGGAAGAATTAAGTCACTCCCTTAAATGGACTGACTCCTCTAAGATACTTTCTAATATGTCCAATCAAAGTTTCAATGGAAAGAAGGGGTTGGGATGCAGACCATTAGAGCCCCCCTATAATCCCCATAGCAAATATGTGTCTGTATCTGACAACCTTTTATGTACTCACTGTGGTCGAAATGGTCATTTAAAAGAAAATTGTGAGATACTGAGAAAAGCTAAGGAAAGGCATGAGAGATTTGTTAGACCTGAAAATGATGATAAAAGGAGACATAAGGGACCTGATCCCCCGTATTGTTTCACAAAAAACATCATGCCTCACTGGACAGAAAGGTCTCTTATCAGACCTCTTAATGATTACTGGGAACTCCGTCTGAAGTGGGTTCCTAAATCTAACACATGATTTCTATGCAGAAGAGAGGAAGGAGTCAGTGCTGGTATATGGACAGTGGATGCTCAAGGCACATGACGGGAGACACTTCAAACTTCCTCTCTTTGGAAGCACACCAAGGTGGTGGTGTGTTATTTGGTGGTGGAAAGAAGGGCTCTATTCTTGGTATTGGTAGAATAGGGAGATCGGCTGATAATTCGATTAACAATGTACACTATGTGGAGGGTTTAAAATACAATCTTTTGAGCATTTCACAAATTTGTGACAAAGGAAATGAAGTCAAGTTCTTGTCTGATAGCTGTGTAGTTACAAACTGTGCAACTAAGAAAATTGCAATGTCTGCAAAAAGAGTCAAGAATATGTATGTTGCTGATCTTGATTCTATTGAAGGAGCCAGCCTGTCATGTCTGAGTGCTCAAACTGATGATGTAAATCTCTGGCATAAACGACTGGGTCATGTAAGTGCCTCTTTACTTAACAAGCTCGTTGCAGGGGACCTGGTCCGCGGATTACCAAAGCTGAAGTTCTCAAATGACAAAGTCTGTGACGCTTGTATAAAAGGAAAACAAACAAGATCATCCTTCAAGGCAAAAAGAAGTGTGAGCACTACCAGACCTCTAGAACTTCTCCACATGGATTTGTGTGGACCGGTCAGAATTCAAAGCAGAGGAGGTAAAAAATATATTCTTGTAATTGTTGATGATTTCTCCAGGTACACCTGGAATATGTTTTTGCGGAAAAAGGATGAGACTGCTGGAACTCTGATCACCTTCGTCAAAGCTATCCAATTGAAGATAAACTGCAGGATAGCTAGTATCAGATCCGATCATGGCACAGAATTTGAAAACTCTATTTTTGAAGGGTTCTGCGCAGAAAATGGAATCAGCCACAACTTCTCAGCACCAAGAACTCCTCAACAAAATGGAGTTGTTGAGCGAAAAAACCGAACTCTGGTGGATATTGCTAGAACTATGCTGATTGATTCAGAACTTGCTGTGAATTTCTGGGCGGAAGCAGTTAATACAGCTTGCTATGTGACAAACAGGTGTCTTATCAGAACAATCATCAAGAAAACACCTTATGAGTTGTTAAATAACAAAAAGCCTTCAATAGCTCATCTCAAGCCGTTTGGGTGCAAATGTTTTGTGCTGAAAAATGGAAAGGATGATCTAGGAAAATTTGATGCCAGAAGTGATGAGGGAGTATTTGTGGGGTACTCATCTACAAGCAAGGCTTACAGGGTGTTCAACAAAAGAACTTCCTGCGTTGAATAAAGCATACACATCAAGTTTGATGAATTGGGCACAAGAAGACAGAACAATAAGGACTATGATGTTGAGGATCTGACGACTAAGCAGCAGGATGAGCAGAGCACAGAAGAGAATGATGCAGGACAATTGAGAGGACCTGGTCCCTCAAATGTATTACAGGAAATAGTTTCTCAAAATCTTGAAGAAGATGAAGGAAATTCTGATGCTGACAGAGAAGAAGAGATTACCAAAATATCTGGATGGAAATATCAATCCTCTCATCCACTAGATAGTCTCACTTCTCCACTTGACTCAGGAATTCAAACTAGGTCTAAATCAAGAAATTTAGTTGCATATTCAGCATTCATATCATCCGTTGAACCCAAAAACATTAAGGAAGCTTTGAAGGATGTAGACTGGGTGACTTCAATGCAGGAGGAGCTTCATCAGTTTGAAAGAAGCAAGGTGTGGCACCTGGTCCCCAGACCACTTGACAGAACCATTATTGGGACCAGATGGGTCTTCAGAAACAAACTGGATGAGCATGGGATCATTACTAGGAATAAGTCAAGACTGGTAGTACAGGGTTACAACCAAGAAGAGGGAATTGATTATGATGAGACATTTGCTCTTGTCGCCAGAATGGAAGCTATCAGAATCTTAATAGCATTTGCCGCTCATATGGAATTTAAACTGTTTCAAATGGATGTCAAGAGTGCCTTCTTGAATGGAAATCTGAAGGAAGAAGTGTATGTCAAGCAGCCTCCAGGCTTTGAAGATACAGAACTGCCAAATCATGTGCTAAAGTTAGACAAGGCTCTATATGGTCTAAAACAAGCTCCTAGAGCTTGGTATGAACGACTGTCAAAATTCCTTCTTGCAAATGAGTTCAAAAGAGGTAAAATTGATAACACCTTGTTTTTAAAATCCAGAGGCAACGAGTTGCTGATTGTGCAGGTTTATGTGGATGATATCATCTTTGGAGCCACTACAGATTTACTCTGCAAGGAGTTCTCAAATCTGATGAGCAGTGAATTTGAAATGAGCATGATGGGAGAACTTACTTTCTTCCTAGGCTTGCAGATCAAACAAACCTCTCAAGGCACTTCAATATGCCAAGAAAAGTATATCAAAGAGTTGCTCACGAAATTTAATCTACTTGAAGCAAAGGTGCTGGATACACCTATGAGCACAAGTGTGAAACTTGATAAAGATGAAAATGGTGTGGAGGTCAATCAGACCATGTATAGAGGAATTATTGGGTCACTCCTGTACCTCACTGCAAGCAGGCCCGATATAGTGTTCAGTGTAGGGATGTGTGCAAGATTTCAAGCAGCACCAAAAGAGTCTCACCTTAAGGCAGCCAAACGTATCCTGAGATACTTGAAGGGAACTCAGGACCTGGTCCTCTTTTACCCTACTGATGACTCTTTTGATCTTATAGGTTATGCTGATGCAGATTATGTAGGCTTTCTCATTGATCGAAAAAGCACATCAGGCATGGCACACTTCCTGGGATCAGCCTTGATTTCATGGGGAACAAAGAAGCAGAACTCCGTGGCATTGTCTACTGCAGAAGCTGAATATGTGGCTGCTGCATCATGCTGTGCACAATTGTTATGGATAAAGCAACAGCTGGAAGATTTTGGGGTACTTACAGACACTATCCCTCTTGTCTGCGATAATACAAGCGCCATGAACATAGCAAAAAATCCAGTCCAGCACAAGAGAACAAAGCACATAGATATAAGGCATCACTTCCTAAGAGACAATGTAGAAAAGCAAAATGTGATGATGAGATTTTGCAGAACTGAAGATCAGCTGGCAGACATCTTTACTAAGTCACTAAGTAAAGATGTCTTCATTAAAAACAGGATGCGGCTAGGGATGCTAAAAATTACCTGACCTTTCGACATTCTTCTTCTTCTTTAATTGATTATGTTAAGAAGGGCAGATATCTATTCTTGTTGTAATGTCTGTCAAAATAGAATTCACTTTTGTACCCTAATGCAGGTATACACTCATGGTGTGTCTAGCTGAAGAGAATGTTTAATCACACTGATAGAGTTACAAACTGAAAGGAGGACCTGGTCCTCACGAGGTTAGTATCAATTATACTACACTGTCTAGAAGTCAAACATCTCTGCCACGTGTCTTTCGTCCATTCGTCATGTCAGTTCAAAACATCTTGTCGTTTTAATACCAAAGGTCACCTCCATTGGGACCTGTTACCTTTCTATTTAATTTCTCTTGGAGAATGTTTTCTTTTCTTCTCTTTCTTCCTCTTATCTCCGTTTAAATCTAATTAACTTATCTCTCTAAACCTTTCTCCAAGTTCTTTTTTCTTCTTCTTAAAATGTCTATCACTGAGTCCTCTGAAAAACCTAACCCTTTTAATTTCCCTGATCCTCCTCCTGAAGAGTCTCCCTCCACCCCGGTCTGTGGTGCTGGCGAAATAGTTGAACCTCTCTGCCCGCCAGCCGACAATTTAGTCTCTCCTGTTCTGTCATCCGGAAACACCCTGAAATGCTCTCCTACTCTGGTTCTATCTAGTGAAAAATCCTCCTTCTTGGAAGCACAATCTGTGGCAAAACCTAATGAGACCCCACCTGTCTGTGATGAACTGGTGGCCGTTCAAGGTTTAGCCTTTTTAAGAAGGGATATTCAACCCTCTTCTCTGGAGCATGAGTTGGAGTCACCGGATCAGGTCCCTCCCAGAAGTGAGCCTATCTTTGACCAAACACCTAAATCCTTTGATGTTGGAAGCGATAAGGAAGAAGAAGAAGAAGAGGTTCCGTTAAAATGGCGCTCAAGGGGAATGCGTGGAGCAAATCAATCTCAAATACAAGTTTCTGATTTGGAAGGAGTCAAAGGAACATCTGCGGTTGACATTGTTGAAAACCTTGTTGAAAGAGCAAAAGAACGACAGAGAAAAGGGAAGGGAAAGTTGGAAATGGCTGGTTCTAAAGGAGACAAAAAGAAGTATATTACAAGGAGTGAAGCACAAAAAGTTATGGGGAGTGCCATTGCTGCAAACAAAGCCCACACGGAAAGAACTAGGAAGAGGAGAAGAGAAGGGGTTAAACCCGAACAAACTGTCTCTATGCCTGTGTCTATTGTGCATAGTGATAGTGAATCTGAAGATGCTGCCAAAAATGTGTCAAAAATAAGAAGAGAAGGTGAGGAAGAAAAGATTAAATTGAAGGGAACTAAAAGGGGATGAAGGAAATCTACTGCAAGAATTGGCAAGGAGAAAATTCAGCAATCTCTTGCACAAAGAGAAACAGGAAGAAAGCAGAGACCTGGTCCTACTCTTAAAAATCAAATCAAAGAAAAGGAGTTGACTAGAAAAGAGAGGATAGAGAGTATGGAACAACAAAAGGTCTTGAATGGTAGAGTCTTTGATCCTGACATTAACAATCTGTTTGGTATGGGAAATTTGGTTGATGCTGTTACCATTCAAGGCTGGAATCATTTATTTGCACCACCAGTTCCATACTTACATGAACCTGAAGTGCGTGAGTTTTTCTACAAAATGGACCTACTGGAAGGTGGTGGAATCACAACGACTGTCCGGAATGTGGAGATTCATCTTGATGAAGAAACTCTGGGAATTATTCTTGGAGTGCCCGTTGTGGGTGTTAGAACTATTGAAGGATGCAAACCATCTACTGACTTCTCGAAGCTTGCCACCAAACGAGGAGACGTCAAGCGTGCAGGCCTTCCTAAGAAGTTCCTTAAAGGGGAGTATCAATTGATGTTTGAGTTTATTAACAAAGTAATGGTGCCCAGGACTGAGAAGAGAACTGTAGCCTCTGTTGCCGATCTTTTTCTCATGGAAAAACTTGATGAGCTTAAGGAAATTAATCTGCCAGCAATTATGCTTGAACACATGCATAGAGTAATGACATGGAAGAATGCGAAGCATGGAATTCCTTATGGGTATTTGCTTAACATTGTCTTTAATCATTTTGAAGTTCCAGTTGGAAGAGGGGTACCTGGTACTACCAAACAAATGTTCACTATGTCTACTCTACTAGAATGTGAGTGCATTGAGGGACCAGCTAAGGGCAGATCTCAGGTGGCAGATGTTTTGGAACAACAGGCTACTCTTCGAAGGGAGGTGACCGATCTCACTAAGATTCTGTGCGATAAGGAGGTTGAAATCACCAGACTGAAATCTGAACTGTAGAAGGCAGTTTCCAGGGGACCTGGTACCAGTGAGGGTCAAGACCTGCTGCTCAAAGAATTAAGGGAGGAAAACACAACCCTGCTGAAGACAAATGCTTCTCTAAATGAGGATATTAAGTCCCTAAACAAACAACTGATACAGGCCCATGAGAGTGCAAATGAGCGCATGTTGTTGTTGATGCGTACTCTCAATCCCTCTCCTCCTCCGTCCTAAATGTGTCTTGTCTCTTTTCTTTTATTCTATGTCTCGTTTTGTTTTGACTAAACTACAGTGGTCAGTATATATGATATAATGCTTTTCTTTTGTTAAGTGTCTTGTTCATGTGTGGTTTAATATTCTCCTTATGCTTATATACTCATGTTCTGTGTGGCCCAAGGCCCTGAATTCTGTTTTGCCTAGCATTTAACTTGAATATGTTTACTGCTTAATCTTTTCGATGATGTCAAAAGGGGGAAGTTTGTGTTGTAAGGGGATCTAGGCATCTATGGTTGTAAGGGGATCTAGGCATCTATGGTTGTAAGGGGATCTAGGCATCTATGGTTATGGTTGTTAGGGGCATTGAACTAAGGGGGAACGAACTATGGTTGTTAGGGTCACTGAATTAAAGGGGGAATTTGTGATGTATTTGAATGAATGCTTGTTCACTCACGTGAGGAGTTATGCAGGTTGTTTGTCATCATCAAAAAGGGGGAAATTGATAAGAGCTTATGTCTTTTGGTGTTTTGATGATCTCCTCACAAGTGCAGGGACCTGGTCCTTTGCAGAGTACGCTCGTTCAGTGACAAAGTGCGGTACAGCTGTAAAAGCTGTCTGCGTCAGAGAGTTGGTGAAAGTGGCAGAGTACTTCACCAATCAGAAGCAAGGATGTTGCTTGTACGTTTGGTAATAACTTTTCATGGTTTATATCAAACATGAAACAACAATATTCAATCATTCAAAAAGGAGAGAAATATTTCAAGCTTCAATAACAGCAAAGGGATCTGATCGATTGCTTCAAGAGCTTCTTGCATTAGCTGTTATTTAATTTCCTTGTAATAGTTCGTATATTGTAAGTTTAGTTGTTTTGTAAAAGAAATGTTTTCAAACTTGTTTGAATCATTGTAAGAACTAGGTTAAGGGTAACTTAGGCTCTTACTCTAAGAGGTCTATATTAATCAGTTAGGATTAGTATAGTAAGCGGTGCAGTGTCTGCTCTGGCTCATTCAAGTAATAGGAGGTATTACTTAGAGTTGGGATTAGTAGGTTAATCCTAGTTTGTAAACTTGCTTTTGCTTTTTGCTTGAAGAAGATTAGTAAAAGAAGTTTTGAAAAGTCCTGGCAGGCCAGGTCGTGGTTTTACTCCCTTGAGCAAGGAGGTTTCCACGTAAAGTTGTTGTGCTATCTTTACTTTCAGCACTTCGTTTATTTTCTGTTATTGTAACTGTGTTGAGGACCTGGTCCCATCTAGACTCGTGGACGCATACATTCCAACAATTATATCTCAAGTTACTTCATCAATTAATCGATTTGTGGTCTCGTAAGTCTGATTTTTTATTCCTCCGTTTGTTTGAGGCGTTGAATCATTGTAAGTAAGGTATTAATTTGGTAATTGATTTCTATTTCTTTTATTTTTTTTCTATTTCGCATGTTATTTTTGCATTCATTAAATTAATTACTTTATGCGAATCTTTTTGTCAATTGTAAACATCGATATCTTGTAGGAGGAAGGGGTGTATACCTCTAATTTTTGAATTTTGAATACCCTCAAATTTGAGGGTTTTTTATTCATGTTCCCAAGTTTCTTTTTAAAAAAAATTTAGTGTATGAGATTTTATCAAATTTAAAAGGTGATGTCTTTTTGATGTGTATATAAGTTTTGGTTCAGAATATAGTAATCGATAAAAGAAGGAAACTGTTGATTTTGTGATGAATCAACAATCTATATACCTAAGATTTTTTGTAGACTTTTGACTCTTTGTTGTAATTATAGATCCCACAAAGTTATCAATGTAGCTTTGGTGGATCATTGAATTTTTATAATCTTTAGTTAGAGATATGAGATCTTTTGGGGGAAATATAATAACTAATAAGAAACTATTCATGGGTTGAAGATTCGAGAATAAAGAATAAATTGATTAAAAAAAGTGTTTTATCTATTCATATACTTATTTGGTGTGAATTTAAATTATATAATTAATGAATGGGAATATAATAAAGATTATAGTGTCTCTATGTTCAATGTTCCTTTTTCATACGCTTGGTTACTACATATTTCTTATTCATCCTACTTATTTTTCTTTCGCTCATTTTCCTTGTAGTTTAATCTTTTTTGTGAGATTATTTTCTACTCTCAATTGCCTCCTCTCCAGGCCTCAGCTGAATTTGCATCTTGTGTGATCTATACCAATGATAATTACGTAGATCATACAATTTCACTATTTTAATATTTATTATTAAACTAGGGATAAGACACAAGTACCCCTAGACTATGACTGAAATCTCAGATACACACTTAAACTTACTAAGGTCTTATTACCCTGCTGAACTAATTTAAAATGGAATAAGTACACCACAAACGCTGACTTGACATAACGAGTGTGCACACTCTCTTGTAGGCAAGTGATAAGTGCACAAATTGGACAAATGTCATTTTTTGATTGATGACTTTATAATTAGTTAGTACACATATTTATTGATATTAAAACTTATATATATTCATTTTATTTCTTTGTAAAATATTTATTTTAATTTCTTTCTTACTTTAAGCTTTTTTTTAATTTAATTTATCATCTTTTCACATTTAATTATTTTTTATAATATAATTTAAAAGTGTCTTTTAATTTTTACGTTTTAAATTTTTTTATGTTTTATTTGATTTTCCAAACTAACATATTTTAAATACAAGATATTTGGAATTTAATTTGAAATCAAATCAAAATGAAAGATAAAGAAAATAAAATCAATTGAAAAACAAAAGAGAAAAAAAAGTTTCGACATTAGGTAAAAAAAATGTGTATTAAATTAATTTAAATACAAGATAAAGAAACTAAGAATATTTTTTTTAAAAAAAGATAAAAGAATAAAAAATAATATTTACACACGTGACAGTGCGAGTGTGTACAAACACAGTCAAGTTGGATGGTTGAAGGTGCCATGTCAACACAAAAGATGCACAAAAATATGAAAAAATGAGTTTGGGGGAGGGGGGGGGGGGGTAATAGGACTCTAGTTAAATTTAGGTCTGTCTCTGAGATTACAGTCATAGTCTAGAAATGGTACTTGTGTCTTATCCCATTAAACTATTTTGTTCATTTAAGCTTATCTTATATCAATAATAATGACATTATATGCTAAAAGTTCTCTGTATATTTTGGAGGAGTCAATGGTAGTAAATGGTAATAGAAATAGAGTGATTTTGTAGATTCAAAATCACTAACTGATAGTCCATACAATAAAATAATAACTAGTACCACTTTTCAACTACAACTGATTACTCCATCTATTCTGCAAGCTAGGTTTAACTCTTCTTCAATCTCTCCTGCTCTAGTAAACCTCCACCAGAATAATTCTTCTCCACCTTATGCTTAAATCTGGAACCTAACATTACCATAATATTCACTCTTTATACTTTTTGGATATATGTTTGTTGGTCAAATTTAATCTAGTGGTCTATGAAGTTGCTGAAATTATGAAAATCAAGGTTAGTATCTCAAGAGAAACAAAACACAGTGTATTTTTTTTCTCATTTGCTTGACTCTTGATTGAATGAGTTACAATAAAAGTGTATTTGAATCTTAGTGTTTTCTACGTCACATCTCCTATACAATTCAATTGATACAAATCTTAAATTGGAATATAAATCAAAGATGAAGAATAACAATGACATGGGCGAGACAGAAAAAAGTTTGAATGATGTTGAAAACAAGAGCAAGTTTATTGATGACAAATTAGAAGGTGGTGCAGTATTCTAATAAAGTTCAAGAGCTTGTAGCCTATGTATCATTCCAATCTTTTGTATTTTTTTTAAAAATTGTTTAAATTAATTTCAATTTTGTTAATTTGTTTGTCCCTTTGGTAGCAGCACTTTCAAAGATAATCCACATCCCGACGAAAATGCAATACTGAAACTTGGAAAGAAATTGTCCGTGGACAAAAATCAAGTCAAATTTTGGTTTCAGAATAAAAGAAACCAAGCGAAGGTGATGCATTATATTGCATTTTTTTCAGGGTGTGGATTTTCTTTAAAACCACTACTACCATAGGGACAAATCAATGATAAAAATTGAAACTAATATAACCAAATTTTAGAAAAATACAAAATATTGAAGAGATACTTACGTTTCAAGCTCTTGAACTTGGTTAGCATTGTATTTTTTTTCTTATTCATGATTTATCAGGCAGAGAATCTAGTTCATATCCAATTGCACCACCTTTTAATTTTTCACTAATAAACCTGCTCTCATTTTAAACATTATTCAAACTTTTCTCACCCATGTCTTTGTAATTCTTCATCTTCATCGTGGATTGAGGGTTGTGGTTTGTGGTCAGTGATTGTGTCTCAGTAAAGTGAAGCACGGACGGACAACATGGTCCATAGAGTTGATTCGACAGTTAATTCTCAGGGTTAATTGAGTCTTTTCCTACTCTTTTAATTTTTATACTACATCATTTTTAGCCTATGTTGAGGAACTATAACCGTTTCTAAGACTCATATGTTGAACAAAATAAAATTGAGCAAGTAGCTAAGAGACTCTGCTGGAAAAAAGCTTGTTGAGAAGGATGATATCGCAATATATATGGCAGAAGCCGTTCAATCATATGAAGTGTACTGAATTTCGAAAGAGAAACAAAAACCCACCGATGTGTCCTGCCCAAGATCCCATGATATTTCCTGGTTCGTGCTCCTTTTGATTTATCGTCACATTTGGTATTATCCTATAATTCGAATTCTATTAGCATTGATTATTTCGCGTCGATTTGATATTTGAAACTTGCTTAACTCCCTTGCCAAAAGTTGCAAATGAAAAAGAGGTGGCCGGTGGACAATTGGAGAAGTGACCTAAAAGATTACACGCAATACCACCTAGGATAAGCAGGGGACTGTAGATGGTGTCACAGAAGAAGTTTTCCAGAAGGATTCAGAGCTATGGAAAAGAAGAGTTTCTTATTACAAGTTAGTGAATAACCAGCTTGGCCAGCCTGCGCGATACAGAAACATCTTAGATATGAATGCATTCCTAGGTGGCTTTACTACAAATTTGGTCAATGATCCTGTTTGGGTGATGAATATAGTTCCCGTTGAGGCTAAGGTCAATACAATTGGTGCCATTTATGAACGAGAACTAATCGGTACATACCAGAGCTGGTAATTACTGTGCTTCCTTCACATTTTCCCCCTAACCCCAGTAAATAGAAGCATTATGATTTTAGGTCGACTATAGCTATGTGCGCAAAAAACTAGTACTATTGACAGAGTTAGATGTACATTTCAGCACATATACTCTGAATTCAGAACTCATATTGTCTAAATTCTGGATCTACATACCCCTGTAGTTTTGCTTTTGTGATGAATATTAACTTTTCTCTATAGGTGTGAGGCTATGTAAACTTACCCAAGAACATATGGTATCATTCATGCTGATTTTGTATTTACCCTCTACGAAAATAGGTAAATTATGAGTATCCTTATAACTGAAATCTGTGCTTTTGAGTATCCTTATAACTGCATTGATGCAAAGCCAAGTGATTGAATCTCAGGGTCAGCCACAGACATGCTTAGCATCACTTGGGAACCTGAACGTCTGCTCCCCATTTGTATTACCAGGAACATCGAATATGACTCCTAGCACAGAGTGTTGTGTTGCCCTCCTGATAAGAGCTTATGTCTTTTGGTGTTTTGATTATCTCCTCACAAGTGCAGGGACCTGGTCCTCTGCAGAGTATGAATACTCGTCCAGCTGTCAAAGTGTGGTGCAGCTGTAAAAGTTGTCTGCGTCAGAAAGTTGGTGAAGCTGCAGAGTACTTCACCAATCAGAAGCAAGGAGGTTGCTTGTACGTTTAGTAATAAATCTTTATGGTATATACTAAACAAGACAAGAGAATATTCATTCATTCAAAAGAAGAGAGTCTTTCAAGCTTCAAGAACAGCAAGGGATTTGATCGATTGCTTCAAGAGCTTTTTGCACCAGCTGTTATTTTGTTTGCTTGTAATAGTTCTGATATTGTAAGATCCATTTCACTTGTAAAAGAAACGTTTCAAACTTGTTTGAATCATTGTAAGAACTAGGTTAAGGGTAACTTAGGTTCTTACTCTAAAAGGTCTATATTAATCAGTTAGGATTAGTATAGTGAGCGGTATTGTATCTGCTCTAGCTCATCTAAGTAATAGGAGGTATTGCTTAGAGTTGGGATTAGTAGGCTAATCTCGGTTTGTAAACTTGCTTTTGCTTTTGCTTGGAGAAGATTAGTGAAAGAAGTTTGAAAAGTCCTGGCAGGCCAGGTCGTGGTTTTACTCCCTTGAGCAAGGAGGTTTCCACGTAAAGTTGTTATGCAATCTTTACTTTCAGCACTCTGTTTATTTTCTGTTATTGTAATTGTTCTGAGGACCTGGTCCCATAGAAAATGTGGATGTATACATTCCAACAAGTGGTATCAGAGCACGTCTTTTCTCTCTGGTTAACACCAAGAAAAGGAAAGATCCTGACGGAATGGTTGCTCCACCCAATATGGAGGAAGGACAATCTTCTACCAGGCCACTGCATTTTAATGGACAATATTATGGCTGGTGGAAAAATCGAATGCACGACTACATCAACGCTGAGGATTTTGAGTTATGGGACATCATCCTTGATGGACCATATGTTCCTACAAAGGAAGTGAAGGATGGAGAGCTTACCACCACTGTTGTCAAAACCAGAAAGGACTACAACGAGGCAGATAGGAGAAAGATAGAAAAGAACTACAAAGCAAAGAAGATTCTGGTGTGCGGAATTGGAGCAGATGAGTACAACAGAATTTCTACTTGTGAGACTGCCAAGGAGATATGGGATTGTCTTCAAACAGCCCATGAAGGAATTCAACGAGTAAAAGAATCTAAAGTTGATATGCTTACCACTCAGTATGAAAATTTCATTATGAAGGAAGGGGAATCCATCTTTGAGATGAACTCAAGATTCACCTCTATCACCAACGAGCTGGGAGGGTTGGGTGAGCCTATTCCTGTCCGTAAGCAAATTCGCAAGATTCTCAAGGTGCTTCCAAAATCTTGGGAAAGCAAGGTGGATGACATAACAGAAGCCAAAGATCTAATGACTCTTTCTATGGACGAACTGATTAGGAATCTTCAGACCTATGAGATGAACAAGAAACAGGGGACAACTGTGAAGGAAGGAAAGAAGGAGAAGTCCATTGCTTTGAAAATATCTCAAAGTAAAGAGACTAAAGAGGAGGATGAGATGGCATGTCACTAGAAGATTTCAGATGATCTTAAAAAAGCATGGAGGCTTCCAAAAGAAAACCCCTTCCAGCAGAACTGCTACTGCAAATGATCTTTGACATAAGTGTGGCAAGCCTGGACACTTCATGAGGAACTGCCCCAGTATAAAGCAGGAAACTAATGACACCAGACCTCGAAAGAGGGACCTGGTCCCAGACTATGCTCGAAGGAAGGCACATGTGGATCAGATGGTGAGAAATGCCTTTGCTGTGTGGGGAAATGACTCAAGTGAATCAGAAGAAGATGAAGAGAGTCATGAGGATGTCTCTATGATGGCCATTGAGGATAATGAAAGCATTTTCAACTCTATTTTCTCCTTAATGGCAATTCTGATGATGAAGAGGATTCAGATGAGGTAACTCTTTTTTATCTTAAAGATGATCTAGATAATCTGCCTATTGAAAATTTGAGGAAATTTGTTGCTCTGCTTATTGATTGTGTTGATGAACGAACCACTGAAAACTTAATGTTGAATAAAAAATTAAGTTTGTGTGAAGATAGGAACTCTGCTCTCATGTCTCAAGTTGCTGAAATTAGTGAAGGGATAGGTATTCTAGAGACTTGTAACATAACATCTGAGAAGGACCCTGGAAACTCAGTAGTTGGGAAAAGAAAGCTTAGCATTTTTTAGGAAGAACTAGAAGAAAAGCTAAAAAATTCTGAGTCTAAGCTAGTCTCTTCTCTTGAAACAAATTCTCAACTAAGAAAAGATTTGAGTAAGGTCAAGGAAGAATTAAATCACTCCCTTAAATGGACTGACTCCTCTAAGATACTCTCTAATCTGTCCAATCAAAGTTTCAATGGAAAGAAAGGGTTGGGGCGCAGACCAATAGAGCCTCCCTACAATCCCCATAGCAAGTATGTGTCTGTATCTGACAACCTTTTATGCACTCACTGTGGTCGAAATGGTCATTTGAAAGAAAATTGTGAGATTCTGAGAAAAGCTAAAGAAAGGCATGAGAGATTTATTAGATCTGAAAATTATGTTAAAAAGGGACACAAGGGACCTGGTCCCCCGTATTGTTTCAGTAAAAACATCATGCCTCACTGGATAGAAAGGTTTCTTATCAGACCTCTTAATGATTACTGGGAACTCCGTCTGAAGTGGGTTCTTAAATCTAACAAATGGTTTCTGTGCAGAAGAGAGGAAGGAATCAGTGCTGGTATATGGACAGTGGATGCTCAAGGCACATGACGGGAGACACTTCAAACTTCCTCTCTTTGGAAGCACACCAAGGTGGTGGTGTGTCATTTGTGGTGGAAAGAAGGGTTCTATCCTTGGTATTGGCAGAATAGGGAGATCGGCTGACAATTCGATAAATAATGTACACTATGTGGAGGGTTTAAAATACAATCTTTTGAGCATTTCACAAATTTGTGACAAGGGAAATGAAGTCAAGTTCATGTCTAAATGCTGTGTGGTTACAAACTGTGCAACTAAGAAAATTGCAATGTCTGCAAAAAGAGTCAAGAATATGTATATAGCTGATCTTGATTCTATTGAAGGAGTCAGCCTGTCATGTCTGAGTGCTCAAACTGACGATGTAAATCTTTGGCATAAACAACTGGGTCATGTAAGTACCTCTTTACTTAACAAGCTTGTTGCAGGGGACCTAGTCCGCGGATTACCAAAGCTGAAGTTCTCAAATGACAAAATTTGTGACGCCTGTGTAAAAGGAAAACAAACAAGATCATCTTTCAAGGCAAAAATGGGTGTGAGCACTACCAGACCTCTAGAACTTCTCCACATGGATTTGTGTGGACCGGTCAGAATTCAAAGCAGAACAGGTAAAAAATATATTCTTGTAATTGTTGATGATTTCTCCAGGTACACCTGGAATATGTTTTTTGCGGAAAAAGGATGAGACTGCTGGAACTCTGATCACCTTCGTCAAAGCCATCCAATTGAAGATAAATTGCAAGATAGCCAGTATCAGATCTAATCATGGTACAGAGTTCGAAAACTCTATACTTGAAGGGTTTTGCGCAGAAAATGGAATCAGCCACAACTTCTCAGCACCAAGAACTCCTCAGCAAAATGGAGTTGTTGAAAGAAAAAACAGAACTCTTGTGGATATTGCTAGAACTATGCTGATTGATTCAGAACTTGCAATGAATTTTTGGGCTGAAGCAGTTAATACAGCTTGCTATGTGACAAACATGTGTCTTATCAGATCAATCATCAAGAAAACACCTTATGAGCTGTTAAATGATAGAAAGCCTTCAATTGCTCATCTCAAGCCTTTCGGGTGCAAATGTTTTGTGCTGAAAAATGGAAAGGATGATCTAAGCAAGTTTGATGCCAGAAGTGATGAGGGAGTGTTTGTCGGGTACTCATCTACAAGCAAGGCTTACCGGGTGTTCAACAAAAGAACTTTTTGTGTTGAAGAAAACATGCACGTCAAGTTTGATGAATTGGGTACAAGAAGAGAGAACAATGAGGACTACGAGGTTCAGGAGCTGATGACCAAGCAGCAGGATGATCAGGGTGCAGAAGAGAATGATGCAGAACACTTAAGAGGACCTGGTCCCTCAAATGCATCACAGGAAACAGTGTCTCAAAATCTTGAAGAAGATGAAGGAAATTCTTATGCCGACAGAGAAGAAGAGATTACCAGAAAGTCTGGATGGAAACATCAATCTTCGCATCCACTAGACAATCTCACCTCTTCACTTGACTCAGGAATTCAAACTAGGTCTAAATCAAGAAATCTAGTTGCACATTCAGCATTCGTATCATCAGTTGAACCCAAGAATATTAAGGAATCTTTGAAAGATGTAGACTAGGTAACTTTAATGCAGGAGGAGCTTCATTAGTTTGAGAGAAGCAAAGTGTGGCACCTGGTCCCAAGACCACTTGACAGAACCATTATTGGGACCAGATGGGTCTTCAGAAACAAACTGGATGAGCATAGGATCATTACTAGAAATAAGTCAAGACTGGTGGTACAGGGTTACAACCAAGAAGAGGGAATTGATTATGAAGAGACATTTGCTCCTGTAGCCAGAATGGAAGCCATCAGAATCTTAATAGCATTTGCCGCTCATATGGAATTTAAATTGTTCCAAATGGATGTCAAGAGTACTTTCTTGAATGGGAATCTGAAGGAAGAAGTATATGTCAAGCAGCCTCCAGGCTTTGAAGATGCAGAACTGCCAAATCATGTGCTAAAGTTAGACAAGGCTCTGTATGGGTTAAAACAAGCTCCTAGAGCCTTGTATGAACGACTGTCAAAATTCTTTCTTGCAAATGGGTTCAAAAGAGGTAAAATTGATAATACACTATTTTTGAAATCCAGAGGAAAAGAGTTGCTGATTGTGCAGGTATATGTGGATGATATCATCTTTGAAGCCACTACAGATTTACTTTGCAAGGAATTCTCTAATCTGATGAGCAGCGAGTTTGAAATAAGCATGATGGGAGAACTCACTTTCTTCCTAAGCTTTCAGATCAAACAAACCTCTCAAGGCACTTCAATATGCCAAGAAAAGTATATCAAAGAGTTGCTCACTAAATTTAATCTTCTTCAGGCAAAGGTGTTGGATACTCCTATGAGCACAAGTGTGAAACTTGATAAAGATGAAAATGGTGTGGAGGTCAATCAGACCATGTATAGGGGAATTATTGGGTCACTCATGTATCTCACTACAAGCAGGCCCGATATAGTGTTTAGTGTAGGGATGTGTGCAAGATTTCAAGCAGCACCAAACGAGTCTCACCTTAAGGCAGCCAAACGTATCCTGAGATACTTGAAGGGAACTCAGGACCTGGTCCTCTTCTACCCTACTGATGACTCTTTTGATCTTATAGGTTATGTTGATGCTGACTATGTAGGTTTTCTTCTTGATCGAAAAAGCACATCTGGCATGGCACACTTCCTGGGATCAGCCTTGATTTCATGGGGAACAAAGAAGCAGAATTTCGTGGCATTGTCTACTGCAGAGGCAGAGTATGTGGCTGCTGCATCATGCTGTGCACAATTGTTATGGATAAAGCAGCAACTGGAAGATTTTGGGGTACTTACAGACACTATTCCTCTCGTCTGCGATAATACTAGTGCCATGAACATGGCCAAAAATCCGGTCCAGCACAAGAGAACAAAGCACATAGATATAAGGCATCACTTTCTAAGAGACAATGTTGAAAAGCTAAATGTGATGATGAGGTTCTGTAAAACTGAAGACCAGCTGGCAGACATCTTTACAAAATTGTTAAGTAAAGATGTTTTCATTAAAAACAGAATGCGGCTAGGGATGCTCAAAATTACCTGACCTTTCGACAGATTTTTTCCTTATTGATTATGTTAAGGAGGGCAGGTATCTATACTTGTTGTAATGTCTGTCATAAAAGAATTCACTTCTCTACCTTAATGCAGGTATACACTCATGGTCTCTCTAGCTGAAGAGAATGTTTAATCACACAGATAGAGTTACAAACTGAAAGGAGGACCTGGTCCTCATGAGGTTAGTATCACTTATACTACACTGTCTAAAAGTCAAACATCTCTGCCACGTGTCTCTCGCCCATTCATCGTGTCAGTTCAAAACGTCTTGTCATTTTTAATACCAAAGGTCACCTCCATTGAGACCCGATACCTTTTCTATTTAATTTTTCTTGGAGAATTTATTTTTAGCTTCTCTATTCTCCTTTCAAAATTTAATCAACATATTTATCTAAACCTCTCTCCAAGTTCTTCCTTCTTCTTCTCAAAATGTCTATCACTGAGTCTTCTGAAAACCCTAGCCCTTTCAACTTCCCCGATCCTCCTCCTGAAGAGTCTCCCTCCACTCCTGTCTGTGGTGTCGGCGAAATGGTTGAACCCTTCTGCCCGCCGGCCGACATTTTATTCTCCCTTGTTCTTCACTCCGAAAATACCTTGGTGTGCTCCCCCACTCTGGTCCTATCTAGTGAAAAATCCCCCTTTTTAGAAGCACAATCTGTGGCAAAACCTAATAAGACCCTAACTGCTGGTGCTGAACTGGTGGCCGTTCAAGGTTTAGCCTTTTTAAGAGGGGATGTTCAACCCACTTCTCTGGAGCATGAGTTGGAGTCACCGGATCAGGTCCTTCCCAGAATTGAGCTTATCTTTAACCAAACACCAAAATCATTTGATGTCGGAAGCGATAAGGAAGAAGAAGAAGAGGTTCCATTAAAATGGCGCTCAAGGGGAATGCATGGAGTAAACCAATCTCAAATACATGTTTTTGAGTTGGAAGCAGTTAAAGGTACATCTGAGGTTGACATTGTTGAAAACTCTGCTGAACGAGCAAAGGAGCGACAGAGAAAAGGGAAGGGAAAGTTGGAAATGTCTTGCTCTAAAGGAGACAAAAGGAAGTATATTACAAGGAGCGAAGCACAATAGGTTATGGGAAGTGCCATCGCTGCAAGCAAAGCCCATACAGACATAACTAGGAAGAGGAGAAGAGAAGGGGTTAAACCTGAACATCCTGCCTCTACGCCTGTGTCTATTGAGAATAGTGAAAGTGAATCTGAAGATGCTGTCAAGTATGTGGTAAGAAGGAGGAGAGAACTAAGGAAGAAAGGATTAAATCAAAGGGAACTCAAAAAGGGGGAAGGAAATCTACTGCAAAAATTGCGAAGGTTAAAATTCAGCCATCTCTTGCACAGGGAGAAACAGGAAGAAAGCAGAGACCTGGTCCCAATATTAAAAATCAAATCAAAGAAAATGATTTGACTAGAAAAGAGCGGATAGAGAATATGGAACAACAAAAAGTCTTGAATGGTAGAGTCTTTGATCCTGACATTAACACACTGTTTGGTATGGCCAATTTGGTTGATGTTGTTACCATTCAAGGATGGAATCATTTATTTGCACCACCAGTTCCGTACTTACATGAACCTGAAGTGCGTGAGTTCTTCTATAAAATGGAACTACTGGAAGGTGGTGGAATCATAACGACAGTCCGAAATGTAGAGATTCATCTTGATGAAGAAACTCTGGGAATTATTCTTGGAGTGCCCATCGTGGGTGTTCGAACTATTGAGGGATGCAAACCATCTGGTGATTTCTCGAAGCTTGCCACCAAACGAGGAGATGTCAAGCATGCAGGCCTTCCTAAGAAGTTTCTTAAAGGGGAGTATCAATTGATGTTTGAGTTCATTAACAAACAGTAATGGTGCCCAGGACTGAGAAGAGAACAGTAGCCTCTGCTGCCGATCTTTTCCTTATGGAAAAACTTGATGAGCTTGAGGAAATTAATCTTCCTGCAATTATGCTTGAACACATGCATAGAGTAATGACATGGAAGAATGCGAAGCATGGAATTCCTTATGGGTATTTGCTAAACTTTGTCTTTAACCATTTTGAAGTCCCAGTGGGAAGAGGGGTACCTGGTACTACCAAACAAATGTTCACTATGTCTACTCTACTAGAATGTGAGTGCATTGAGGGACCAGCTAAGGGCAGATCTCAGGTGGCAGATGTTTTGGAACAGCAGGCTATTTTTAGGAGGGAGGTGACTGATCTCACCAAGATTCTGCGCGATAAGGAGGTTGAAATCACCAGGCTGAAGTCTGAACTGCAGAAGGCAGTTTCCAGGGGACCTGGTACCAGTGAGAGTCACAAACTGAAGACAAATGCCTCTCTAAATGAGGACATTAAGTCCCTAAACAAGCAACTGATACAGGCCCATGAGAGTGCAAATGAGCGCATGTTGTTGTTGATGCGTACTTTTAATCCCTCTCCTCCTCCGTCCTAAATGTGTCTTGTTTTTTTTTATCCTGTGTCTTGTGTTGTTTTGACTAAACTACAGTGGTCAGTATATATGATATGATGCTTTATTTTTGTTAAGTGCCTTGTTCATGTGTGCCTTAATTTTCTCTTTATGCTTACATACACATGTTCTGTGTGGCCCAAGGCCCTGAATTCTTTATTGCCTAGCATTTAACTTGAATATGTTTACTGCTTCACCTTTTCAATGATGTCAAAAGGGGGAAGTTTTGTTGTAAAGTTGGTTGTGGAATAAGGGAACTGTGACTGTGGTTGTTAGAAAACTGTAAGGGGCATTAAACTAAGGGAAACAAACTGTGGTTGTTACTGGTGCACTAACAAAGGGGGAATTTATTATGTATTTGAATGAATGTTTGCTCCCTCACGTAAGGAGTTATGCAGGTTGTTTGTCATCATCAAAAAGGGGGAAATTGATAAGAGCTTATGTCTTTTGGTGTTTTGATGATCTCCTCACAAGTGCAGGGACCTGGTCCTCTGCAGAGTATGAATACTCGTCCAGCTGTCAAAGTGTGGTACAGCTGTAAAAGTTGTCTGCGTCAGAAAGTTGGTGAAGCTGCAGAGTACTTCACCAATCAGAAGCAAGGAGGTTGCTTGTACGTTTAGTAATAAATCTTTATGGTATATACTAAACAAGACAAAAGAATACTCATTCATTCAAAAGGAGAGAGTCTTTCAAGCTTCAAGAACAGCAAGGGATTTGATCGATTGCTTCAAGAGCTTTTTGCACCAGCTGTTATTTTGTTTGCTTGTAATAGTTCTGATATTGTAAGATCCGTTTCACTTGTAAAAGAAACGTTTCAAACTTGTTTGAATCATTGTAAGAACTAGGTTAAGGGTAACTTAGGTTCTTACTCTAAAAGGTCTATATTAATCAGTTAGGATTAGTATAGTGAGCGGTATTGTATCTGCTCTGGCTCATCTAAGTAATAGGAGGTATTGCTTAGAGTTGGGATTAGTAGGCTAATCTCGGTTTGTAAACTTGCTTTTGCTTTTTCTTGGAGAAGATTAGTGAAAGAAGTTTGAAAAGTCCTGGCAGGCCAGGTCGTGGTTTTACTCCCTTGAGCAAGGAGGTTTCCACGTAAAGTTATTGTGCAATCTTTACTTTCAGAACTCTGTTTATTTTTTGTTATTGTAACTGTGTTGAGGACCTGGTCCCATAGAAAATGTGGACGTATACATTCCAACACCTCCAATGACTGGATCATGAGTGCATCTGCAACACTGTTCGTGTTGCTGCCCGCCTTCCCTCTCACTACAACCTTTCTCCCATCTCTTGTGCTCATCATCACTAGTCATTTTAGCATATTGAATTTGTTCCAAAGAAGTATTTGTTCCTTTTTTGTTCCAATTAGTGGAGTGTTAGTGAAACTTTCAACAAATAATCATATGTTAGGAAAATTAGGATTTTTTGGTGGTGTGATTTTTCTGTTAGTATACTCAAAGTCCTGGCAACACAGCAATGTTTTTGTTGATTTTTTCTGCTATTTCTCTCAGGACAGAGAGGTACTTGATATGTGAGTTGAGAAAAAAGAAAAGGAAACCGTGAGATAGATGAAACATTATATATTCTATTAAATTAAGATGAACTAAATCTAACTGTCTAGTAGTACATAGTAGAAATAACAAAAAAGTGCTAAAACAAATAATAAACTAGTGTACTTGCGAGTAGATGAATAAGACTAGCGTGCAACCATATACACGTGATAAGCCTCCATCCTTGATGATGATAGACCACTTTATTCCAATCAAGAGCACCAAGCCTCTCTAACCTTCATAAATTACAAAAATGCATTATTTTTAAAGACTCATTTCCTCATTATAATACATATTATGTGAGGTAGAATGTTTTAAACTTCCAATAAGCTAGAATTGCCACAGATTCATAGTTATTTCTCGTGAACCAAGAAGAGAAACAAGTAACTGAGTTCACGCGGCGACAAAATATGATTAGGTGGTCTGGCCCTTTTCCAGACTCATGAATAGGGGGTGTTTAGTGCACTGGTTGCGATCCATACCATTTTATGTAAATATATTACTATTTGGGGAGTCAAACAAATTTTTTCTTTGACAACAATTTTTTCAAACATCCTTTAAACATTTTGAATCATTAGCTATGTTAAATAGCCTATGTTCGACTTGTACTACTTTTCATAGAGTTTTCAAATATATAAATTTTATTTTATAATATTGAACATGTTACATAAATTGGAAGAGGGATATAGAAGTACTTACATTGAAGAAGAAAGGCCAAAGAGAGGACACCTTTGGACCTCTTTTGGAAAATCATCTTCTACATCAGTTTGTTAAAAAAAAATTGTGTGATTTAAATGTTGACACCTTCTTTTGTTTCTTCTCCTCAACAAGTTGAGTCCAGTACATGTAAGTGTGGATTGATAGCAAAACTTTTACTGTGGATTCTTCAAATATTGTAGTCCTGGCTCATTATCTTGTGGTTGTTGGGATTGGATCGATAGTAAACTTCCAAGTCATGTGTCATTGATGATTCACAATCGAAAGATTGAATTAGATTAAATTTGGAATGAAAGAAACCGATTGAAGAAGTTCTTGAAGGAAATTGGTGTCATTGAAATTCATAAACCAAACATTGGTTCCAACTCGAATAATATGACTATTTTTGAAAGTTCAAATTTGGAGGATAAAGTTTCAAACTTGGAGTTGGAGCACCGTATTGAAAGTTCTAATTTGAAGAACTTGGATGAAAGTGTATCAATTGATAAGCTTGCTTCTGATCTCTTGGGGGATTATTGTTGGTTTTGTAGCTGCCAAGTTGATGTAGTGTACTGTAGCTATGTTCAAACTTCTTTTCTTGAATCGTTTGAAATGTGGTGTAGTCTCTAGTAGTTTGGTGTAGCTCCGTTCTAGTAGTGTGGTGTAGTCATTAGTAGTTTGATGTAATGTTAGCAATCTGCAGGTTACTTCTGATGTAATGTCATCGTGTTTTGCTTGTTGAAAGTTGTTAGCAATCTTGTTGATCTCTTGATTGTAATGGAAAAGTTAGCAATCTTGTTAATGTTACCAATATGCATTTTTACCATTTAACAATCTGCACATTTACAATATGCATTTTTACCATTTAACAATTTGCATTTTTAACATTTACAATCTGCATTTTTACCATTTAGAAATCTGCATTTTTACCATTTACAATCTGCATTTTAATCATTTAGCAAACTGCACTTTTACCATTTACAACTAGCACTTTTTCATTTTTTACATTCTGCACTTTTACCATTTATAATCAACACTTTTCCATTTTTTACATTCTGCACTTTTTAGCACAATTTATAACAATCTGCAATGTTATTAAGCAACACACAAGACACCTCATTTACAATTCTGCAGTTTTCCAACATCATTTACAATCTACTTTGCAACTCACAAGCTCTTTCAAGCCTACCATCAAGACATCTTCCCAGATAAAGCAACATACACAATGCAACTGGAAAACAAAAAACAACAACTACATAGATAAGTAGTAATGACATTGTCATATATTTTGAACCCACAAAAACTTACGGTCACTTGTTCAAGACGGATTAACATCGAAAAAAGCAAAATATTAAGTTTCATCATGCCATTGCATAACATTGGAAAACAAAAAACAATAACTACATAATGCAACTACTTCTTCCCACCCCCCTTTGCCGTCAATTTGCCAATTCTTTTCTCCTTTTCAACTGTCAATTGATCTGAAGTCGTAGCTTCTTTTCCTCTCTTTGCCTTCAATTTTTCAATTCTCGTCTCCTTTTCAACTGTAATGAGTGTTTTATTTGGATGGGTTGGGTATTTTGAACGGATGGGTCGGGTGGATCCGGGTGGTTTGGGTCAAACTAATTAGATTTTAATTAATTAAATTTCCAACCAACTGCAACATGCCACGAAATAAATGAAATAATTAAATTATATGGATTAAGTAGTCCGTTAGTCAAAATGGCAAAATAGGTCCCTAAAGGTTAACCCAAGGATATTTTGAGGCCAAAAGGTTAAAGAGGGGTATTTTTGTACGAATTCCGATACTATAAGGGTATTTTAGACCCTTCTCCGTTTAATAATAGTCAAAATTCAAATATTTGTTTATATAAAAAAATAACAGTAGGAAAAACTTATAAATTTCCATTCGATCATTTTTTCTCGGTAAATTTTTCAAAGATTAATATAGTAAACTTGTAATTCTATTTAGGGAAAAGCTACAAGTACCGAATTAGACTATGACCGAAATCTCAGAGACACTATTTAACTAAACTAAGGTCCTATTACCCCTGAACCCATTTTTTTTGTAATTTTGTGCACCTTTTTGGCTTAGGTGGCATCCAAATATCTCCCACGCGCCTCAATTGTGTGTAGTCACGGAGTGTGCCACGTAAGACAAAAGGTGTACAAAATTACAAAAAAATAAGTTTGGGGATAATAGGACCTTAGTTTAGTTAAAGTGTGTCTCTAGGATTTCGGTCATAGTCTAGGGGGGTACTCGTGCCTTAAAGGGTGGCAAGCTAGGCTTAAGTTATCTACGACCCCTTAAAGTTGTCCGCATAATTCACTTACACATCTTAACTAAGACTAATACGTATTGAACACTTTAACTACACTAAAATCTCACTAAATTAATATAGGTGGACCATTAAATATTATTATTTTGTAAAAGTATTATTTAATCGATAAATTAATATTTACTAATTTTAAGAGTGTTTTGAGATTCAATGAATGTTAATTTTGATTACATCAAAATTATTGTATCTTACTAATTTATGTATCATATTTATTGAATTCGCACAAAAAATAAATTTATTATATGTGAAGTACAATGAATACATCAAAATTATAATATTTTACTAAATTATGTATCATATTTATTGAATTTACATAAATTCATTATACATAAACTATAATGTATGTATATCCCTTCATTGTAATATGTTTTTTTTGTTAAGTAGTTCATGGTAAAATAAATTCAAAAATCTATGATTAATGATCTCGATCGGCTAGTGCAATAAAATAGACGCCAATAACCTATTGAATTACCATAGTGAAAATGATACATGTTCAAAGGTCTAGATCTTAGAAGAAATTGTGCATACCATTGGAAAAAATAATGTTGATGATGAAGTTGAAGATGATACAATACCTTTGGAACTAGTTACGTGTAAGAAAACACTTACCGCATCTAGAACTCCTTACTATTTTATGATTTAGTTCAAAAAGATAAAATCGAAACATTTGGATGCAATAAGAAAAGTTAGAGATGAGCCTCAACTAGATTTAAGTTTTAAACAAAAAAATAAACATAATAGAATCATATTTTACTAAATTGTCTTAGATATATTTGTACTTTTAAAGAATTATTAATTTATCATATTAATGGGACCATACATTTATATATGGGTCTTCTAAAAATATATTATCTTATTATCTTATCGAAATGAATGATTTTTTTCCATTGGCCCAAGTCGGGACTAGAGAAAAAATATTATCTTAGAGAGATTATTATTTTGTCTAGTATTAATTTAGTGAGGTTTTACCGTATTTAAAAATTGTTCCTATTAGACATTTTCTGATACTCAACAAAAATAAAATAAAAATGAAGAGTGTGTGATACACTTGCGCTGACATGGCAAAATGACTAATTAAAATTTAACACATGGCATGGACCCCAAAAATTAATAAAAAATATTTTTTTGTTTAAAATTATTTCAAACACATTTTGTATCTAAATTTTTTTTAAAAAAATGAAAATGTCAATATATTCTACCCAACCTCACCCCTACCTGACCCCTCCCAACCCCCTTACATCACCTTCTTCCCAAAACACATTCTTTCCAACACAAAATCCAATTTCTTTTCAAAAAACTTGAATTTTTTTAAAAAAAATATAATACTAGATACGTCAATTCTATCAAACTTTCAAATATCACTTTGATGAATTTAGTGATTTGTTCGAAAATGGTGATAGACAGACATTGACTGACTTGTTTTCATCGAATGCATAAAAATAATTTATCTTATTTCTTTGTTCTTCTTTCTTCATACATTCAATTAGTTGATTCACATTTGAAAGAAAAAATTTTTTTAAAAAAAAGAGAGGAGAGAAACACAGTGTTGAAGCTAAAATGGAGAAAGCTTGGGAAACTAAATTAAGATGAAGAAGATGATTGGTGGGGTTATTATAGTGCCAAGCGTTAATAAAACAAGAAAATATGTATTTTAATTTAAAAAATACTATTTGAAATTTCTTCACGTGCCCCAGGAAAGTCTAGAATATGAAATTTCTTTCCTATAGGCTATATATCCATTATCAAGTAGGGATAAGGCACAAGTACCCCCCTAGACTATGACCGGAATTCCAGACACACACCTTGACTAAACTAAGGTCCTATTACCCCTGAACTCATTGTTTTTGTAATTTTATACACCTTTTGGCTTACATGGCACACTGTCACGACCCAGGGGTACACCCTAGATGTAACATGACGTACTTGACCCCAAAGGGGTCTCATACAAGCCCTTAGCATATCATAACATAAGATAATAGAAAAGTGCGGATTTTTTAAAACATTTTTCCATACAATCAAAGTCTTTATAAAAGCAAAGCGGAAATCTTACTACACTTGTCTCAAACCATCTATAACAACTTTGAATAACTCTTGGGACACAACCCATACAATTGTCTCAAAACATTAAAGAAATACATAAACGAAATGGTGGTTATATCCTCGATGCTATGAGGACTCACCAAGTCTTCAACTCCTTGCTCTTCTAGAAACCTATCCTCAAGAATATAACTCAAAATCGCCAAACCCTACATTTAATGAGAATGTAGGCAAGAGTGTGCATTAGTACAAAAGTACTAAATAGGATAGCTAGCATAACATCATAAGAGCATAACATAAGGGTTAGTCAACATAAGCCATATGCCATAATCATAAGAGATACTTCATAAAACATAAACTATAAGCATAAGAGACAATATCATAATCATAAGCAACCTCTCCATCATCGGCATCATATAAACATTATTCAACCCTTAGTCCTTCATATCATAAGAGAACTACTTCTCAAATAACCTCAAAGAATACTTGTGAAATGCAAAGAGGAGACCCCATAATCCCACCCATACTAAGTATCACTTTTAGTTCATCATAATCATACTTACCATCTTATGGTCTCATCCTTAACTTACTTCTCATAGGCAAGGAAATCTTCACCTTTAGTCCAATATATCATGGAAGGCAACTACATATAACAACAATCCAAGCTAACATATATCATATAGGCAAATCTCATATTAGGACATGCTTACAATACTTCCTTGAAGTAATCTAGTTCCATCATATACATGCTACTTAGACTTGTCCCTCATATTCATAATAGTCATGGAAGAGTACATATTCACTAGTCCAAGACAAGTCATTACTCATGAATGGTCATAATTCACCTATTCAAGGCTACCAAGGAAAAGTACTATTACTCAATCCAAGCTAAGCATGCAACACATAAGAGACATACTTCATAAGTAGCTTCAACTTATACTTGTGCAATGCATGAATAATACCCTATAATCCTACCCATGTTAAGTACCACTTTAGGCAATCGTACTTCAATGATTACTATTTACCATTCTAGACTACCAAGAAATAGCACCCTATTAGGCTAGACCAAGCTACCAAAGGAATAGCATACTAACATGCAAGTCCAATCTATCCAAGGAAAGTCACCATATTGGGTTAGACAAAGCTACTATGGAAAAACATACTAAACATGCAAGTCCAAACTATTCTAGGAAGGGTACAAATGTCCCATCCTAGCTACCATGAAATAGTCTTAGTCCAACTAAGTCATGCTACCATGCAAACACCCTATGATGCTAATGTAAGCTACCCTTAGGAGAGTATGGTTTCTCAATACTAAGCTACCATGAAATAGTCTTGGC
Source organism: Solanum verrucosum (assembly GCF_900185275.1). Lineage (NCBI taxonomy): Eukaryota > Viridiplantae > Streptophyta > Magnoliopsida > Solanales > Solanaceae > Solanum > Solanum verrucosum. Next base: position 520,721 of record NW_026020289.1, read on the forward strand.
CTAACCAAGTCATGCTACCATGAAAGTATTCTATGATACTAGTTCAAGCTACCATTTGGAGAAGCACTATGGTTCAATCCAAGGCTACCCTGAGAACTCCTAACACAAGCTACCAAGCACGGTCTTATCTTACCAAGTCAAGCTATTCATGAAGGGATCTTATGTCACAACTTCAAGCTATTTTAGTCTAACATGCTTTGATTCATTTTACGTGAGAAAGCCTTTCAACCTAGAATCATTCTATGTGGAAAAACCTTTCACATCATATCATATTCATACTTAGGTGTGTGTGTGAGAATGTCCTTTCAACAACACAACAACATATCATGATCATAGACACTTTACTCTCAAAGTGTTCTTAAGCATATAGAATTCCACATATTAGCTTTACTCTCAAGCCCTAGAAATCAACATGTCTCACTACAAGCCTTACTCTCAAAGCTTTACTTCTTACAATCATCATTGATACCTAGATTTCAAGGCATTCTAATCACATGCTTCATTATTAAGTGATTCTAATCATAATTCATCATAAAGGTTCAACGTAAAGCTTTACTAGTCATGATCCATCATATATACTATAATTTAGTTCAATTCATGTCTACTTGCTTTTATTCTTGAACTATTACTATACACAACATTAATTCTAGAAGATTATCTATGAATCCTTAATTTTACCTTTCATGGCATAAACCCACATAACTTCACTTTCATCAATTAAACTAGGGTTAGGCATGAAAAACATATAATATCATGATTCAATACTAAAACAATTATAAACAAGTAATATCCACTCAATTGAATTCATACTCAATCATAACCCATAATATAGGAAGCAACCCTAGCTAAAATTGGGGTTCATCTTCACAATTGGGGGAAATCTAGGGGGTTCCATGGATGAATAAACTATCATACCTTGATTATAAATCCCTTACAATGATTCCAACAATGGAGGAATTTGCCCTAGCTTGCTTCTCTTTTTCTTCTTCTTCTTCTTCTTCTTCTTTTTCTTCTTCTTCTTCTTCTTTGCTTCCTAGAGATAGAATTTCTTGGATGGAATTTGAGTTCTTTGGGTTAATTAAAATAATGATTTAGATCAATGTATTTAGGGGTCTATTTGATTTATATAGGTTGTCTAATTACTAATAAAATGACACCACTTAATAACTAACTAATTCTAGAATATTTCCTAACCCCAAAACTTAACCGACTTAAAATAGTACATTGCCCAACCCATGAGACCCAACCCACGGGCCGTGTGGGTCCTTCGTGGGTGGTGGTCTGCAACCTCACTCTTGGGGTCTTGACCCACGATCCAATCCACGAGGCTTGGATCTCCTTACGGGGTGTGAGTCCCCAATCGTGGGTGGTCTGATTTTTGGCAGCTTTTAGGTAGTTTCTAGGGTCCTCCTCAAGGACCCTTGGTTGGTCCTTGGGGAGTCGTACCTTGACGTTTAAACCCTAAACCCTTTATTCTAAGTATGGGAGGTCATTTTTTACGACTCTAAGCCTTATGTCAAACTCTAAAACCATCACTTAAGGCTCTAGTTTAGCTTACTAGTTCCCGGGTGTTACAATATCTCTCCATTGGGAATATTCATCCTCGAATGACACTCTAGGCATTTCTTAAGGTCACAACTTTAGACTAGCAACCCATCATGAATGCAACACATTGTGCACAACCAAGGAGGAAAACTTCAAATCCAAGCTAAACATATTCAATGCAACACAAGGGAGTAGGAACTACATCTAACAACCTAAGGCATGCTCATATATTCTTCTCATGAAGTGTATAGGTAACTCTAGTCAATGCACTACAACATGAGGAAAAACAATGCACATAAGTCATTTCTATCACGACCTAAACTTTTCATGAATATGCATATAAAAAAGTCATGGCCACACATAAACACGCAATGGCCTTACTATCTAGGCACACCATCTCCCCATTGGGAGTAAGCCTAGGTTGACTTTCCAAGCACCATCTATAACATAAAAGCAACAATGAAGCTCTTTCATACTAAAGACAACATCAAAATCTATCCGGTCATAAAATACAAACAACACTAGAATAAGGCTTAAAACACATACCGGTAGCAATATTCAGAGATCACTCTTGATCATTTTTATCTTGGAGACCATAAAACCTATTCTTTTTTTGAGCACTCTCATCTGGACCACTAGTGGAAACTTACTTACCATCTCTTCTTGTAGACCTTGCCTTTGGACAATCTTTCATATTGTTGCCATTCTCACCACAACTAAAGCAACCCTCTCTATCGACCAAACACCAACCCTCATGTCTCTTACCACACCTAGCACAAGTGGACCATAGGGACTCATTGCTAATTCCTTGTGCCTTAGGGTTAGACACCCTTTCCTCCTCACTCTTAGGAGTATTAAAAGAACCTTGTCCGGAAACTCTTTGTCACTTCCTAGGGTGACCATGTCCATCAGACCCCTCATGAAAAGACTTGTCATCTTCCATCCTAGACCTTTTATTCTCCCTAGATTTATCCTTGAGTTTCTCCTCCTCCATTTGTTGAGCATACACCGTAAGACGTGAGATATCCATATTATCATGGAGCATTGCCGTACGACATTCTTTTTCTACCAAATCGGACAGCCCCGTCAAGAACCTAGTCATCCTATCTCTCAAATTCGCTACCATAGATGGAGCATACTTGGATAGTTGGGTAAATTTCAAAGCATACTCCTTAACACTCATGCTACCTTGCCTAAGGTTAATGAATTCTTCCATCTTAGCCTCCCTCAACTCTCAGGGAAAGAATCTATCAAGGAATGCTTCTTTGAACACTTTCCACTCTATTGGACCCGCTCCTACCGGCCTACCATTTTTCTATTGTTAATACCATACTTGTGCTACATCTCTCAATTGGTAAGCGGCTAACTCCACTTTCTCTACCGAAGTCAAACCCATGATAGCTAGCACCTTATACACCTCATCTATAAATCCTTGCAAATCTTCCTCCACTTTGGAGCCATAAAAAAATGGAGGGTTCATTCTCAAAAAATCTCTCACTCTTAAAGCCGCGGAATTCACATTAGGATTTACCGGAGCTACCATCTCTCTATTGACTTGAGCCGTCATGGTTTGAGCTTGAGTAGTCAAAGCTTAGGCCAATATTTGGAGAGCCAACCTAATCTCCGCATTCGACATATACGAAGGATCAATTGGAGCTTGGGGAAGAACCTCTTGAACCTCATTACCTTCCTCATTTCTCCTAGCATTCCCCCTTGTATTAGCCATACCCTGAAAAACCATAAGGCACGAATTAGGAAAAAGACCTAACAAAGCCAAACTCTATGGCACGACTTAGAGAATGAAGAAGTAAGATTTACTAAAGATCCAATAGCCTCCTATTCATTAATGTGGTGCGCTTCACATTTATAAACAAGACTCTACTAGACATGGTTTGAGATATCCTAGAACCATTCTAAACCTTGTGCTCTAATTACTAAGTTTGTCATGACCCAGGGGTATACCCTAGATGTAACATGGCGTACTTGACCCCGAATAGGTCTCATACAATCCCTTAGCATATCATAATATAATAGAAAAGTGTGGAATTTTTAAAACATTTTCCATACAATCAAAGTCTTTATAAAAGCAAAGTGGAACTCTTACTACACTTGTCTCAAACCATCTATAACAACTTTGAATAACTCTTGGGACACAGCCCAAAAAATCATCTCAAAACATAAAAGAAAGACATAAAGGAAATGGTGGCTATATCCTCGATTCTATAAGTACTCACTTAGTCTTCAACTCCTTGCTCTTCTAGAAACCTATCCTCAAGAATGTAACTCAAAATCACCGAACCCTACATTTGATGAGAATATAGGCAAGAGTATGGGTTAGTATAAAAGTACTAATAAGAGCTACTCATGAAGGGATCTTATGTCACAACTTCAAGCTATTTTAGTCTAACAAGCTTTGATTCATCTTACGTGAGAAAGCCTTTCAACCAAGAATCATTCTATGTGAAAAAACCATTCACATCATATCATATTGATAATTTGGGGTGTGTGTGAGAATGTTCTTTCAACAACACAACAACATATCATGATCATAGACACTTTACTCTCAAAGTGTTCTTAAGCATATACAATTCTACATATTAGCTTTACTTTCAAGCCCTAGGAATCAACATGTCTCACTACAAGCCTTACTCTCAAAGCTTTACTTCTTACAATCATCATTCATAGATAGATTTCAAGGCATTCTAATCACATGCTTCATTACTAAGTGATTCTAATCATAATTCATCATAAAGGTTCAACTTCAAGCTTTACTAGTCATGACCAATCATATATACTATAATCTAGTTCAATTCATGTCTACTTGATTTTATTCTTGAACTATTACTATACATAATATCAATTTTAGAAGATCATCTATGAATCCTCAATTTCACCTTTCATGGCATAAACTCACATAACTTCACTTTCATCAATTAGACTAGGGTTCGCCATGGAAAACATATAATATCATCATAATATCATGATGAAATACTAAAACAATAATAAACAAGTAATATCCACTCAATTGGATTCATACACAATCATAACCCACAATATAGGAAGAAACCCTAGCTAGAATTGGGGTTCATCTTCACAATTGGAGGAAATCTAGGGGCTCTTTGGATGGAAGAATCCATGTATGAATAAGCTATCATACCTTGATTATAAATCCCTTACAATGCTTGCAACAATGAAGGAATTTTCCCTAACTTGCTTCTCTTCTTCTTCCTCTTCTTTGCTTCATAGAGAGAGAATTTCTTGAAGGGAATTTGGGTTCTTTGGGTGAATTGAAATAATGATTTAGATCAACGTATTTAAGGGTCTATTTTCTTTATATAGCTAGTCTAATTACTAATAAAATGAACTAACTAATTCTAGAATATTTCCTAACCCCAAAACTTAATCGACTTAAAGGAATACACTGCCCAACCCACGGGCGGTAATGATCCTTCATGGATGGTGGTCTGCAACCTCACTTTTGGGTTCTTGATCCACTACCCAATCCACTAGGCATGGATCTCCCTACGGGGTGTGGGTCCCCAATCGTGGGTAGTCTATTTTTGGCAACTTTTAGGTAGTTTCTAGGGTCCTCCTCAAGGACCCTTGGTTGGTCCTTGGGGAGTCATACCATGATGTTTAACCCCTAAACCCTTCATTCTAAGTACGGGAGGTCATTTTTTACGAATCTAAACCTTACGTCAAACTCTAAAACCCTCACTTAAGGCTCTAGTTTAGCTTACTAGTTCCCGGGTGTTACACACACTCTGTAACTCCACTAAATTGAGGCGCGTGAGAGATATTTGGATTCCACATAAGCCAAAAAGCTGTACAAAATTATAAAATAAATGGGTTTGGGTGGGGGGTAATAGGACCTTAGTTTAGTTAAGGTGTGTCTTTGAGATTTCGGTCATAGTCTAGAGGGGTAGTTGTACCTTTTCCCTTATCAAGTATACTGCGTGTTTGCTGATTTGAGTATAAATCTCATCATCCCCTCATTGCTATTAATGGATAAAAAAGAGCCCTAATTGAGTTTACGGAACTGTTGGATTTTCGGGCATATGCTATGAGTTAATAAGATGATCTATATATATATCAAACCAATACTCTAACGCTCTAAGTGCGACTACCAATAATCTTATTAATTTTGAGAAAAAATCATCGTGACAAGAAAAAAAAAATATGTCCCATTTTTAGTTATACTTGATGAAATTTTGAGGGAAAATGCATAAGTAACCCCCCCCAACCAATATCCGAAATCTCAGAGATACACTTATACTATACTAAGGTCCTATTACCCCCACCCCCCCGAACTTATTTTCTAAATAATTTTCTACCCCTTTTTGACCTACGTGGCACTATCAACTAGATAGCTTGAAAAAATTGCCAACACGCGCTGGGCCCAGAAAATAGTGCCACGTAGGCCAAAAAGGGGTAGAAAATTATTTATAAAATAAGTACGGGGGGAGGGAGGGTAATAGGACCTTAGTATAGTATTAGTGTGTCTCTGAGATTTCAGGCATAGGTTGGGAAGTACTTATGCATTTTCCCAAATTTTGAATTGAATTTAGTAGTTTACCTATCCATCATTCAATAGATGTTACATTTGATAAGCTTCATTTTCTATCATCATTTCAAAACAATCTTAATAATATAATTAAAATAAGAGATAATGATATGACTTACTTTAATAATCACGCGAAGCTAGTGCGATCAAGTTCCCTAGTTCAGAAATAAGACCATATACATAGACAAGAAATGACAAAGCACTGCAAAAACAAAAAATGGGAAGATATCAACAAATAATATGTAAATTATAATCATGAAACTTTATCTAATTATCAAAATAATAAAACAAGCTGGAGATATCGCAAACTTAAAGGCGTGGAAGCAAGAACTAATTATAAACTTATAGTCAAGAGCGTAAAGTGGTGAAACAAGATAACTAACTGCTGAAAATCTAAAGCAAAGAATGGATAACACTTTCTTACTACACTCTAAATTCATGTTGTTTAGGTTAAGGACAACTTACAAATAATACTTTTATAGCTGGCAAAGCTTGTTAAACTAGTTTTTGGTACCCTTAAACCCAAAAAACCAGCTGTCACGGCCCGAGCCTACACCCTGGACGTGGATGACACTCGAGATCTATTGTTGCTCCCCAAGCGAACCCTCATCCTGGCTGGCTACAAGCGAAAGAATAACTCAAGCATACAAAAGCTTTAAACTGAAATAAATTCAATAAACTCGAATAATCAACCTTTTTAAAAGTCTGTACAATACTCAAAATAAAAGTAAATATAGAAACTACTTAACTATGTTTATCTATGAAGCCTCTAATATTAAAAATGTATATCAGGCCAAGATCTACGACATCTCAAAACCACAAACGGTAAGATAAAGGTGAAGTCCTACGGAATATAAGATGGCTCACCAATGCTGACCGGAATATCACATGACCTCAACGAAACGCTTGTTGATGATCCTGAATATCTATATCTACATCATGAAACCATACAGGTTAAATGGCTCAGTACATTGAATGTACGAGCATGTAAGGGAAATTCTAAAGCAAAAACATAAGCTTGAACTGATGGAAAAGAAACATACTAACCTCTTCTCAACTCACTCAACTCAATTCAACCTGATGAAACATAGTTTAACTCGACTCAGATTAAATAGGGCTGAACTCAATAGTAAGATACTCAACAATAAGGTACTCATTTCTGACTCAAGATACACAACTCAAACATAAGATACTCAACAACAATAAAAGATGCAATATCTAGAAAGCTTTTAAAACAATAGGTAATAATTCAATTGTATGCAAAAATACAATAATAACTCAATTGTATGAAAATACAATAATAACCCTATTTGTATATAAAAATACAAAGTAACTCTGTGGGAGATTCTCTAACTGACAACCATCACTATGAGCTACGTGATGATACATCGTCTAGCCCATGCTGCCAAAACTATCCTATAATTTGTCGGGGTATAGAACCTACTACTCAGTGGATCCACTAGTCTATGCTAAAAAACAATAAAGGAATCATCTAAAATTTATGACCCTTTCCTACCCACGTTGGCTACATTGTTTATGAGGGCTATGAGTTGTTAGAACTCTCCCCCATATTGGTGCTCAATACTACTCCCAAAATATAACTTGCTCATATGTTTTAAAACATAACTCTTTCTGTGGTTTGAAATTATTACTAAAAAACGTTCTCTTAAAAGAGATGGTACTCAAAACTGATAAAAACTCTTTAGGAAATCAGTGTTTTCTCTCATCTTATATGTAAAAACATTTACTCTTGGGAATACTTAGTTCCCATATATCATTTTAAATAAAATGAAACTTGACTTTACTCTTCCTCAAACTCAGGTGCTCAAGTGTTAAAACAAGTTTAAAGCGATTGTAAAAGACTTCTCAAAATAGGGTTCATGCAGAATTATGGGCATGAACTACTCAACTCAAGGACTCAAGGACTCAATGATACTTCTCATCTCAAGATTGCTCGACTCATAGAGTTCATGCTGAATTATGGGCATAAACCACTCAACTCAAGGATATCCATAGGTAACATGTAGTAGTCCCATGACTAGGAATATAATTTCAAAAGAATTAGGAACTCAATACTCAAGACTTAGAACTTGAAGATACTACTCCTCTCAAAGATACTCAACTTGTGGAGTTCATGCAGAATTATGGGCATGAACGACTTGACTCAAGGGTCTACATAACAATAAGGAACTCGTGTACATGACTCCTATCTTTCTCGTACTTACTTCCTCAAATTTTAGCTCAAATCGATAGTTGATCTCCAAGGATTCACGATTTAACTCAAAGACTTTCTTAGACTGTATTTTTAACTCTTTCTTAAATTTGAATTAGGAATTCAAGAGTTATGATTCACGATATGAAGGATGTCGATGATAGTGTAGACTCATGAATACATTCTCCTCACTCTCATGCTCACTTACTTGAGTCTTGAAACAAGTTATTAGAAATTATAGAAGACTCCTCAAAAGACTCAAACGGACTTTCTCAAAAGACTCAAAAGAACTCTCAAGATTTGACTCTTAACTCTACCTTGAATTTGAATTATGGATTCAAGGTTATGATTCATGTTATGAATGATTTCTATATGTTTAGAAGTAGTTTAGAGTGTTTAGAATCGATAGGGCTTGAAGGTACCCGTTTAAAGAACTTAGACGGGGAAAAAGATGGAGAGGGGGTGGGGGCAGGTGACCCTGGCGCACTGAATGGTGCAGGGCACTAGCCCTCTACCTACAGAGGTGTGGTTGGGGCGCACTGGCTGGTACAGGGAGCCATGCCCCAACCCAGAAAACCCAGACAACTTTTCTTTCTCATTTTTTGACCCAAACTCGTCTAGAATCGAACAACTTCTTCCCCAATCACTTAGATTTGAATACCCAACAAAAGTACACAAAATTCTACTAAAAAAGAACTCTCAAAATCCATACGATTATCTCAAGAACTCATCGAAGCCCCAACAATCAAGATTACGAAAAGGAATTTCAAGAAAACACTTCAAGAACTCAAATGCTTCAATTTAAGAACGAATTTGCACCGAAAATAACATGATTGGCGTGTGGGTGAACGAACCCAACACTATGAGAACTCACATACCTCTTAGGATAAAATCCTTGGTGATAACCCCTCGAGGATCGCAAGAATCTTGATCGTCTTGAACCTTCCCTCTTTTCTCCTTCTTTCTCTTCTTTTCTTTTCTTGAACTCTCTTCTAAAACCCTAAGCTTATTTGGATTTATGAAAACTGACCCAAATCAGATTTGTCCCCAAAAAATTACTAAAATTCGTTTTAAGTTGATTGGATAAGAAAAAGACCAAAATACCCCTCCTTAGTTCGAATGGAAATGCCATATCTAGAGAGGCTGCACTCAAACGGTCATATCCCCCTCATCCAAGCTCAAAAAGTAGTAAACTCGGTGGCATTGGATAGAGGACTAAGAGGTCTTTCATTTGAAATCTTATGGGTCTCCTAGCTCATCCTATGCTAACTGTTATGGTCATTTGAAGTTGACCAAAAACTTAGAAAAACTTAGAAATGACTTGAATGAATTTTCGTTAGTTCTTTTTGGAACTCAAGGTACTATATCTAGTGACCTGAACTTAATACTTAAGAAAATTTTAAATTTCTCGGTAAAATCTTACAAATAACAAAGTATGGTTCGAGTCTTAGCTAAAAGATTTCTTGGGGTGTTACAATATCTCCCCCTTGGGATCATTCGTCCTCGAATGATGGTTGGACTGGGTATGGAACAGGGTTACTCTCACTACCTCCTCTGACTCATGAGCTAGCCTACTAACACAGGCTGAATTGATTCGTACCAAGAGTGGGGACCTTCTATAACACCTAAATCAAGAACGATGCTATTGTGAACATAGTTGCACTCTCTCTAAAGTTACCTTATCTAAAACAAAGGAAATCTGGGCATGAAGTAAGAATAGGAATACCATGCCTAGGGTGACATGACTGCAAAATATTAAGCTTAGCAACACTCCTCAACTTTGCTCTTCTTTCCTTATACTATACCTCATTGGTTGCAACGCCTAGTTCCCGCAAGGGTACATGACTTCTCTTACCAAGGAATGAATCTAACGACACACTCTTACTTTATTCAAGATTAACCCAAATCCTAAGGTTCAGGTTCTATACCTCTCTATACGGAGTCTCATCCTAAGAACATTAATCTGTACCACCTCATTTAATCAACATTAGGCTCATACGAAGAACTACCTCATGTTTAACAACACCACATTCAAGCTTAGAATTCTAACAACTCCATGGACTCTTACTAACCAACTCCCTAAAAAGTTCTCATTCTCTCACCATCCTTGCCATACTAACTAGGATTTCCTGTATTACTACTAGAAACCAACTAAGGGCTCTCATTTAACTATTTCTCATAGTAAAACCTCATCATTCTCTTCCTCCTCCTCCTCATTTATAACCTTAGGTGGAATTATCACACCATCATTGTCACGATGTGAACATTAATCTTCTCCTTCTAACATCACTCCACTACTAAAAGGACTTTTGAAAATATATCTCTCATACTTTTTTGAGCTCATTACAATCTTATTCTCAACACTGGACTTGATTTCTCTTCTTATCATCTCCCCCTTAGGTCTAAAGCTGACACTTGGAAGCTATGGACCTATTCAATCATCTCTAAACTAGTGTACATCCCCATTATCACGACTCAAGTACTATTTGCCCACCTATTATACCTTATTACTTAATCAGTTCTATAACCTTCTAAACATCAAGACCCTCTCAAACAAATCATAAGCCTAGCTTAGATCTACCACTTCATGAATACTCTGGTCTCTTATTCAACACATGTATTTAGTCTCCTCTAACACGATGGCACATCGGCATCAACTCTATTTTGGTTAAAATATACTCTATCTCAACATGCCTAGTAACTATTTTCTTCCTTCTATCAAGAACACTCTACAAGATTATTATTCCTTATTTCACTCATAAGGGAATTCGTCATTTATAACTGACTAGGTGCATGATTGCAATAATATAATCTGCCCCATCACTATCTCATTTCCTTTAATTACTGAACCTCTACATACTTTCCTCTAGCTATGGGCACTTTCACTACTAGTGCTCATAATTTTGTAACTCATGCTATCTTTTTGGATGAGAATACTACCCAAGCTCTAAACATACTTCCTCATAAGGATCTCAGCTGAAACAAGGCTCAGAGAAGAGAGTACAACTCGATTTTAACTAAAATGCACGATTCACATGAACATGAGCGCATTCCTTTGAAACTCAACAATTAACTCACTCCTGGCTTCTCTCAAGCCCCTCAGGAGTCTCATGACTTCCTTAAGATTTTTCTAAGAGCAACTCATTGATAAAGAACTGACTTTGCTTTTCAACAACCTCTAGTATGAGGGGTAGTCGAATGGATATGAGAACACACGAGTTAGAATGAGTCTATATGACATATCTCTATTACACGATTAAGAGTATGAAAGAAGGAAAACTTTTCCTAAATGTCTGTAGTCACTTATTCATAGAAGGGGGGGCCGCAAAGCCATAAATAAGATCCTACTTGACACGGCTTCATAGACACCCTAGGACACTTGAACTTTGTGCTCTGAAAACAAGTTTGTCATGACCAAGACAACTCCCTGGACGTGGCCGGCACTCGAGAACCATTGTTGGTCCCCAAGCGAGCCTTTATCCTAGTTGTTTAAAAGCGGTAGACTAACTCAAGCATACAAAATATTAAAACTAAAATAAATTCAACAAACTCGAATAGTCAACCTTTTTAAAAGTTTTTACAATACTCAAGATAAAAGTAAATACAGAAAACTCCACAACTTTGTCTATCTATGAAACCTCTATTACTACAGAAGGATATCGGGACAAGACCCACGACATCTCAAAACTACTAATTGTAAAATAAAGGTGAAGTCCTCTGAAATATAAGATGGCTCACCAAAGCTGACTGGAATATCACATGACCTCAACGAAACACCTGTTGATAATCCTGAATACATGTATCTGCATCATGAAACGACATAGGCCAAATGGCTCAGCACATGGAATGTACGAGCATGTAAGGGGAATGCTAAAGCATAAACATAATTGAACTGATGGAAAAGAAACATAAATACCTATTCTCAACTCACTCAACTCACTCAACTCAATTCAACTCGATGAAACATAGTTCAACTCAACTCAGAGAAAATAGGGCTCAACTAAATAGTAAGATACTCAACTCAGAGGAATGTGGCTCAACTCAACAATAAGGTACTCAATTCTGACTCAAGATACTCAACAACAATAAAAATGCAATATCTGGAAAGCTTTTAAACCATTAGGCAATAAATCAATTGGATGCAAAAATACAATAATAACTGAATTGTATAAAAATACAATAATAACCCTATTTGTATATAAGAATACAAAGTAACTCTATGGGAGATCCTCTAACCGACAACCATCACTATGAGCTATGTGATGATATAACGTATAGCCTACGCTGCCAGAACTGTCCTATACTTTGCTGGGGTATAGAACCTACTACTAAGTGGATCCACTAGTCTATGCTAAAAAGCAATAAAGGAATCATCTAAAAAGTATGACCCTTTTCTACCTACGTTGGCTACATGGTTTATGGGGGCTATGAGTTATTAGAACGCTCCCCATATCGGTGGTCAATACTACTCCCAAAATATAACTAACTTATATGTTTAAAAACATAAATCTTTCTGTGGTTTGAGATTATTACTCAAAAATTGTTCTCGTAAAAGAGATAGTACTCAAAACTCTTTAGGAAATCAATGTTTTCTATCATCTTAAATGTAAAAATATTTACTCTTAGGAATACTTACTTCCCATATATCATTTTAATAAAAATGAAACTTGACTCTACTCTTCCTCAAACTCAAGTGCTCAAGTCTTAAAACAAGTTTAAAGCAATTGTAAAAGACTTCTCAAAATAGGGTTCATGCATAATTATGGGCATGAACTACTCTATTCAAGGACTCAATGATACTTCTCATCTCAAGACTGCTCGACTCATAGGGTTCATGCGGAATTATGGAAATTCCGCATGAACCACTCAACTTAAGGGCATTCATGGGTAACATGTAGTAGTCCCATGACTAGGAATATAATTTCAAAAGGATTAGGAACTCAATAGTCAAGACTTAGAACTAGAGGATACCACTTCTCTCAAAGAAGTTGAACTTATGGAGTTCATGCGGAATTATAGGCATGAACGACTTGACTCAAGGGTCTACATAACAATATGTAACTCATGTACACGACTCCTCCCATTCTCATACTTACTGCCTCAAAACTTAGCTCAAATCGATAGTTGATCTCCAAGGATTAACGATTTAACTCAAACTTTCTTAAACTGTACTTTTAACTCTTTCTTGAATTCGAATTATGAATTCAAGAGTTATGATTCATGATATGAAGGATCTTGATGATAGTGTAGACTCATGAATACATTCTTCTCACTCTCATGCAAACTTACTTGAGTCTTGAAACAAGTTATTAGAAATTGTAGAAAACTCCTCCAAAGACTCAAAGGGACTTTCTTAAAAGACTAAAAAGAAATATCAAGATTTGACTCTTAACTCTACCTTGAATTTAAATTATGGATTCAAGGTTATGATTCATGCTATGAATGATTTCTAGATGTTTAGAAGTAGTTTAGAGCGTTTAGAATCGATAGGGCTTGAAGGTAACATTTAAAGGACTCAGACGGGCAAAACGATTGAGAAGGGGTGGGGCAAGGCGACCCTGGCACACTGAGTGGCGCAGGGCGCCAGCCCTCTACCCACAGAAGTGTGTTCCCAACCCAAAAAACCCCCGACGACTTTTCTTTCTCATTTTCTGACCCTAACTCGCCTAGAATTGAACGGTTTCTTTCCCAATCACTTAGATTAGAATACCCAACCAAAGTACACAAGAATCTAATAAAAAACGACTATTAAAATCCATATGATAATCTTAAGAACTCATCGAAACCCCAACAATCAAGATTACAATAAGTAATTTCAAGAAAACACTTCAAGAACTCAAATCTTTCAACTTTAATAACGAATTTGCACTGAAAATAACATGATTGGCGTGTGGGTGAATGAACCTAACACTATGAGAACTCAAATACCTCTTAGGATAAAATCCTTGGCGAAAAACCCTCGAAGATTGCAAGAATCTTGATCGTCTTGAACCTTCCGTCTTTTTTCCTATTTTCTCTTCTTTTTTTCTTTTTGAACTCTCTTCGAAAATCCTAAGCGTATTTGGATTTATGAAAACTGACCCAAATCAGATTTGTCCCCAAAATATTACTAAAATTCGTTTTAAGCTGATTGGGTAAGGAAAAGACCAAAATACCCCCTCCTTAGTTCGGATGGAAAGGCCCTATCTAGAGAGGCTGCAATTAAACGATCATATCTCCCTCATCTGAGGTCGAAAATTAGCAAACTCGGTGGCGTTGGAAAGAGGACTCAAAGATATTTCATTTTACATCTTATGGGTCTCCTAAACCATCTTGTTATAAAAGTTATGGTCATTTGAAGTTGACCCAAAAGTTAGAAGACTTATGAATGCCCTGACTGAACTTTCTTTAGTTCTTTTTGGAACTCAAGGTTCTATATCTAGTAACCTGACCTTAATACTTAAGAAAATTTTAAATTCCTCGGTAAAAGCTTACTCAGATTAAAGCATGGTTTGAGTCTTAGTTCAAAATATTTCTGTGGTGTTACACTAGCAACCCAATACAAATGCAAGAATAATAAACATAAGTAGGTCTCACAAAAATAGGCATATCAAGAATCACCATAGCAGTAGTGGTGGTTATCACACAATGAATTGTAAGTGGAGATGATCATAGATTGATCAAAGAGAAATGGCTACATTAGTTTTTGAACTACAATGGAAAATCAAGCATTTGGATTCATCACAAAATAAGGATAGGAGGCAGGGAAAGACAAACAAAGAGAAAGGAAATACAAAAAAAGACAAATTGTTGAGGTCATGGATAAGTGGTGATGCTACAGTTGCCACTAGTAGTGAATGAGAGAAAGAACGAGGAAGATAGTTGGGAGAGGGAAGGTCTGGAGAATGATCACAACACCTCTAGGATTACTAAGTAGAGGCAACTCTATCAAAGGCATCCTCAACATATGGTGGAACAACAAAGCTAAGAATACCACTCATAGATACCTCCCTAAAATCACCCCTATTATTGTGTGATGGAAATTATGGAAAACAAGGTGCAACAAGAAATATAAGCATAAATATATCAATATCTATCGAATATGCTATCATGGTGTATTCCAAGTGAAAATCTCAATGGGGTAGAAATTTAACACTATAAACTGGAGTTGGTCATGGCTGAAGGTTTGTCAGGTAGTTGAATCCTACAAACCAAGACTCAAGAGCATTATAGTGAAATGAATCAAATCAAAAGCTAACAAATGAAAACTCAACGCGGATGATAATTTTATTTCTCTATTGACAAAATAAGGATTGAAGAAGTTGTTAGGACTAGAAATGGATAAAGGGTCATGGCCTTTGCATCACCAATTCATTTACACACCAACAACTACTTAGAAACTCATGCAACCATACATGGTACCCTATGGTGTTTTAATCAACATTGTCACAACTTTGCTTTTGAACTGGACTCCCTACTATTGTTAATATGATTCTTAGCCTTTATTAGATTTTGTGGAAGCAACACAAGATTATTAATAAAATTGAGAAAAAGGTGGAGCTCCACGGTATCATGGTACAACAATATTGCTATAAAGAAGGTAATACAATTAGATTCCCTTGCGAAGTATGCTAAGAACGTCACCAACAATGAATTGTTCCTCCCGTAAGATGATCTCCCTCAAGAAACTAAAGGTGCACTCTGAATAGACAGACTTCAAATGCCTTATTTTAGGATCAAACCTAAGAAGCATTCAAATTGAATTTTTGAACCCCCTTAAAATTGTGAAGGAGGTGCTACTAGAGGCCCATCATTCAAGCTACAGAGTAGCCCTCCTCCCCTCCCAATGTGTACACACATCTTGTGTCAATAAGTTGTTTGTTAATTACCCTGGGGTCTAGGTCAATGTCCTCCTTGGATGTATTCATTGCTTAGTAATATGCAGGGTAGGGGTCTATGCCAAATCCTCTACAACCTAGGGAGCTCATATCATGGGTGATAGAGTTGAAAAATATTAATATAAAATAAAATTTCAATTATAAATGATTGAGGGGATATCAAAATAAAATTTTCAATGCCAAATGGATATATATATATATATATATAATCAACCTTTGCCTTGGTTTTCATAGTTCATACAAAATTATCAATGCTAATCAACATTTAATTAAAAGCTTGACGTACAAAACCTTGATAATATATATGTATTATATTTGTTATTTATTGTCATATAAAATTATATTTACTCAAATGTCTTTGACTAAGAAAATTGATTCCTTTGTGGCATCTTGAACACTCCTTTTTGGTAACAAAGTAGGAACCACTCAAAGTGCGCTCTTATACCCTAGTATATATATATATACATAAATATCCGCCGCTAGTCACATCTACTATTACATCTCAAGTTACTTCATCAATTAATCGATTTGTGGTCTCTTAAGTCTGATTTTTTATTCCTACGTTTGTTTGAGGCGTTGAATCACTGTAAGTAAGGTATTAATCTGGTAATTGATTTCTATTTCTTTTATTTTTTTTCTATTTCGCATGTTATTTTTGCATTCATTAAATTAATTACTTTGTGCGAATCTTTTTGTCAATTCTAAACATCGATATCTTGTAGGAGGAAGGGGTGTATACCTCTAATTTTTGAATTTTGAATACCCTCAAATTTGAGTTTTTTATTCATGTTCCCAAGTTTCTTTTAAAAAAAATTTAGTGTATGAGATTTTATCAAATTTAAAAGGTGATGTCTTTTTGATGTGTATATAAGTTTTGGTTCAGAATATAGTAATCGATAAAAGAAGGAAACTGTTGATTTTGTGATGAATCAACAATCTATATACCTAAGATTTTTTGTAGACTTTTGACTCTTTGTTGTAATTATAGATCCCACAAAGTTATCAATGTAGCTTTGGTGGATCATTGAATTTTTATAATCTTTAGTTAGAGATATGAGATCTTTTGGGGGAAATATAATAACTAATAAGAAACTATTCATGGGTTGAAGATTCGAGAATAAAGAATAAATTGATTAAAAAAAGTGTTTTATCTATTCATATACTTATTTGGTGTGAATTTAAATTATATAATTAATGAATGGGAATATAATAAAGATTATAGTGTCTCTATGTTCAATGTTCCTTTTTCATACGCTTGGTTACTACATATTTCTTATTCATCCTACTTATTTTTCTTTCGCTCATTTTCCTTGTAGTTTAATCTTTTTTGTGAGATTATTTTCTACTCTCAATTGCCTCCTCTCCAGGCCTCAGCTGAATTTGCATCTTGTGTGATCTATACCAATGATAATTACTTAGATCATACAATTTCACTATTTTAATATTTATTATTAAACTAGGGATAAGACACAAGTACCCCCTAGACTATGACTGAAATCTCAGATACACACTTAAACTTAGTAAGGTCCTATTACCCTGCTGAACTAATTTAAAATGGAATAAATACACCACAAACACTGACTTGACATAACAAGTGTGCACACTCTCTTGTAGGCAAGTGATAAGTGCACAAATTGGACAAATGTCATTTTTTGATTGATGACTTTATAATTAGTTAGTACACATATTTATTGATATTAAAACTTATATATATTCATTTTATTTCTTTGTAAAATATTTATTTTAATTTCTTTCTTACTTTAAGCTTTTTTTTAATTTAATTTATCATCTTTTCACATTTAATTATTTTTTATAATATAATTTAAAAGTGTCTTTTAATTTTTACGTTTTAAATTTTTTTATGTTTTATTTGATTTTCCAAACTAACATATTTTAAATACAAGATATTTGGAATTTAATTTGAAATCAAATCAAAATGAAAGATAAAGAAAATAAAATCAATTGAAAAACAAAAGAGAAAAAACAATGAATGAAGGTAAGAAAAAAAAGTTTTGACACTAGGTAAAAAAAATGTGTATTAAATTAATTTAAATACAAGATAAAGAAACTAAGAATATTTTTTTAAAAAAAAAGATAAAAAAAAAAAAAAAAATATTTACACACGTGACAGTGCGAGTGTGTACAAACACAGTCAAGTTGGATGGTTGAAGGTGCCACGTCAACACAAAAGATGCACAAAAATATGAAAAAATGAGTTTGGGGGAGGGGGGGGTAATAGGACTCTAGTTAAATTTAGGTCTGTCTCTGAGATTACAGTCATAGTCTAGGAATGGTACTTGTGTCTTATCCCATTAAACTATTTTGTTCATTTAAGCTTATCTTATATCAATAATAATGACATTATATGCTAAAAGTTCTCTGTATATTTTGGAGGTGTCAATGGTAGTAAATGGTAATAGAAATAGAGTGATTTTGTAGATTCAAAATCACTAACTGATAGTCCATACAATAAAATAATAACTAGTACCACTTTTCAACTACAACTGATTACTCCATCTATTCTGCAAGCTAGGTTTAACTCTTCTTCAATCTCTCCTGCTCTAGTAAACCTCCACCAGAATAATTCTTCTCCACCTTATGCTTAAATCTAGAACCTAACATTACCATAATATTCACTCTTTATACTTTTTGGATATATGTTTGTTGGTCAAATTTAATCTAGTGGTCTGTGAAGTTGCTGAAATTATGAAAATCAAGGTTAGTATCTCAAGAGAAACAAAACACATTGTGTATTTTTTTTCTCATTTGCTTGACTCTTGATTGAATGAGTTATAATAAAAGTGTATTTGAATCTTAGTGTTTTCTATGTCACATCTCCTATACAATTCAATTGATACAAATCTTAAATTGGAATATAAATCAAAGATGAAGAATAACAATGACATGGGCGAGACTGAAAAAAGTTTGAATGATGTTGAAAATGAGAGCAAGTTTATTGATGACAAATTAGAAGGTGGTGCAGTTGGAGATGAACGGGATCTGCATGATAAATTGTCAGAAAGAAGGAAATACGATAGGCCTAATTCTAATACAGTTCAAGAGCTTGTAGCCTATGTATCATTCCAATCTTTTGTATTTTTTTTAAAAATTGTTTGAATTAATTTCAATTTTGATAATTTGTTTGTCCCTTTGGTAGCAGCGCTTTCAAAGATAATCCACATCCCGACGAAAATGCAATACTGAAACTTGGAAAGAAATTGTCCGTGGACAAAAATAAGTCAAATTTTGGTTTCAGAATAGAAAAAACCAAGAGAAGGTGATGCATTATATTGCATTTTTTTCAGGGTGTGGATTTTCTTTAAAACCACTGCTACCATAGGGACAAATCAATGATAAAAATTGAAACTAATATAACCAAATTTTAGAAAAATACAAAATATTGAAGAGATACTTACATTTCAAGCTCTTGAACTTGGTTAGCATTGTATTTTTTTCTTATTCATGATTTATCATGCAGAGAATCTAGTTCATATCCAATTGCACCACCTTTTAATTTGTCACTAATAAACCTGCTCTCATTTAGACATTATTCAAACTTTTCTCACCCATGTCTTTGTAATTCTTCATCTTCATCGTGGATTGAGGGTTGTGGTTTGTGGTTAGATTGTTTTCACTTTTCTGTTGAATGCCTCTCAAAGTGAGAGTCTTTCTATTATATAGAGAAAATAAAGATTACACATCCCTAAAGATCCGCCATTCCTTTCCCTAAAGATCAGCTATTCTATCTCTACAAATCTGCTATTCAATCCCTCTAAATCTGCCTTGCTATCCCTCCAAATCAGCTATTCTATCACAATATTTATTCCTTTGATTCTACAACAAATGTATATGATCATGCTAATTTATATCACTATATAATTACATTAATATATACAATCATTTAGTTGTCCATCATGCTAACATCCCCCTTCAAATTGATGTTGGTGGATCAAGAAGCATCAATTTGCCTACTGGAAACTAATGGCGTTGCCGTGCCATGGATTTTGTAAACTCATCAGCTATTTGAAGATCGTTGGACACATGTGGAAGAGTAATTATCTACAGCTTCTCTTATATAATGACAATCCACTTCGATGTGTTTGGTCCTCTCATGAAAAACTGGATTAGTAGCAATCTGAATACCACTTGTATTGTCAGCGTGGAGAGGAGTAGGATGAGATTGAGGAAATCCAATCTCAGCAAGTAATCCACGAAGCCATACAACCTCAGAGCAAGCAGTAGACATGGATCGATATTCAGCCTCTGTTGAAGATTTTGACACACGATCTTGCTTTTTACTCTTCCAAGATATCAATGACTCTCCAAAGAAACATGCACCAACCAGAGACTGAATGACAAGTATCAGGACATCCCGCCAAATCAGAATCACTAAATGCATTAAGACGAATAGGAGAACCACTTGGAAAGAACAATCCACGAGTAGATGTTCCTAGAAGACACCGACTGATATGACAAACAGCCACCAAGTGGAGATGACGGGGAGCTTGCATAAATTGACTAACTTGTTGAACTGCAAAAGAGATATCAGGCCGAGTAATAGTAAGATAATTTAGTCTCCCAACTAATTGTCAAAATATAGTTGGATCAGCAAGAAGATCGCCTTCCTCACGACGATACTTCACATTCAATTCCAATGGAGTATCTACGGAGGATGAATCTTGAAGACCAGC
Organism: Solanum verrucosum; assembly: GCF_900185275.1. NCBI lineage: Eukaryota > Viridiplantae > Streptophyta > Magnoliopsida > Solanales > Solanaceae > Solanum > Solanum verrucosum. The sequence continues at coordinate 541,610 of NW_026020289.1, forward strand.
CAAAGAAATCAGATCCTGAGTATATTTGTGTTGGTTTAGAAACACACCTGAAGCAATATTATGAACTTCCAAACCCAAAAAATAAGTAAGAGTACCAAGATCTTTCATATGAAAAGAATCTTTAAGTTATTGTTGGAGGCTAGTGATTAGTGAAGAATCAGTTCATGTGATAATAATGTCATCTACATACACCAAAAGAAGAACACAACCTGTAGATGTTGTTCGAAGAAACAAAGATGAGTCATATTTGCTCTGCTCAAAAGAAAATTGTAGCAAAGTAGACTGAAACTTATCAAACCAAGCTCTTGGAGATTGTTTTAATCCATACAAAGACCGCTTCAACTTGCATACATATGATGTAGGCAATGAGAACAAACCAGATGGAGGTTTCATATAAATATCTTCTTTAAGATCACCATGGAGAAAAGCATTTTTTACATCCATTTGATACAAAGACCAGTTTTGTGAACTAGCAATGGCAATAATAGTTCGCACCGTAGTCATTTTGGCTACGGGGGCAAAAGTCTCCTCATAGTCTACCCCATACTCTAGTATGTTACCAAGAACAACCAATCGAGCTTTGTACCGATCAAGAGATCCATCGGAATGAAGTTTGATTGAATAAACCCATTTACATCCAATAGGGCGGACATTTGAAGGACATGAAACAAGATCCCATGTGTAATTTTCTTTATAAGCCAAAAGTTCTTCCTCCATTGCTTTCTGCCAACATTCATGCTTGGAAGCTTATGAGTAACAGGATGGAACAGATATGTTGGATAAAGTAGAGGAAAAACCATACCAATTGGGAGTACGAGATACTCTGGTAGATCGCCGAGTAGACTCAAGAGGACCAGATCTTGAAGAATTCCCAGATTCTAGTTGTGGTACAGTTTCAGGTGGCGGATCAATGTCTGGATAGGATAAAGTTGGCTGACGTCGTTCATACACAAATCCAGGTTTGAACCTCTTAAAAGAAGACGATAAATCCTCAAAAGTAGGAAGAAGAGGAGAAACATAAGATGGATCTACAATCGTAGGAAAGAAATATTGATTCTCAAAGAAAACAACATTTCTAGAAATATGAAATTTGTGAGAACGTGAATCATAGCAAATAAAACCTTTTTGTGAAGTACTATAACCCATAACAGTACATTTAGTAGACTGTACATAAAGTTTACTGTGCTGCGAATGAGGCAAATGCACAAAACAAACACAACCAAATGTATGAAAATCACTATAGTTAGGATTTTGGTGATAAAGACGAAAATATGGAGACTCAAAATTTAGCACTTTAGATGGCAATCTATTAATTAAATAGACAGCAGTAGACAAAGCTTCCACCCAATATTTAGCTGGTACAGAGGACTCAATCAATAAAGTACGAGTGACATCTAAAAGATGATGATTTTTTCCTTCAGCAACTCCATTTTGTTGTGGTGTATATGGGCAAGAGTGTTGTGAGACAATTCCTTTGTCAAGCAAGAATTTTTTAAATTCATAAGACATATATTCTCCACGAGAATCAGATCTTAATAATTTGATGCATGTAGAAAATTGAGTCTCAATGTAAGCCAAAAATGTCTTGAACATGGAAAATGCCTCTGATTTGGATCGAAGAAAATACACCCATGTAAACTGACAATAATCATCTATGAATGTCACAAAGTATTTGAAATGAGCATGAGAAATAATTGGTGAAATTCCCCAAACATCACTATGAATGATATCAAAACACTTTGTAGCACGACTACCAAAATTAGGAAAAGGAAGAGTTTTACTTTTGCCTAATTTACAAGTAGATCAATCAATGGAAGCAACTGAAAATTGATTTTTATTTCCCAATAAACCAGAATTTGATAAATGAGACAACACAACAGAATTTGGATGTCCTAGACGCTTATGCCAAACCTCAGTCTTACTAGCAGTAGAAGTACAAGCAAAAGATAGAACAGAGGAATGGAAAAGTGTGTAGGAAACAATCGTCCAACTTTAGGCCCCTTCGCGATTATCGTCCCCGACACCTGATCTTGCACAAGACAACCATTACAAGAGAAATTCACATCACAATTGTTATCTACCAATTGTCCAACTGAAATAAGACTAGTTGAGAGCTTTGGTGAAACAAAAATAGTCTTGAAAGTTGGAGTAATGTCCCCAACCTTGGTAATGGGTAAATTACTACCATTGGCAATCTGTATTTGTGATGGACCTTGATACTTACGAACATTCTTTAGGATGCTCGTTGAGTTGGTCATGTGATTGGAAGCACCTGAATCAACCATCCAAAAATTAGATGTAACATCATTACCTTGTAATCTCAATATTGAAAAGGCTGACACGATCATTTGTTGTACCATTTCAGGAGTAAGAACTTGTCCTGAAGATGAGTTATCATTAGTGGAACCATTTATCCCAGCTTGAAAAGCATTGATCCTACGATTTTGAGGGCACGTAGGACACTCTTTGATAATGTGTCCTTATTGTTTACAATAATTACAGAACTTCTTGCTCCAATTGCTAGCAATATGACCATATTCCTTGCAACTGTAGCATTGAGTTCTACTCATATCCCTGCCCTTTCCTTTACCTTGAGCAGCAAATGCAACAGTGACATCATTTTCTTTCTTGAATGCATTTTGTGTGACAAGACGTTGCTCTTCACAAAGTAATTCCCTAAAGCAAACATCCAAAGAGAGAGACGGGTCACGATTCATCAAGTTAGAGCGAACACTCTCAAAGTCGGAGTGTTTATGGATAATGAGAAACATAGTAAGAAACATACTAGTAGAAAGATAAGAAAATTAAGAAGAAAATTAAACAAATTATATCCGGAATATAAACAACTCAATATTACAAAATCCGATAACGACAAACTAAATCAATTAATAGATAACATATCTAAAATAGAATATAAATATATTCAATATTTAAAGATACAATGGATAGCGAGAATAATGAATATAAAGAAAAACTTACTGAAATAATTATAGCGAAAAGGCAAGAATTAAAACATAGGCAAATAAGACTTAATAATAATATATTCGCAGGAATTTGTAAGAAATCTATAATAGCACAGAGAAAAACTATTTTTTATCTAGAAATACAAATAGAAAGTCTAGAATATAAACTTCAACACAATTTATAAATGAATAAGGAAGAATACGCAATAGATGAAAAAACATATGAAAACTATGACGGATTAAAAATAAATATAATATTTTCCAATCTAGGAAGAAGATATAAGAAAATAGGTGACAATCTAAGTTTAATGTTAGAAAAAGAAACGGAAAAACTAGAAGATAGTTTAACTGCTATGATAAGAATAACAAAAGAAAATGAAGAAATAGATAGAAAAACGGAAATTGAAAAAATAAAACAACAAGCAAAAAAGGAAGTACAACAATTAGAAGAAGTTAAAAATACTAAAATAATAGAACTAGAAAAAGAACTGGCAATGTTAAAAGAAATGTATGAAATGAAACAAAAAGAAAAAGAACAAAAAACAAAATTAGCAAATGAGATAATTAAATTTAAAGAAAAATTACAATTAGAAGATGAATTAGAAGAAAATAACCAAGATAACCTACCTGAAATAAGAGTTGATGAAATAAATAATGATGATCTAGATGAACAACATTCGGAAACAAGCGAAACATATACGGAACTTTTAGCAAACATAGATAATACAAAGAATTTAGAAGTAAATACAGGAGAAATAGACATGGATGAAAAACCTAGCACATCAGGAGTAAAAACCCAAAATATTTTGATCCAAAATATTACAATAAAAACTATGGACAATATGATAGAGAAAAAACTATATGGGATAAAAAATTAAATAAAAAATAGACACCTAAACCAATAACTGAACGACATAATTTTTTAGATTTAGACTGTGTAGCAGATATAAATAAAACAATCCAATTATGGATAGGATATATATCAAAACAATTAATAGATAACAAAATAGTAATAATAGAGACACCAGGATATATAGAAATAACGCTTATAGGAACAGTAAAATTATGGCTACAAAATTTATCAGATGAAAGTTCAAAAACCCTAAAAAAAAAAATATATTGATGGTGGAATAGCCACTACAACTATGGAAATATTATATAACTACGAAATAGCTATAAGAAATGAATTTAGTAGTATGACAACAGAGGTAGAAGAACAATATAAAGAAAAAATCTTAAATCGGAATCTAATGACAAAATTAGCAATATGTAATATGTGTTACATAGATGAATATACATGTACATTTAGAGAATACTATTATAAAGGAACATATAGCACAGAAGAAAGTAAAGAAATAAGAAAATTATATTTTACAAAATTACCAAAACTTTTTAATTCAAAAATAATAAAAAGTTGGAATGAACCAGAATTAACAGACACCTTAGGAGCTAAAATGAAATTCTTGCAACGATGGTTTATGGAACTATGTGAAAAACATAAAGAAGAAATAAAATTGGAAAAAATATTAGTAAAAAACTTGGCATGTTGCAAAAATAAAACAGCACCTCAATTTGGTTGTACAGATAGATATTATAAAAATAGAAAGAAATATAATAAAAAATACAGATCAAAATATAAATATAAAAAACCAAGGAGAAGATACTATGTAAAAAACTACAAAACCAAAAGACCATATAGACCAAAAAGAAAACTAACGGAATGTACTTGTTATAATTGTGGAAAATTAGGACATATAGCTAGAGATTGTAAATTACCTAAAAATCCGAAGAAAAAACAAATATCATAAATAATAATAGACGATGAAAAATATACGCAAATAGAGTACGTAGATTATGAATTAGAAAGCAATGATAGTATATATGAATTATCGGAAAATGAAATGGAAAATAATCCAGTAATAGAATCAGATAATGAATATGATATCAATGACTGAAACAGATATACAAATAATAACTAAAGAAAATTATCAAGATGAAGAATCGGCAGAACAAAAAATAATATTTGATAATAATATATTTGAACAAATAAAAGGAAAAGAATTAGACCTAAGCGTAGAAAAAATATTCGAAATACCAACAATAAGAAATTGGTTTAAACGACAAAAAGAAGAGTATTATGTAGTAAGTCAAAGAGAACATATCAAAGATTGCAAATACACCAAAGGAAAGGCTAAAATACCAATAATAAATAAATGAATAATAAACAAAGAAATAAAAGATCTTAAAGCTAAAAATCCAATTAAATATGTACATTTAGGAGGAACAGAAATACTAATAAAAGCATGTTTTAGAGAAGGAATAAATACACCCATAGAAATATACTTAGCGGATGATAGAATTATACAACCTATAGAAAAAAGTATAATAAGTGCAGTAAAAGGTAACCTCATATACCAAAAATTTAAATTTATAATAAGTGTTAACTACTCAGTAGCAATAAATGACAGAAACAAAGATAAATCACTAGTATTATATTGGAGAATGTCAGGAATAGAATTAGCCCCGGGAAGTAAAATATTTACAGCCAGATGTAAAAACCTATATGTTTTAACAACAAAACATAAAATAACAGCAAAAAATAAAATAAATAAAATAAAAATAGAAAATCCTTTTACAGTCATAGATAATAATGATTATAGTTATAACGAAATTGATATAGAAGAAGATTTGGAAATAGTAAAAGAAAGACTAAGTACATCAAAAAGAATAAATAATGAGATACCCCAAATGTCATCAAAAATGAGTACCTCAAGAAGAATAGATAAAAACCCCACAAAAATCAATGGAAGAAGAAATAAAACCACATCATTATTACATAACGGGAATAATGGAACAACGAAAATATTTAATATTAATAAATACAGGACTAGAAGAAAACTATATTACAAGAGAATTAGTAACGGAAGATGAAATAATAACTACTGAACAAATATGCCCCGAACTACCAAAAGCACTAATGTATACCGAAGAAACTACAGAAAAGGAAATAATCATTGGAGGCGTACCAATAGTAATAAAATTTAAAATATATCAAGGAGATGAAAGTATCACTTTAGGAATAAAATGTCTAGGACAAGTAAAACCATATAATCTAGAAGACAAACAATTAATAATAAATTATGAAAATAAAAGAGTAATAATAAAAAGGACTTCAGTATGATAAAAATATGAAAATATACATACTTGCAAAGATAATAATAGAGGGATATTACAACAGATACTATACACCAATGATAGATACAGGAGCAGAAACTAATATATGTAACGGAAAAGGGTCAAAATTGCCCCCGAACTATATGAAATAGACCATTTATACCCTTCGTTACATTTTGGGATCAAAAATGCCCTTGTTGTTATCCTAAGAGACCACAAATACCCCCAAGAGTTAACATCCCAATTTTTTGTTGACGTGGCAAGCCACGTGAGACTAATCATTCCACCTAAGCGTTGTCAACTAGGATTCACTACAAAAGAACTAGACCTTTAGCGGCAACAACAGTCGCCACAAAATCCCAAAAAATCATCACTAAAAGTTTTTAACATTAAATTCTAATTTTGTGTTTTTTTTCTTCATTGGTTTTAAAAAACCAAATATGATATCGATTAAGTTGGAGTTTGAAGACACTATATGTTTTATTTTTATGTCATATGTAAATGTATAAAATGTACAATGATGCATTATATATATATATATAGTAGGAGATTTGAATCGAGAAGTAATTTTGATTATTTTTCGTAATAATATTGGATGTTTTTAATATGGATATTGCAAGTTATTTATTTTAGAAAATTAGGTCGCAATCGAAAATTAAATATCATATTTTTTTGTTGAAAAAATAGGTTTTACTAGTGAATGGTTGTTGGAGCCTTAGTTGCCACTAAAAATCACTCATAACCTTTAGTGGCAATATTTTGGGATTTTGTGGCGACTTTGTCACCACTAAAAGTCAAGTTATTTTGTAGTGAATCTTAGTTGGCAATGCTTAGGTGGAGGGATTAGTCCCATGTGGCTTGCCACGTCTCTAAAAAATTAGGGTGTTAACTCTTGAGGGTATTTGTGGTCTCCTGGGATAACTGCGGGGGGTATTTTTGATCCCAAAATGTAATAGAGGGTATAAGTGGTCTATTTCGCATAGTTCAGGGGCAATTTTGCCCTTTTCCGTATATGTAAATACAATTGTTTACCAGAAGATAAGTGGGAAAAAATAAAAACACCGATAGTAGTAACAGGATTTAATAATGAAGGAAGCATGATCACATATAAGGCAAAAAATATAAAAGTACAAATATGGAATAAGATACTAACTATAGAGGAAATATATAACTTTGAATTAACTACAAAAGATATGTTATTAGGAATGCCATTTTTAGAAAAATTATATCTACATATAATAACAAAAACACACTGGTGGTTCACAACACCATGTAAACAAAAAATTGGAGCAAAAAGAGTAAATAACAAAAAACGAAAGACAACAGAGTGGATAAAAGGAAGTGAAAAAATTACACAAAAATTAGAAAATATAAAAGAAGAAGACCCTAAAATAGAATTAATTATATTCTTTATAGATAAAGTAAAAATAATCCAAGATAAGTTAGAATTATTATATAGTGAGGATCCTTACAAGGATGGGAGAAACATAAAACAAAAGTAAAAATTGAGCTAATTGATAATAATAGTATAATAACCCAAAAACCATAAAAGTATAATTTTTAATGATTTAACCAAATTTAAGATACATATAAATGAATTACTAGAAAAAGGATATATACAAGAAAGCAGACATAATGAAAAATCAAATAGAATTCCTAGGAATACAAATAGATAAAAATGGAATAAAAATGCAAACGCATATAGTACAAAAAATAATTAACTCAAATGAACAGCTAGATACGAAAAAGAAATTACAATCATTTCTAGGACTAGTAAATCAAGTAAGAGAATACATACCAAAATTAGCAGAGAATTTAAAACCATTACAACAAAAATTAAAGAAAGATATAGAATATCAGTTTGATAAAAAAGACCAAATACAAATACAAAATGTAAAATTATTATGTAAAAACTTACCTAAACTATACTTTCCAGATGAAAACAAAAGATTTACTTATATAATAGAATAAGATGCGAATGAAAAAAGTTATGGAGGAATATTAAAATACAGGTATGATGGCAATACGATAGAACATCACTGCAAGTATTATTCAGGAACATTTAATAATACAGAAATAAATGGGAAATAAATAGAAAAGAATTATATTCGGTATATAAGTGTTTATTATCATTGGAACCATATATCGTATATAACAAATTCATTATAAGAACAGATAATACACAAGTAAAATGGTGGCTAACAAGAAAAATACAAGATTCGGTAACAACAAAAGGAATAAGGAGATTGGTATTAAATATATTAAATTTTACATTTACAATTGAAGTAACAAAAACTGATAAGAATGTTATTGCAGATTATCTATCATGACAAAGCTACTCAGACTGCGACTGAGGAAGAAGGTACAATTGAAAAGATACTCAAAGCTATTGCTATACTTTGTACAAAAGTGGATAGTATGGACAACGAGATACAAAAGCAAAAGACTAATGAAGATAATCTGAAATCTAAAGCTAGTATAAGTCAGCAGCAATAACAATAAAAATATGGAGCTATGTCGATCGAAAGACAGAAAAAATCCAGAGCTAAAAGGTGACGTTGGGAAACACCTAAAAACCCATAACATTTGTTTAAATACAGTTGTAGGTACAAGCCAACAAGTTAGTGAAAAACATAAGAACTCAAACTTAAACCAGATATTCGAAAAACCATTTACCCCAAGGCCAACACAAAAAAAACATATTGATTAGAACCACAAACTTCTACATACGCGGATAGCCTACA